>NC_134012.1:26291696-26601003 GCF_047716275.1 Strix uralensis | reverse complement strand
CAGTTGCACTGTGTCTGTCTTTCAGACTGTTTTTCTTTTTCCTACCAGCCCAAACACTCACCCCTCTTCCTTATCCCACAGGTGCAGAAGCTAAAAATGGGGAGAACCAAGAGACCGGCACAATGGGTTTAAGCAAGGTGAGACACTCCTAGCTTTCTTACACTTTTGGGGCCAGATTTGCTCTTGCAAACTTGGCTGCAGAGTTCTGCGGGCTTTGTTTTTGGCGTAATTGCCTGAGAATTGCTTGTTGTGCCCAGGCGGAGCTGCGCTTCCTGAAGAAAATTCCCGCCGGCGCTGAAGTGTCCAACGTGCTCGTAGGAGAGCTGGATTTCCTTCAGCAGCCCATCGTGGCATTTGTCCGCCTGACCCCGGCTGTCCTCCTCTCCGGCATGACAGAAGTTCCCATCCCAACAAGGTCTGAAGCACAGAATTTTTATTTAAAAAAACCCAGCAAAACAACATCAGATTGCGTGCATCAGTTTGGTGTCCCAAGGGAACGAGGCCAGCGGGAGCAAGCACGTTTCTCCCCTGCACATCTCCTCACCATTGTTTCCCCCTTCCCTGCTGTATCTTTTAAACCCACTGGCCAATTTTAGTGAAAGTTGGCCCAAAAGTTAGATTTGGGATCGGTTTTGGTGAATTTCAAATTCACCACAGAGTCGGTGAGCCTGTGGGTCCCCTCTTGAGCTGTGCTCTGGGCTGGGAGCTCCCGGGGATCTCCTTGGGTGCCCTTTGAGCAAGGGCACGTTCGTCTCTCTCATGTTGTTTTTCTTGCCCAGGTTCCTGTTTGTTGTGCTCGGACCAGAAGGAAAAGGCCATCAGTACCATGAGATCGGCAGGTCCATGGCTACTGTCATGACAGAGGAGGTGCGATGAGATGAGAGATCTCCGGGTCATTTTTGGCTTTCTTCCCCTCTCCCTGTCTGTAGTAGTGAGGAAGAGGATTTGCTGTCCTAGCTGCCCGCAGCGGTCCGAAGAGCCCACCCCTCGTTCTCACCCCAAAGCAAACATGCGCATTTGCTGGAGGCTGAAATCCCACCCGGGGTGCATCCTGCACCTTGTCCTTCTCCTTGGGGTCCCCAGCATGCTGTCCCCAGTGCTGGCGTCGTGAGGGACAGGAAAACTTGCCTTGCTCACGAAGGAAAAGGCTGTGGTGTACCGTGGGGGACGGGGCCTCGTGCAGATGAGTGCAGATACCTGGATGCACAGATTTTTCCTTTTGAGGGAATATTTCCTGCCATTTGCAGCAGGAAATGTGGGGAAAATGACCCTGCGTTTAGCCAAGAGCTTATTGCACTGCTGAGGCCATCCGAGATGGGTTGTCCTCTCACCAGGTTGTCTCCTGTCGGCAGGTTTTCCACAACGTGGCCTATAAAGCCCAGAACCGGGCTGACCTCGTGGCCGGCGTTGATGAGTTCCTGGATCAGGTCATGGTCTTGCCGCCAGGAGAGTGGGATCCATCGATCCGAATCGAGCCCCCGAAAAACGTCCCTTCGCAGGTGGGTGCTGCGGCGCAGGGAGGCGCGAGGGGGCCGGGCAGGACGGCAGCCCGGCTGGGGATGCTGCTCAGGGGCCCGAATTCCCAGGGTCTGGTTTGACACAGTCACATTCCCAGAGCAGAAGCAAGGCAAGCCAGGGCTTGCAAATCCGTACCTTTATCCTACTTCCATTTCAACAGCAAAAAAGGACGATGCCGGGAGCTCCCGATGACAATGCTTCTCACAGCGAGCTGGAGAAACACAGCAGTCCTGAACTGGAGCGAACGGGAAGGTGTGAGCTTTAACAGTTTGGGTTTTTTTTCTGTTTGCCTCTCAAATCTGAGCAGGCACCTTCCCTTCTAGCAGGTTCCTGGGGTTAGCTGGTTGAGTGAAGGGGCTCCACGTTACCAGCTTGGTCCCCTGGGCTGGGCAGGTGGGAGATCTGGGCAGCTGGGCTCAGCCACAGCATCACTGCACACAGGTTTTCCCGATTTGGGGTGGAAGCAGATGTGTAAGTGCCTCCAGGTAGAGCTCTGCTGCTTCCCAAAGCAAGGGACTGTTGCAGTAAGAGGGGAGAGGCTCTCAGGTTGTGTCCTTTTTCTTTTGGTTGGAGGGGTGTGTTTGTGGGCCTGTTTCTACTGGGTATGAAATGGGAGGAGGCGAGTGCTGCTGTGGAGCAGCGCTTGTGAGGGCCCTTCTGCAGCAGAGCAAACTCCCATGTGTTCTTCCACGGGAACAGTCTATTTTTATTGTCCATTCCTCCAGGCTCTTCGGAGGTTTGATCCGGGATGTGAAGCGGAAAGCCCCGTGGTTCTGGAGCGACTTTCGGGATGGTCTGAGGCTGCAGTGTCTGGCGTCCTTCCTCTTCCTCTACTGTGCCTGCATGTCCCCCATCATCACCTTTGGGGGGCTGCTGGGGGAGGCGACCGATAACCACATCGTGAGCACCTCTCTGTGTTGGGTGACATGGGGGAGGGTAACACTCGTGCAAAAGTCCTCGCTGCAGTGAATTTGCTCTGGTTTTGTTTTTTTCCCTCATGATTTATTCCCTGACTGCTGCCTCTCTTCCCCGCACAGAGTGCCATGGAGTCGCTGCTGGGCGCGTCCATGACCGGCATGGTGTATTCCCTCTTTGCCGGTCAACCTCTCACCATCCTCGGCAGCACCGGACCTGTCCTTGTCTTCGAGCAGATCCTCTACAAATTCTGCAAGTAAGGCAGCCTGCCGTGGCTGGGTGCTGCCAGAGCCTTCAGAAGGCAGCAGTGATGGAGAAAAGATGTTTTTCTTCTATTTTTTTTGGTGGTAGTTGTTAGATTTAAGTTGTCTTCTGTGTCCAAGACATTGCCCGCTGCTGCTTTGGTATGTGATGGCGCCCTCAGCCTCTGAAGGATGGATGGGGGCGTTTGGGGTTTCTAGGGTTGAAGTGCAGCAGCGGCAGGAGGAGAATCCACAAGAATGTGGATGCCCAAGATGGGCTGCACAAGGAAGACGAGGCAAATCAGTCTGGTTTGGGAAGGGGGGAAGACTTGCTTTTCTCTGAGTACAAAAACAGGCACTTTTTAGCCTGGATTTTGCTGGGAGACGAACGACATTTCCCCCAAATATCCAAATAGTTTTTCTGTGTTGGGCCATGGGGGTGATGGGGGAGAACACCACCTTGCGCACCAGCTGCAATTAGCCTCCATTAGATAACTGCTAAATGATGATAATGAAACAACTGGCCTCTCCTTCTGCAGCCCCCCACTCTGCACCGCAGCCCCGAGGTTGTCTGTGGTAGTACACGGCAACTGCATTTACCCTCCACAGCCTTGACGGGCTCTTAAATTGCTCCCAGTTTCCCCCTTTGCGGGAAGGCCCGGCTTGGAGCCTCGTGCCGGCCTTTCCACCCTTGGTGTCATTTTGGTTTCCCAGGGAGTACGCGCTCTCCTATCTCTCTCTGCGGGCGTGCATCGGGCTGTGGACCGCCTTCTTCTGCATCGTGCTGGTGGCCACTGACGCCAGCTCTCTGGTGTGCTACATCACCCGCTTCACTGAAGAAGCCTTCGCCTCCCTCATCTGCCTTATCTTCATCTACGAGGCTCTGGAGAAGCTGAGTCACCTGCGGGAGATCTACCCTGTGCACATGCACAGCAAGCTCGACTTGCTCACCACCTACTAGTGGGTTTTTCCTCCTAAACCACGGCTGCCCCTTGGCAGCAGCTCAGGGCTGCACCCCCACCGCCTTCCCCTGACCCCTCTCTTGGCTCCTCTCCTCCCAGCTGTAAGTGTGAGGCACCGACCCATCCCAGCAACAAAACCCTGCGCTTCTGGGAGAGCAACAACATCAACGTGTCTGGCATCGCCTGGGAAAACCTCACGGTGACTGTAAGTGCCCTGAGCCATTGCTGGGGGAAGGGACGATTTGTCTCTTCTCCTTTCCTGCCATGGTTGTCTTAGACCTCCTTCCCCATTCCCTCTTTCTCTATCCCCAAGAGTTTCCAGCATTGCCTTCCCCTCTGGTGTCTTCTTCAGCCATGGCTACCTGCCATTCTGGGGGAGGATGTGCCGTGGCTCTGTGTTGTGGTGTCCCGTCACATCCCATCTCTCCGCTCTCCTCTGTGTGGTTCCATGTGTCACTCGTTCAGCTGCTGCTGCTCATTAACTATAAATCTCCAGCAGCTGTCAGAGGGTCATGGACCACAATCCTCAAATCCCGCTCGTTATCCCAGGTTTCCTTGCCGCACGTGCGCTGCCTTTGTGTGCTGACGCTCTGTTTCTCCAGGAATGTCGATATTTGCATGGAGAGTTTCAAGGACCTGCCTGTGGACACAACGGCCCCTACGCGCCCAATGTCCTCTTCTGGTGCTGCATCCTCTTCTTCTCCACCTTTGTGCTGTCGAGCTTCTTGAAGAAGTTTAAAACCAGCCGTTACTTCCCAACCCGAGTAAGCAGAAGATGGTGGCCCGCAGCAGTCCCCACGCTCATTTCCCAGAATGGCTTTCCTGGAGCACTGAGCAGTGTTTACCACCACTTGGTCAAGCTGGGAAACACTGACCTTGGAGACCGAGCTCTCCATCAGCTTGTGTGTCCCTCACTCATTCCCATGAGTGCAAAGCGATCGTAGCATTTCCCACCTGCCTCGCGACCTGCCCCGGAGTGATTTTTTGCTCAGGCAGTGGGAAATCAGGTCTTCCAAAGTGTCGGGTTTTTTTCCCACCTTCTGTGTGTCATGTGCTCAAGGGGAAAGTTGGTTCAAATGAGGAACAAACGGTGCCTCGGTGCCTTATTCCCATTTTAGCAGCGAGCGTGGCTGTAGTGGCAGACGTCTATTTCCTTATTTCTTAATTTATTTTTTTTAAAGGTCTGAATTCAAACAGCCCTTTTCCACCCAATTAAGCACCAGATCTCTCAGGGACAAACACAGCAGCAGCACCTAACCAAGGGATTTGGCTGCATGTCTGCAGAGGCGGGTGGGGGGTTTGTTAAGCAGCCTTCACGTTGTTGATGTCCCCAACTCTTCCACCTCATGTTAGGGCCCCATTTGTGATGCCCCTCTCAGCTCTGGTTTCTTGACCCAGGTACGGTCCACAGTAAGTGACTTTGCTGTTTTCCTCACCATCGTCATCATGGTGCTCATGGACTTCATGGTTGGGATCCCGTCCCCGAAGCTCCACGTCCCCCATATGTTCAAGGTAACGGGGGGGTTTGGCACGGAGCTGGTTTCAGCTCTTGGGGATGCCCCAAGGGGGTGTGGGGGCAGGACAGGGCTGAGTCTGGAGGAGGTGCTGGTGGTGTGCCCATCTCTTCTTCCACCTCCGAACGCATCGTTTCCTTCTGGAAGTGAGAAGACAGCCCCAAACTAGATACCTACAGGAGAAGTATCTGTAGGTGCTTGCACAGAGGACACTGGCGCTGCTGAACCCCAGGGGAGAGGGTGACGTGAAGCCAGGGCTGGGAGATGCTCTGACAGAGGCAGGGAGGGAAAACCAAAGCCAGCGAAGGGACTGGGCTGGGAGATGATGCTGATGTGTGAGCTTTGTTGCAGCCTACCAGAGACGACCGCGGGTGGTTCATCAACCCCATAGGACCCAACCCTTGGTGGACGGTGTTGGCTGCGCTCGTCCCAGCTCTGCTCTGCACCATCTTGATCTTCATGGACCAGCAGATCACTGCTGTTATTGTGAACAGGAAGGAGCACAGGCTGAAGGTAAGGGGCTGCAAGAGATGGCCCCACCTCTAGCCCACTCTGGGCTGCAGGGATGGGGAGAAGCTCCAGATGCTTTGTGAAGGCCTTGCTTTGGAACAATGTCAGGCTGTGGGGCAAGATGCTCTCCTGAATTAATGATGACGCAGGGAGCGAATGACAGGGGAGTTCAGATGAGCAATCTTTTGAAGCCCCAAAGTAATCTTAGAGCAATATAGAAGCACGTTTTTGTTTTAAAATGTCGGCAGCGGCTGGGGAACGAATTGTTTTGATGCACTGCCAGGGGTAACTCAGTCACATCTTACTTGCAAGTGGTGGGAATTTCTTTATGAATGAAAACACCAGTCTCTCCAAATCCACTTTGTCTGAACTCCTGCCAGATTTTGCTGCAAGGTGCTTGCGCAGAGGCTGGCTACGTCCTTAGTCGTTTCCAATTCTTGTTTTAAATTTTCAAGAAGTTGGCTTGTGCTCAAGTAGGGTTTGAGCCTGACTTGCAACGTTGTCCTTGCTCTTGTGCTGTGGGATGCTGTGTCTCTTGTTTTGCTCCCTGCAGAAAGGATGCGGGTACCACCTGGACCTTTTCATCGTGGCCGTGATGCTCGGGGTGTGCTCCGTGATGGGGCTGCCCTGGTTTGTGGCTGCGACCGTCCTGTCCATCACCCACGTGAACAGCCTCAAAGTAGAGTCCAAGTGCTCAGCTCCAGGAGAACAACCCAAGTTTCTGGGGCTACGAGAGCAGAGGGTCACTGGCTTGATGATCTTTGTGCTCATGGGCTGCTCCATCTTCTTCACTTCTCTGTTAAAGGTAGGAGGAAAATGCAAAACACCCAACCACCGCAAGCTTCTTGGAGGTTATGCACAAGTAGTCCCCTCTCTGCAGGGCTGAGCGGTTGTGGAACGGAGGAGGAGGGGATCCCAAACCTTGGGGCTTGACCCGCAGTGGGAACCAGCCTCGGTCACACTTTCCAGCCCTTCAGAGCCCCGTTTGCTGCGCTCGAGGCAAGCGAGCAACGCAACGACGGCTTTAACTTTCAGGCGACTTTCAGGCCCACCCGTGTTTATGGGTTGCAACTAAGTGTATTCAGACCAGGACATCTGCTCTCTTTCAAACAGGCAGCACTTCACTGGTTGCAGTTTGCTCCCCACAGTGCCTCAGAACTGCCGTTCCCAGTAGCTGAACACACTGACATCATCCCCATGTGCACAAAGTAATCTTATCTCTAGGCTGAAAGGAGGCACGTTGCTTTTGCATGTTGCCACAAGAATACGTAGAAACAGAACATGGCGTATGGTGGCATGGGTGAAATCCCCTCTTTTCCTCCAACCTTTCCGGAAAAGAGGATTATTCTGATGGAAGGTAACTCCAGGGTTCAGCCTAAAGCAGAGCATTAGCTCACTCGCACTCACAGAATCTCTGATGGGGAGAATCCGACACACCTCTAACCCTGTGGAAAGTGGAAAGCTTTAGGCAATTTTAGGCAGTGCCTGTAGAAGAGAGGAGTAATACTGAAAATGCAGTTTAACCCCCCAAATGATTGCATTCTTTGTTTTCAGTTGATACCAATGCCTGTGCTTTATGGCATCTTTCTCTACATGGGCGTGTCGTCGCTCAGAGGAATTCAGGTACGGACTCTTGTGCAGCATGTCGGCTCCCTGGTATTTCACCTCCGTAGAAGCAGGAAAAAAGCAGCAGTGTGGGAAAAAACCTCTCCGAAAGCAAGCCACGACAACGTTTTGTGTAAGGGGGAGATTGGTGGAGGCACGGCAGGTGTAGAGGGCTGGGAGGAGCGGGTGGGTTCAGCGCGCTCTGTTACACGGTTTAGAGCAGGTCAGTGTTTGGTTCCATGACAATGGGGGAATTCAGTGCAAAGGGAAGGCAGTTTCTCCCACTGGTGGAAATCCTTGCTGGGGGATTCAGTGGGCCACGAAAGGCTGTTAGTAGACCAGCGTGGAATAATGGGAAGTTGGTGGGCAGCCCTCGTGGGCAAGTTGGTTTATAGATGGAGTGAAGGGAAAGTGGTTGCTGCTCCCAGGAGGAACATAGTGGGATCCAGGATTTCTCACTGCACGTGAGGTGTTGAAAACTACCCGCACGTCTCAACAGGGCCAGAAACTTTCTGCAGTCTCAAGGTAGCCGCTTCTCACTTTTATTTTGCAGTTCTTTGACCGCTTGAAGCTGTTTTGCATGCCGGCAAAACACCAGCCGGATTTCCTCTACCTGCGGCACGTCCCCTTGCGAAAGGTGCATCTCTTCACTGTGATCCAGCTGGTCTGCCTTGTCCTGCTCTGGGCCATCAAGGTGACCCCTGCCGCCATCATCTTCCCCATGATGGTAAGAGCTGGTGCCGCTTGGCAGCGGGATGTTTGCAGCGCTGGAGGGAGATGTAGCATCATCTCTGGCCTCACCGCATCTTCCCTCTTACTCGTGAAGGTTTTGGCTCTCTTTTTTGTCCGGAAGATGATGGATTTCTGCTTCTCGAAGCGAGAGCTCAGCTTTCTGGATGACCTTATGCCAGAAGGAAAGTTGTTGGACAGTGCCAAGAATGAAGCCAAAAGAGAAGAGGTAACACTTGCTGGGTGCTGGGGCTGGACATCACCCTCAGGCTGTGAGATCCCCTGTTTCTATCACAGCTTGTCTTGAAATGTTGGGGGAAGGTCAGGACTCAGCAGAAATAGATCCTAATAGCCTGGATCCCGCACTGCAACCTTTCCTCCTAAATTAGGAGGGAGCTTAACACTTGCATGGAGGTATAATCTTTAAAACGAATTATTTATAGCAGAGGTGATTATTATGGAAAGCTTTGCCCATAATGGAGTTTTTAACGTCCAGTGTTTGGAGTGAAAGGACTTTACCCTGCTGCACTCACAGCTAAAGCTGCCGAGGGTCAGAAGGAGAGGGCAGCAGGCACTGTTTTTGCTGGGTGTTTAGTTTACCTCCACTTGGATCAAAGACAGAGAACTTGATTTGTCCCTCTTGCTCCAGGAGCCCCAGAAGATGATGGAAGCTGCTGTTGCAAAGTCAGTTCAGCTGAAACTGGGGAAGACCAGTGACTCAGCTACCCCAAAGCAGAGCAGTGACAGGTAAAGCCCCGCCTGGCGCCAGGACCCGCAGCAAGATTAGTTGGAGGGGGTTTGGCAGAGTTTTCTCCCCTTGCACCTTCGTGGAGCATCCCACAGAAAGCAGCAGTCAGCTTGTTGGGAAATGCCAATTTAGGGGCAGGGCTGCAGGAGGTGATCGCAGGGCTCTGACCCCAAGCAGAGTGGCTGCCCAAGTCACGTTTGCTCCCAAAAGTGGCCTCATCAGTGACTTGACGGTGGCTGGAGATCCTCATGCTTAACAATGAGGAGTTGCAGGCACGATCCGTCCCAGCAGTGGCTTAGGAGCCCACTGCAGGGCGAGACACCAGCAGGAGCCTTTGCTTGGAGCTGTTGCTCTGCAGTGCTTAGATTTGCCTCCCAAAACTCCTCAGCCAGCATAACCTCCCGTGCTTACGCTGAGCTTTTGTTCTCCGGCCCCCCTGTGCCTTGTGGCTGCTGCGCTTGGTGGCATCAGTTCCCATCCTCACGGGTTGCTGTGTGAAATATTTCTTGCAGGCCGGCTCCCTGTGGATTTGGTATCTGGGATGACACGTTGGAAACCACCGTGTAACGCCCCCAGGGGCAGGCAGGACCCTGACCCACGGGGAAGCAGGATGGGCACGATGGGGACGCACCCACGGACACCACACCGATAATAAAACCGTTGACGATGCACCTTGTTGTAGGGTCTCTGGGGGGTTGTGGGCCCTGGGGGGGTGATCCCCCAACAGGGCCAGGGGCTGCCTGCACCCCGCTTGGGCAGCGGGACCCCAAACCGCCCCAGGGCATGTCATATCCCCAGCGTGTCCCCTGAGGAGGGTGGCCTGTGCCCCTGCACCCCCGTGTTCGTGGGGGTGGGCTGTCCCTGTCCCTGTCCCTGGTGGCAGCCGGCACAGGGGGAGGGTGACCAGGAGGGTCCCTGCCAGTGGCCTGGAGCTCGTCACCGCTGCGGGGCCAGGGGCCAGGTGGGGCCAGCACGCAGGAGCGATGGCGGCCCCAGGACGGCAGCGGGACAGGGACCGGGGGACGTGCCGGGCTGCGCTGGGGAGGAACGGCCCGGCCCCTCCCAGTGCCCCCCCCCAGCGCGTCCTCGCTGCTTCCTGCAGCGTCTGCTGGGTTTATCCCCGGCCCCCTCCCCAGTGCCTCCCCCGGCCCCCACCCCAACACTCCCGGGACATCCCCACCCCACCGCCTGCCCCGCTCCCTCCCCGGGGCGCCCGGGGGCAGCTCCCCGGGCCTTCCCCAGCACATCCCGGGGCATCCCCCGGTCCCCACCGCCCCAGCGCTCCCTTGCCAGCTCTGGAGAGCTGCCTCCTGGGCGGAGGCCCCCGCCGCCAGCGCCAGCCCCGGTGGGCACCTCCGCGGCTGCTGCCACCGCCTCTGCCGCTGCGGATCGGCAGCCGGACGGGGCCGCCCGGGCGCGCACCCCCCCGCGCACATCCCCGCCCCCCCCGCCTGTGCCCGCAGCCAGCACCCAGCAGCAGCTCAGGACACGCGTGGGAGCCACGGGCTGGGCTGGACTGGGCTCGGCTGGGCTCGGCTGCCGGCGGGGAGCCCGGGCAGGGCGGGGAGGGGTCTCTCTGCCCCGCTCCGGGGGCACCCAAACACTTGCAAGGGCAGAGAAAGGCAGGTTCAGGCTTGTGCTCCTGCCGGATTCTGGTCGTCTTCACTGCGAAAGGGGGGTTGTGGGGGCAGCTCTTGGGGAGCAGCTTTAAGCTGCCCAACGCTTCCCCAGGTGCCACCATGTGAGGTGGGAGAGACGGTTTGTCAGGGCTGGGGCTGGTGCCCAGAAAGCGGGTTCGTTGCCCGCTGTGCAACAGGTCAATAATCCCACACTCAGAGAGACATTGCTTATTTATTGTAGGCTTGCACAAGCCTGGGGGCTCGGTGGTTTCCCACAAATCAAGCACCCCAATGGGCCTTTTCCCGCTAGATTTATACACAGAACTGGCAGAGTTAGTAATTTTCCAAGTCCATCCTCTCTAGGAGGATTGGTTAGTAATTTACATACAATTATAACAGTGCTGACCCAAGACTTCTACTACTATACATGCTCAGGGGAAGGGTCTTCACCTGGCCAAGGGTCTGCTTGACCTACAGGCCGGATTTTTAGTATTCTAACGAGGGCAGTTCAGCGAAGGATACCTGGACCTTGAGTTTGCTTGCCCGGTTGGCAACGTACCCACTTCGAGGCCAAATGGCTCTGGGATGTCCTGGCTCAGAGGCAGCTGTCGACCTGTTCTGCTGATGAGGGAGGCCTTTGGCTTGAGCACAGACGAAGAACGTCTTGCTTGACCTAAGCATTGCTACACTGCTCTAAAAGTTTAACCTTCAACACCACTGCTTTAAAAATAGGGAAAACAGATCACGTCTCATTTATCGTTTGCTGAGAACAAGACAGAATCTGGGCAGTGATACTGTTGGGTTGATGTTCAAGTATCTGCCATACATCTCTGAGTGCACAGGGGACTGTCGCCAGGTTCTGTAAGAAACAACTGTTTTCAAAAAGAGTTCTTCATAGAAAAAGTTGGTTCAATGCTTAAAGGGGAAATTCCCAGAGTACATTTCTTCCGACATTCTGATAGATTTGACCGTTTCAAAGAAGAGATGACTCCTTCTTCTGAAAGGGAAAAGATGCACAATGCTACTCTTTGACTCCAATGGATAAAATAACTTGCTAGCCTACAGTTTCAATTCATTGCAACTCCGTCACTTTCTCCATCTTCAAAGGCAAAGCCTCTAACAGGCAAGGACTGGGATTGCCATCTCCATCCCCAGGGGAAGGACACCGGCAATTTACACTTCAGTATTAACTCAGAACAGATAAGGAAGGCTTAATGCCTGAGGCCACTGACCCTCCTGCCATTTTCTGGGAAACCAAAAGGTAAAGGGGAGAGTTGCAAGAAAGCCCAGAACAGACAGACAGACAGGCAAAGACCAAGGCTCTGAACAGCTCCTGACAGAGCCTCTTGGAACTTTCTCATCTATAAGCTGAGGACTCACAGACAGGATAAACAGGCTGTTACATGGGTTGAAAATTTGCTGGACCACCAGGCTCAAAACCCGACTGACAGCAGGACACCCGGCTAGCAGCTGTAACAAGCGGAGCACCCCGAGGACAGGTACTGGGGCCCACATGGCTCAGTATTTTCACTAGTTGCTGCCATGGTGATGATTTGCGGAAACAGACTCTACAACTCGGCGGGAGTTATACAGCAGGTATGTTTTACTCCGGCCAGGGTGCGAGGGGATTTCTCCACAAAGCTTGCACACCAACAGCACATTTTACCAAAAACTAACAGAGTGTGGATATGCATATTCATTGGATTACATAACACAAACATACATATGCACGAGTAAGGCTGGGTTAGTTCAAAAGGCTGGTGTATACGAATAAGTTCATTCGTATTTATTTTCGTACCTCTGGAAAACTGGCCTCTGGTGGCATTGAGTCCTGTGAGTAAACGAGGGGGGCTCACTGCTTTACTATAAAGTGAAGAAGAACTTGAAAATTTTATGTGTGCATAGATATTACAGACTTGCTGGAAAAGTCAAGAGTCACTTTCCAGCTGAAAGCTGAGTGAAGCTACCATATCTTCTACCTGAAGCCTGAACTGCTTGGTTAGGACAGCCATCACCTGGTGACATTTTACAGTAAAATCAATACGCGAAACTTTTCCGTAAATATGCTAGCTCAGTGACAGAGGGTCAGTGGCACTTGCTGGCCTAGCACCATGTATGACAAGCATAAAATGAGTTGTGAATTTTGTCCTTAATTAGATGGAGATAAACACACACGTTTGTATTACTTACGTGCACCAGCGCACAACCCCAGTGGGTGCAAGGGTCGTTCAGGATGGATTTTAGTATATGTCATGTATGAGGATAAGCATGTATGAGCCTTACCTAAAAGTATCTTTCGTAAAAGCTGTTTCTTTGGATGCACTTGTTCCTTGTCTGCCAGTGCTGAATGTTCAGCTCCCAGTTCACAGCATATTAAACTGGTGGGACTGAGAACCTGCCAGGGACTTTCTGCTCATCCAGCGGAAGGCAGATGAATGGCTTTACTCTGTCTTTTTGGGGATGCAAAAGGAAAAAAAGCCTGTGAAACCTTGCTGAGCCGTTGTTCCATTTTCACTGCCAGCATCTGGCTCTCGCTCCTTCATTTGCCTTTCAGAGATGCTCCTCATCACAACCAACCTGTACGACCACCTCTTCATCAGCCAAAGGGAGATTTCTGTGGCCAGCATTGATGACCAGGAGGAACTTGTTGCCACAGATGTGTGTACATTTAGCAAGGAGAGACCTCCACCATCACCACTGTTACAATCAGCTGATCTATCCGCTGTGCAGGCAGCCATTGACATTTTGGGCTTCAGCCCCAGTGAGAGAATGGGGATTTACAAACTGACAGGGGCAATCCTGCACTGTGGGAACATGAAGTTCAGGCAGAACCAGACGGCATGGAAGGTAATACACAAATGACTTGGAGAGACGTATTTCCCACTGTTTTCATACCATTTTTCACTAGAAATACAAGGAGTCTTCCAGGAAAGAAGCAGTTTCTCCTTGATGAACATAAAAATGAGGTTCAACCTTCAACTTACCACCTTCTGCAGAGTCATTTTCTGCATCCACTTTTTTCCTGATGGCTCTGCTGAAGGACCTTGTGTCTGGGACACATTACTGTAGTGTTCACCAGTTTCTGGTAACACATCGAGAATTGTTCTGCTTGTGTGACATTGTGGAGAAGTGGCCTGAAGGGAAAAACACTGTTGTCCCATCACCAATGCACTCACTGGTTTTACCATACCTGTTGGGGCTTCTGTAGCCACTCAAATCATGAGGACCAGCCCTACAAGGCTGTTTGGAAGAGTAAATAACATTTTTCAAGCTTTTGTGCATAGTGTAAAGCCAAACAGTTTGCCAGGTTTCAGAGTGAGCTCTGGCTGGCTCCAACACATTCTGTCTGTCCCGGTTAAGAAGGAAGTCTTTTAGCTTTTTTTTCATTTGTTTTACAGAGGCTGACAAAGCAGCGTACCTGATGGGTCTGAACTCAGCAGACTTGCTGAAAGCTTTGTGCTATCCCCGGGTGAAAGTGGGAAATGAATATGTCATGAAGGGCCAACGAGTGGATCAGGAGAGCGTTAGGGAGCATCAGGGACCTTCCTCTCCCTAAGGGACAGGAGTGGGTGCAGGTCTCAGCTGAGGATGGTCAGGACCATTAAGGCCTATTAGTGCATTTTGTGGGCTGACAGCATCTGTATGTGGTGGAGGGGTGTTTTATTCTGGTGATGTGCCTTGACACAGCTCTGTGAACCATCTCCCTGCTGGTGCCCCAGGCAGTGAATGCCATTTCCAAGTCAGTCTATGAAAAACTCTTCTTGTGGACGGTGATGTGCGTTTTACTCCGGCCAGGGGGCAAGGGGATTTCTCCACAAAGCTTGCACACCCCCAGCACATTTTACCAAAAACTTGGGGTGTGTGGCTTTAAAGCCCTGCCTGGCTCCGCATCACAGCTGATGAGGTCATAATGGCCACGGTGGTGTCTATGGAGCTGGGGCACCCTGGGGGTCACTTGAGCTCCACTCGCTGAGGCTGCAGTGGTGTCCCAGGGGAATCTGACTCCCAATTGCTCTGGAGGGTCGATTGTCCCCAAAACCGGTGACTGACGCGAGGATGAACCCGAGTGGGGGTTACAACATGACCCTTCTGGAAGAGTTACAGGTATCACAGCTGGGGCTCTGCCGAGGGGCTGAGCATCCCCCAGCCAGGGGGAAAACTCTCCCTGAAATCCCTCTGGCGTTTCCCCGGTACGCAGGTGGACGGGCAGGGGGAGACGCTTTGCGCCGGGGAGGGCTGCTGGGGCAGGTTTAGCGTCGCTGGTTGGAGCACGGAGGAAAAGCGTTTCTAAGAGAGAAGGAGACTGTCCCCCTGTTGTCCGTGGGCCGTTTGAAAGCTGCAACTCCCAAATCACTCCATTTATGCCCACTCTGACCCCCACGGAACACGCTTGAGCTTCTGATTTTAGTTAAATTGCTATTTTATTTAAATTGCGATCTAAAGCAATTTTATTAAGGCCTTTCATCCTGTGATTTTTCCAGGGTTGGGGTTTGGGGTTTTCTTGACAAATCCAGAGGGGAGCAGGACATGTTGCTCAGAAGGGACGGAAGGTGGTGGAGGCTGTCTTCGGGGAGAGGGCAGGAAAGCCACAGGCGCACGCTAACCTGGGTGCCGGGTAACATGGGCAAGTCCCGGGAGCTGGCAGGCAGGTAGCAACAAGTCGGCTCTGAAATAAGTGCTCGGGGACCAGCAAACTTGTCTCCAGACAGGAGCGTTTGTTCCTGTTGCCCATCAGGTTAACCGGTGCCATCGAGTGCTTCCAGGAGGCCCTTTCAGAGTCGCAGTTGTGACCTGAGCGTGAGACCCAGTGGCTGGGATTTTCTTGCTTTGAACACGATAATCCTGGCAATGCCCTTCCCCAGCCCTGGTGGTAAGGGGAAAAGAGAAGGCAAAGGACTTATTTCTGTTTGCCCCTGTAGTTCTCCTTCAGCTTTTAAGGCACAACTGCTCTTTGTGCAGCGCTGGCAGTGGTACTTCAGGCTAGGAGGGCGTTAGCTCTCAGCCCTTGGCTTTTGCAAGGAGAAAAACGGTGTGTTTGGTGGGAAGCGCCCTTGCACCAAGGGAAGCTGGAGCCTCGTAGGGCTGAGGATGAAGCTTTGCCCTTGCAGGCTCTTGAGAGCCTTTGGAGGTTGTTGGTGGCCATGTCCTGTGGCCAAGGGCCATCTGGTGAGTCCTGCAGTTATCGCGTTTGGAGAGTGAAACTTGCTGTGATAAGAAGTGCAGGGTTTGGCTTTTTTTTCCCCAGTTTGGAAATCCATCTTTGTTTGTTTGTAGAAAGGAAGGACATGAAGGAAACAGTGTTGTTTTTCTGGTCTGAAACCCTCATCTCTCTCCCCCTGTTGTAGATACTTCCTGGCTCGCGTTGTGTACAATATAGGTGATGTTATGAGCTGTTTTATTTGGGTATGGGAAGAAAAAGCTCCTACAAGTCCATGTTTTTAGGGCGTGCCTGGAGGAGGAGACACGCAGAGGCCTCGTGGACTCGCATGGAGGCCGGCGTGGATGGTGGGTGGGAGGACGTAAGGGAGCTCTACACACCCAGCCCCAACTCATACCTTCTTCTCATTGCTAACCAGAGACACGACGAAGAGGCAGAGATTGACCGGGGAAACGTGAGCAACGTTTTCAGTATTCACTATGAGAGGGAGGATTTGGAAGGTGAGTCTCTGCAGGTGCTGTGCTTCTGAATAAAGCAGCACAGTTCTTTTCACAGAGTTTATTATTATGGCTTTTTTAACAAAGGGAAAAAAGGCCCCGTGGAGGCCACGGTGTGAGTTTTAAATGACCCAGAGCCATTGCTTGTTGTTGCTCAGTTGTTTCAAAGCTCGGGTAGAATAAACCTCGATAAAAGGGCAGGTCTGTGACGTTCAGGGATCCAGTGAAAATCACAAAATTAAGATAAGTTGGGGTTTCCTCCTGGGATAGCTGCACTGATTTAACCGTGGTGTCCGCGTCAACCATCCCCCAGTAGTGAGTGTGCTGCAAATGCTGCTTTTCCTCAGGCCACCGGACCCTGCCCATGGGCGTGTGGATGCCGCTGGTGAGGCAGAGCCACTGGCACCACCCACCCCACAGCCAGAAGCATCGGGAATGGGAGTGGGAGAAGGACTCTGCCCCGACGGAGCCGGGCTACCACTGTAAGTCCCGCCGCGGCCTTCACTAAACTCCTTGGGGCTACGTGGGTGCTGGGGTCCATGTGGCTAGCTGGAGTCTCTTGCTGTTCTTCTGAGGGGAAGGTGCATTATGTAGCAAGACCCCCTTTTTCCAAACTTTTCTCAGATTTCTTTCTCTTTAAGGCAGTTAAATGCATAATGGAATTAGGCTCGCCTTCCTTAGAGGGATCCTGGCTTTAAGAATGGAAATGTGGGGAAGGAAAGCTGTCCATTCTTATGCAGAGGTGGAATTGATGCTTCTCCTTCTCCGAGGCTCTGTGCAAGCCTGGCCAGAGCCAGGGGAGAGGGCCCAGCTCAGTATTTGTGGCTGAACTGGTGCTGATCCGATGCCCACTTTGCACGTGAGCGTGACGGGCCGTATTCAAGCGCAGTAACGGGACAGGGCTTTGTCTTCTGCCCCCAGACACCCCGTCCCAGCAGGTGCAGTTCATCCTGGGGACCGAGGAGGACGATCAGCACGTCCCCCATGACTTGTTCACTGAGCTGGATGAAATCTGTGTGAAAGAGGGTAAAGATGCCGAGTGGAAGGAAACAGCACGGTAAGTCTCTGCTGCCGGCTGCGGTAGGAGAGGAGTCCCCGTGCTGACAGCGCCCACAGGCTCTGCTTTCTGCTCTGCGGGAGATGAGGCTTTGCAGCTGCAGGTGCTGCTGTGAGGAGCCTTCTGGTCTCGGCACCCCACAGCTCGATCCCGGGGGCTGCAGAGCTGGGGCTGTTTTCTGGCAATGGGACTGACGGTGCCCGATGTCTGCAGGTGGCTGAAGTTTGAGGAGGACGTGGAAGATGGCGGCGAGCGCTGGAGCAAGCCCTACGTGGCCACGCTGTCCTTGCACAGCCTCTTTGAGCTGAGGAGCTGCATCCTCAACGGCACGGTGCTGCTGGATGTTTGTGCCAACAGCATTGAAGAGATCGCAGGTACCGTGGGCATGGCGAGTTGCAGTCGATCGGCCAAGGAAACTCTGGCAAAGTCTGTGCTGTAGATTGCTTTTAAGTTGGTTCACTGTGTGGAGTCAGACAGAACGGCCAGACAGGGCAAGAGAATTGCATTATTTAGAATGGGAAATAATTACCTTAGCGGAGTGATGAATGAGCACTTTGATGATGTCTTTTAGCAAAAGAAAATTCTTGCTGTGGCTGAAAAGGATGAACTGCGTTAAAACGTCTTGCTAAGCAAGGCTGAGCCTGCGTTAGGGTATCCTGCGTGGCACAGCTCTCCCTGGGGGCTTCGGGGGTCAGGACTTGTGGGGGTTTCTGCTCTGATGGCTTCATTTCCCTCTGCCATCCCCAGACATGATCCTGGGCCAGCAAGAACAGTCCACGGAGTTTGACGAGCACGTGCGGGCGAAGGTTCGAGAAGTTCTTATGAAGAAGCATCACCATCAGGATGAGAAAAAAGGAAAAAAGCTTTTTAACATTGCCCACTTCTTTGCTGATGAGAGCAAGAAGCCGCCAGACCTGCATGCCCTCGACAAGCCAGGTGAGGGTTCCTGCAGGGCTGCGGCCCCATTAGACTGTTCCTGGCAGAGGGGAAGCATCCCAGTTGCACTGTGTCTGTCTTTCAGACTGTTTTTCTTTTTCCTACCAGCCCAAACACTCACCCCTCTTCCTTATCCCACAGGTGCAGAAGCTAAAAATGGGGAGAACCAAGAGACCGGCACAATGGGTTTAAGCAAGGTGAGACACTCCTAGCTTTCTTACACTTTTGGGGCCAGATTTGCTCTTGCAAACTTGGCTGCAGAGTTCTGCGGGCTTTGTTTTTGGCGTAATTGCCTGAGAATTGCTTGTTGTGCCCAGGCGGAGCTGCGCTTCCTGAAGAAAATTCCCGCCGGCGCTGAAGTGTCCAACGTGCTCGTAGGAGAGCTGGATTTCCTTCAGCAGCCCATCGTGGCATTTGTCCGCCTGACCCCGGCTGTCCTCCTCTCCGGCATGACAGAAGTTCCCATCCCAACAAGGTCTGAAGCACAGAATTTTTATTTAAAAAAACCCAGCAAAACAACATCAGATTGCGTGCATCAGTTTGGTGTCCCAAGGGAACGAGGCCAGCGGGAGCAAGCACGTTTCTCCCCTGCACATCTCCTCACCATTGTTTCCCCCTTCCCTGCTGTATCTTTTAAACCCACTGGCCAATTTTAGTGAAAGTTGGCCCAAAAGTTAGATTTGGGATCGGTTTTGGTGAATTTCAAATTCACCACAGAGTCGGTGAGCCTGTGGGTCCCCTCTTGAGCTGTGCTCTGGGCTGGGAGCTCCCGGGGATCTCCTTGGGTGCCCTTTGAGCAAGGGCACGTTCGTCTCTCTCATGTTGTTTTTCTTGCCCAGGTTCCTGTTTGTTGTGCTCGGACCAGAAGGAAAAGGCCATCAGTACCATGAGATCGGCAGGTCCATGGCTACTGTCATGACAGAGGAGGTGCGATGAGATGAGAGATCTCCGGGTCATTTTTGGCTTTCTTCCCCTCTCCCTGTCTGTAGTAGTGAGGAAGAGGATTTGCTGTCCTAGCTGCCCGCAGCGGTCCGAAGAGCCCACCCCTCGTTCTCACCCCAAAGCAAACATGCGCATTTGCTGGAGGCTGAAATCCCACCCGGGGTGCATCCTGCACCTTGTCCTTCTCCTTGGGGTCCCCAGCATGCTGTCCCCAGTGCTGGCGTCGTGAGGGACAGGAAAACTTGCCTTGCTCACGAAGGAAAAGGCTGTGGTGTACCGTGGGGGACGGGGCCTCGTGCAGATGAGTGCAGATACCTGGATGCACAGATTTTTCCTTTTGAGGGAATATTTCCTGCCATTTGCAGCAGGAAATGTGGGGAAAATGACCCTGCGTTTAGCCAAGAGCTTATTGCACTGCTGAGGCCATCCGAGATGGGTTGTCCTCTCACCAGGTTGTCTCCTGTCGGCAGGTTTTCCACAACGTGGCCTATAAAGCCCAGAACCGGGCTGACCTCGTGGCCGGCGTTGATGAGTTCCTGGATCAGGTCATGGTCTTGCCGCCAGGAGAGTGGGATCCATCGATCCGAATCGAGCCCCCGAAAAACGTCCCTTCGCAGGTGGGTGCTGCGGCGCAGGGAGGCGCGAGGGGGCCGGGCAGGACGGCAGCCCGGCTGGGGATGCTGCTCAGGGGCCCGAATTCCCAGGGTCTGGTTTGACACAGTCACATTCCCAGAGCAGAAGCAAGGCAAGCCAGGGCTTGCAAATCCGTACCTTTATCCTACTTCCATTTCAACAGCAAAAAAGGACGATGCCGGGAGCTCCCGATGACAATGCTTCTCACAGCGAGCTGGAGAAACACAGCAGTCCTGAACTGGAGCGAACGGGAAGGTGTGAGCTTTAACAGTTTGGGTTTTTTTTCTGTTTGCCTCTCAAATCTGAGCAGGCACCTTCCCTTCTAGCAGGTTCCTGGGGTTAGCTGGTTGAG
This sequence comes from Strix uralensis, assembly GCF_047716275.1. Taxonomy (NCBI): domain Eukaryota; kingdom Metazoa; phylum Chordata; class Aves; order Strigiformes; family Strigidae; genus Strix; species Strix uralensis. The sequence goes on along the minus strand of NC_134012.1, from coordinate 26,581,066 downwards.
TGAAGGGGCTCCACGTTACCAGCTTGGTCCCCTGGGCTGGGCAGGTGGGAGATCTGGGCAGCTGGGCTCAGCCACAGCATCACTGCACACAGGTTTTCCCGATTTGGGGTGGAAGCAGATGTGTAAGTGCCTCCAGGTAGAGCTCTGCTGCTTCCCAAAGCAAGGGACTGTTGCAGTAAGAGGGGAGAGGCTCTCAGGTTGTGTCCTTTTTCTTTTGGTTGGAGGGGTGTGTTTGTGGGCCTGTTTCTACTGGGTATGAAATGGGAGGAGGCGAGTGCTGCTGTGGAGCAGCGCTTGTGAGGGCCCTTCTGCAGCAGAGCAAACTCCCATGTGTTCTTCCACGGGAACAGTCTATTTTTATTGTCCATTCCTCCAGGCTCTTCGGAGGTTTGATCCGGGATGTGAAGCGGAAAGCCCCGTGGTTCTGGAGCGACTTTCGGGATGGTCTGAGGCTGCAGTGTCTGGCGTCCTTCCTCTTCCTCTACTGTGCCTGCATGTCCCCCATCATCACCTTTGGGGGGCTGCTGGGGGAGGCGACCGATAACCACATCGTGAGCACCTCTCTGTGTTGGGTGACATGGGGGAGGGTAACACTCGTGCAAAAGTCCTCGCTGCAGTGAATTTGCTCTGGTTTTGTTTTTTTCCCTCATGATTTATTCCCTGACTGCTGCCTCTCTTCCCCGCACAGAGTGCCATGGAGTCGCTGCTGGGCGCGTCCATGACCGGCATGGTGTATTCCCTCTTTGCCGGTCAACCTCTCACCATCCTCGGCAGCACCGGACCTGTCCTTGTCTTCGAGCAGATCCTCTACAAATTCTGCAAGTAAGGCAGCCTGCCGTGGCTGGGTGCTGCCAGAGCCTTCAGAAGGCAGCAGTGATGGAGAAAAGATGTTTTTCTTCTATTTTTTTTGGTGGTAGTTGTTAGATTTAAGTTGTCTTCTGTGTCCAAGACATTGCCCGCTGCTGCTTTGGTATGTGATGGCGCCCTCAGCCTCTGAAGGATGGATGGGGGCGTTTGGGGTTTCTAGGGTTGAAGTGCAGCAGCGGCAGGAGGAGAATCCACAAGAATGTGGATGCCCAAGATGGGCTGCACAAGGAAGACGAGGCAAATCAGTCTGGTTTGGGAAGGGGGGAAGACTTGCTTTTCTCTGAGTACAAAAACAGGCACTTTTTAGCCTGGATTTTGCTGGGAGACGAACGACATTTCCCCCAAATATCCAAATAGTTTTTCTGTGTTGGGCCATGGGGGTGATGGGGGAGAACACCACCTTGCGCACCAGCTGCAATTAGCCTCCATTAGATAACTGCTAAATGATGATAATGAAACAACTGGCCTCTCCTTCTGCAGCCCCCCACTCTGCACCGCAGCCCCGAGGTTGTCTGTGGTAGTACACGGCAACTGCATTTACCCTCCACAGCCTTGACGGGCTCTTAAATTGCTCCCAGTTTCCCCCTTTGCGGGAAGGCCCGGCTTGGAGCCTCGTGCCGGCCTTTCCACCCTTGGTGTCATTTTGGTTTCCCAGGGAGTACGCGCTCTCCTATCTCTCTCTGCGGGCGTGCATCGGGCTGTGGACCGCCTTCTTCTGCATCGTGCTGGTGGCCACTGACGCCAGCTCTCTGGTGTGCTACATCACCCGCTTCACTGAAGAAGCCTTCGCCTCCCTCATCTGCCTTATCTTCATCTACGAGGCTCTGGAGAAGCTGAGTCACCTGCGGGAGATCTACCCTGTGCACATGCACAGCAAGCTCGACTTGCTCACCACCTACTAGTGGGTTTTTCCTCCTAAACCACGGCTGCCCCTTGGCAGCAGCTCAGGGCTGCACCCCCACCGCCTTCCCCTGACCCCTCTCTTGGCTCCTCTCCTCCCAGCTGTAAGTGTGAGGCACCGACCCATCCCAGCAACAAAACCCTGCGCTTCTGGGAGAGCAACAACATCAACGTGTCTGGCATCGCCTGGGAAAACCTCACGGTGACTGTAAGTGCCCTGAGCCATTGCTGGGGGAAGGGACGATTTGTCTCTTCTCCTTTCCTGCCATGGTTGTCTTAGACCTCCTTCCCCATTCCCTCTTTCTCTATCCCCAAGAGTTTCCAGCATTGCCTTCCCCTCTGGTGTCTTCTTCAGCCATGGCTACCTGCCATTCTGGGGGAGGATGTGCCGTGGCTCTGTGTTGTGGTGTCCCGTCACATCCCATCTCTCCGCTCTCCTCTGTGTGGTTCCATGTGTCACTCGTTCAGCTGCTGCTGCTCATTAACTATAAATCTCCAGCAGCTGTCAGAGGGTCATGGACCACAATCCTCAAATCCCGCTCGTTATCCCAGGTTTCCTTGCCGCACGTGCGCTGCCTTTGTGTGCTGACGCTCTGTTTCTCCAGGAATGTCGATATTTGCATGGAGAGTTTCAAGGACCTGCCTGTGGACACAACGGCCCCTACGCGCCCAATGTCCTCTTCTGGTGCTGCATCCTCTTCTTCTCCACCTTTGTGCTGTCGAGCTTCTTGAAGAAGTTTAAAACCAGCCGTTACTTCCCAACCCGAGTAAGCAGAAGATGGTGGCCCGCAGCAGTCCCCACGCTCATTTCCCAGAATGGCTTTCCTGGAGCACTGAGCAGTGTTTACCACCACTTGGTCAAGCTGGGAAACACTGACCTTGGAGACCGAGCTCTCCATCAGCTTGTGTGTCCCTCACTCATTCCCATGAGTGCAAAGCGATCGTAGCATTTCCCACCTGCCTCGCGACCTGCCCCGGAGTGATTTTTTGCTCAGGCAGTGGGAAATCAGGTCTTCCAAAGTGTCGGGTTTTTTTCCCACCTTCTGTGTGTCATGTGCTCAAGGGGAAAGTTGGTTCAAATGAGGAACAAACGGTGCCTCGGTGCCTTATTCCCATTTTAGCAGCGAGCGTGGCTGTAGTGGCAGACGTCTATTTCCTTATTTCTTAATTTATTTTTTTTAAAGGTCTGAATTCAAACAGCCCTTTTCCACCCAATTAAGCACCAGATCTCTCAGGGACAAACACAGCAGCAGCACCTAACCAAGGGATTTGGCTGCATGTCTGCAGAGGCGGGTGGGGGGTTTGTTAAGCAGCCTTCACGTTGTTGATGTCCCCAACTCTTCCACCTCATGTTAGGGCCCCATTTGTGATGCCCCTCTCAGCTCTGGTTTCTTGACCCAGGTACGGTCCACAGTAAGTGACTTTGCTGTTTTCCTCACCATCGTCATCATGGTGCTCATGGACTTCATGGTTGGGATCCCGTCCCCGAAGCTCCACGTCCCCCATATGTTCAAGGTAACGGGGGGGTTTGGCACGGAGCTGGTTTCAGCTCTTGGGGATGCCCCAAGGGGGTGTGGGGGCAGGACAGGGCTGAGTCTGGAGGAGGTGCTGGTGGTGTGCCCATCTCTTCTTCCACCTCCGAACGCATCGTTTCCTTCTGGAAGTGAGAAGACAGCCCCAAACTAGATACCTACAGGAGAAGTATCTGTAGGTGCTTGCACAGAGGACACTGGCGCTGCTGAACCCCAGGGGAGAGGGTGACGTGAAGCCAGGGCTGGGAGATGCTCTGACAGAGGCAGGGAGGGAAAACCAAAGCCAGCGAAGGGACTGGGCTGGGAGATGATGCTGATGTGTGAGCTTTGTTGCAGCCTACCAGAGACGACCGCGGGTGGTTCATCAACCCCATAGGACCCAACCCTTGGTGGACGGTGTTGGCTGCGCTCGTCCCAGCTCTGCTCTGCACCATCTTGATCTTCATGGACCAGCAGATCACTGCTGTTATTGTGAACAGGAAGGAGCACAGGCTGAAGGTAAGGGGCTGCAAGAGATGGCCCCACCTCTAGCCCACTCTGGGCTGCAGGGATGGGGAGAAGCTCCAGATGCTTTGTGAAGGCCTTGCTTTGGAACAATGTCAGGCTGTGGGGCAAGATGCTCTCCTGAATTAATGATGACGCAGGGAGCGAATGACAGGGGAGTTCAGATGAGCAATCTTTTGAAGCCCCAAAGTAATCTTAGAGCAATATAGAAGCACGTTTTTGTTTTAAAATGTCGGCAGCGGCTGGGGAACGAATTGTTTTGATGCACTGCCAGGGGTAACTCAGTCACATCTTACTTGCAAGTGGTGGGAATTTCTTTATGAATGAAAACACCAGTCTCTCCAAATCCACTTTGTCTGAACTCCTGCCAGATTTTGCTGCAAGGTGCTTGCGCAGAGGCTGGCTACGTCCTTAGTCGTTTCCAATTCTTGTTTTAAATTTTCAAGAAGTTGGCTTGTGCTCAAGTAGGGTTTGAGCCTGACTTGCAACGTTGTCCTTGCTCTTGTGCTGTGGGATGCTGTGTCTCTTGTTTTGCTCCCTGCAGAAAGGATGCGGGTACCACCTGGACCTTTTCATCGTGGCCGTGATGCTCGGGGTGTGCTCCGTGATGGGGCTGCCCTGGTTTGTGGCTGCGACCGTCCTGTCCATCACCCACGTGAACAGCCTCAAAGTAGAGTCCAAGTGCTCAGCTCCAGGAGAACAACCCAAGTTTCTGGGGCTACGAGAGCAGAGGGTCACTGGCTTGATGATCTTTGTGCTCATGGGCTGCTCCATCTTCTTCACTTCTCTGTTAAAGGTAGGAGGAAAATGCAAAACACCCAACCACCGCAAGCTTCTTGGAGGTTATGCACAAGTAGTCCCCTCTCTGCAGGGCTGAGCGGTTGTGGAACGGAGGAGGAGGGGATCCCAAACCTTGGGGCTTGACCCGCAGTGGGAACCAGCCTCGGTCACACTTTCCAGCCCTTCAGAGCCCCGTTTGCTGCGCTCGAGGCAAGCGAGCAACGCAACGACGGCTTTAACTTTCAGGCGACTTTCAGGCCCACCCGTGTTTATGGGTTGCAACTAAGTGTATTCAGACCAGGACATCTGCTCTCTTTCAAACAGGCAGCACTTCACTGGTTGCAGTTTGCTCCCCACAGTGCCTCAGAACTGCCGTTCCCAGTAGCTGAACACACTGACATCATCCCCATGTGCACAAAGTAATCTTATCTCTAGGCTGAAAGGAGGCACGTTGCTTTTGCATGTTGCCACAAGAATACGTAGAAACAGAACATGGCGTATGGTGGCATGGGTGAAATCCCCTCTTTTCCTCCAACCTTTCCGGAAAAGAGGATTATTCTGATGGAAGGTAACTCCAGGGTTCAGCCTAAAGCAGAGCATTAGCTCACTCGCACTCACAGAATCTCTGATGGGGAGAATCCGACACACCTCTAACCCTGTGGAAAGTGGAAAGCTTTAGGCAATTTTAGGCAGTGCCTGTAGAAGAGAGGAGTAATACTGAAAATGCAGTTTAACCCCCCAAATGATTGCATTCTTTGTTTTCAGTTGATACCAATGCCTGTGCTTTATGGCATCTTTCTCTACATGGGCGTGTCGTCGCTCAGAGGAATTCAGGTACGGACTCTTGTGCAGCATGTCGGCTCCCTGGTATTTCACCTCCGTAGAAGCAGGAAAAAAGCAGCAGTGTGGGAAAAAACCTCTCCGAAAGCAAGCCACGACAACGTTTTGTGTAAGGGGGAGATTGGTGGAGGCACGGCAGGTGTAGAGGGCTGGGAGGAGCGGGTGGGTTCAGCGCGCTCTGTTACACGGTTTAGAGCAGGTCAGTGTTTGGTTCCATGACAATGGGGGAATTCAGTGCAAAGGGAAGGCAGTTTCTCCCACTGGTGGAAATCCTTGCTGGGGGATTCAGTGGGCCACGAAAGGCTGTTAGTAGACCAGCGTGGAATAATGGGAAGTTGGTGGGCAGCCCTCGTGGGCAAGTTGGTTTATAGATGGAGTGAAGGGAAAGTGGTTGCTGCTCCCAGGAGGAACATAGTGGGATCCAGGATTTCTCACTGCACGTGAGGTGTTGAAAACTACCCGCACGTCTCAACAGGGCCAGAAACTTTCTGCAGTCTCAAGGTAGCCGCTTCTCACTTTTATTTTGCAGTTCTTTGACCGCTTGAAGCTGTTTTGCATGCCGGCAAAACACCAGCCGGATTTCCTCTACCTGCGGCACGTCCCCTTGCGAAAGGTGCATCTCTTCACTGTGATCCAGCTGGTCTGCCTTGTCCTGCTCTGGGCCATCAAGGTGACCCCTGCCGCCATCATCTTCCCCATGATGGTAAGAGCTGGTGCCGCTTGGCAGCGGGATGTTTGCAGCGCTGGAGGGAGATGTAGCATCATCTCTGGCCTCACCGCATCTTCCCTCTTACTTGTGAAGGATTTGGCTCTCATTTTTGTCCGGAAGATGATGGATTTCTGCTTCTCGAAGCGAGAGCTCAGCTTTCTGGATGACCTTATGCCAGAAGGAAAGTTGTTGGACAGCGCCAAGAATGAAGCCAAAAGAGAAGAGGTAACACTTGCTGGGTGCTGGGGCTGGACATCACCCTCGGGCTGTGAGATCCCCTGTTTCTATCACAGCTTGTCTTGAAATGTTGGGGGAAGGTCAGGACTCAGCAGAAATAGATCCTAATAGCCTGGATCCCGCACTGCAACCTTTCCTCCTAAATTAGGAGGGAGCTTAACACTTGCATGGAGGTATAATCTTTAAAACGAATTATTTATAGCAGAGGTGATTATTATGGAAAGCTTTGCCCATAATGGAGTTTTTAACGTCCAGTGTTCGGAGTGAAAGGACTTTACCCTGCTGCACTCACAGCTAAAGCTGCCGAGGGTCAGAAGGAGAGGGCAGCAGGCACTGTTTTTGCTGGGTGTTTAGTTTACCTCCACTTGGATCAAAGACAGAGAACTTGATTTGTCCCTCTTGCTCCAGGAGCCCCAGAAGATGATGGAAGCTGCTGTTGCAAAGTCAGTTCAGCTGAAACTGGGGAAGACCAGTGACTCAGCTACCCCAAAGCAGAGCAGTGACAGGTAAAGCCCCGCCTGGCGCCAGGACCCGCAGCAAGATTAGTTGGAGGGGGTTTGGCAGAGTTTTCTCCCCTTGCACCTTCGTGGAGCATCCCACAGAAAGCAGCAGTCAGCTTGTTGGGAAATGCCAATTTAGGGGCAGGGCTGCAGGAGGTGATCGCAGGGCTCTGACCCCAAGCAGAGTGGCTGCCCAAGTCACGTTTGCTCCCAAAAGTGGCCTCATCAGTGACTTGACGGTGGCTGGAGATCCTCATGCTTAACAATGAGGAGTTGCAGGCACGATCCGTCCCAGCAGTGGCTTAGGAGCCCACTGCAGGGCGAGACACCAGCAGGAGCCTTTGCTTGGAGCTGTTGCTCTGCAGTGCTTAGATTTGCCTCCCAAAACTCCTCAGCCAGCATAACCTCCCGTGCTTACGCTGAGCTTTTGTTCTCCGGCCCCCCTGTGCCTTGTGGCTGCTGCGCTTGGTGGCATCAGTTCCCATCCTCACGGGTTGCTGTGTGAAATATTTCTTGCAGGCCGGCTCCCTGCGGATTTGGTATCTGGGATGACACGTTGGAAACCACCGTGTAACGCCCCCAGGGGCAGGCAGGACCCTGACCCACGGGGAAGCAGGATGGGCACGATGGGGACGCACCCACGGACACCACACCGATAATAAAACCGTTGACGATGCACCTTGTTGTAGGGTCTCTGGGGGGTTGTGGGCCCTGGGGGGGTGATCCCCCAACAGGGCCAGGGGCTGCCTGCACCCCGCTTGGGCAGCGGGACCCCAAACCGCCCCAGGGCATGTCATATCCCCAGCGTGTCCCCTGAGGAGGGTGGCCTGTGCCCCTGCACCCCCGTGTTCGTGGGGGTGGGCTGTCCCTGTCCCTGTCCCTGGTGGCAGCCGGCACAGGGGGAGGGTGACCAGGAGGGTCCCTGCCAGTGGCCTGGAGCTCGTCACCGCTGCGGGGCCAGGGGCCAGGTGGGGCCAGCACGCAGGAGCGATGGCGGCCCCAGGACGGCAGCGGGACAGGGACCGGGGGACGTGCCGGGCTGCGCTGGGGAGGAACGGCCCGGCCCCTCCCAGTGCCCCCCCCCAGCGCGTCCTCGCTGCTTCCTGCAGCGTCTGCTGGGTTTATCCCCGGCCCCCTCCCCAGTGCCTCCCCCGGCCCCCACCCCAACACTCCCGGGACATCCCCACCCCACCGCCTGCCCCGCTCCCTCCCCGGGGCGCCCGGGGGCAGCTCCCCGGGCCTTCCCCAGCACATCCCGGGGCATCCCCCGGTCCCCACCGCCCCAGCGCTCCCTTGCCAGCCCTGGAGAGCTGCCTCCTGGGCGGAGGCCCCCGCCGCCAGCGCCAGCCCCGGTGGGCACCTCCGCGGCTGCTGCCACCGCCTCTGCCGCTGCGGATCGGCAGCCGGACGGGGCCGCCCGGGCGCGCACCCCCCCGCGCACATCCCCGCCCCCCCCGCCTGTGCCCGCAGCCAGCACCCAGCAGCAGCTCAGGACACGCGTGGGAGCCACGGGCTGGGCTGGACTGGGCTCGGCTGGGCTCGGCTGCCGGCGGGGAGCCCGGGCAGGGCGGGGGGGGGTCTCTCTGCCCCGCTCCGGGGGCACCCAAACACTTGCAAGGGCAGAGAAAGGCAGGTTCAGGCTTGTGCTCCTGCCGGATTCTGGTCGTCTTCACTGCGAAAGGGGGGTTGTGGGGGCAGCTCTTGGGGAGCAGCTTTAAGCTGCCCAACGCTTCCCCAGGTGCCACCATGTGAGGTGGGAGAGACGGTTTGTCAGGGCTGGGGCTGGTGCCCAGAAAGCGGGTTCGTTGCCCGCTGTGCAACAGGTCAATAATCCCACACTCAGAGAGACATTGCTTATTTATTGTAGGCTTGCACAAGCCTGGGGGCTCGGTGGTTTCCCACAAATCAAGCACCCCAATGGGCCTTTTCCCGCTAGATTTATACACAGAACTGGCAGAGTTAGTAATTTTCCAAGTCCATCCTCTCTAGGAGGATTGGTTAGTAATTTACATACAATTATAACAGTGCTGACCCAAGACTTCTACTACTACACATGCTCAGGGGAAGGGTCTTCACCTGGCCAAGGGTCTGCTTGACCTACAGGCCGGATTTTTAGTATTCTAACGAGGGCAGTTCAGCGAAGGATACCTGGACCTTGAGTTTGCTTGCCCGGTTGGCAACGTACCCACTTCGAGGCCAAATGGCTCTGGGATGTCCTGGCTCAGAGGCAGCTGTCGACCTGTTCTGCTGATGAGGGAGGCCTTTGGCTTGAGCACAGACGAAGAACGTCTTGCTTGACCTAAGCATTGCTACACTGCTCTAAAAGTTTAACCTTCAACACCACTGCTTTAAAAATAGGGAAAACAGATCACGTCTCATTTATCGTTTGCTGAGAACAAGACAGAATCTGGGCAGTGATACTGTTGGGTTGATGTTCAAGTATCTGCCATACATCTCTGAGTGCACAGGGGACTGTCACCAGGTTCTGTAAGAAACAACTGTTTTCAAAAAGAGTTCTTCATAGAAAAAGTTGGTTCAATGCTTAAAGGGGAAATTCCCAGAGTACATTTCTTCCGACATTCTGATAGATTTGACCGTTTCAAAGAAGAGATGACTCCTTCTTCTGAAAGGAAAAAGATGCACAATGCTACTCTTTGACTCCAATGGATAAAATAACTTGCTAGCCTACAGTTTCAATTCATTGCAACTCCGTCACTTTCTCCATCTTCAAAGGCAAAGCCTCTAACAGGCAAGGACTGGGATTGCCATCTCCATCCCCAGGGGAAGGACACCGGCAATTTACACTTCAGTATTAACTCAGAACAGATAAGGAAGGCTTAATGCCTGAGGCCACTGACCCTCCTGCCATTTTCTGGGAAACCAAAAGGTAAAGGGGAGAGTTGCAAGAAAGCCCAGAACAGACAGACAGACAGGCAAAGACCAAGGCTCTGAACAGCTCCTGACAGAGCCTCTTGGAACTTTCTCATCTATAAGCTGAGGACTCACAGACAGGATAAACAGGCTGTTACATGGGTTGAAAATTTGCTGGACCACCAGGCTCAAAACCCGACTGACAGCAGGACACCCGGCTAGCAGCTGTAACAAGCGGAGCACCCCGAGGACAGGTACTGGGGCCCACATGGCTCAGTATTTTCACTAGTTGCTGCCATGGTGATGATTTGCGGAAACAGACTCTACAACTCGGCGGGAGTTATACAGCAGGTATGTTTTACTCCGGCCAGGGTGCGAGGGGATTTCTCCACAAAGCTTGCACACCAACAGCACATTTTACCAAAAACTAACAGAGTGTGGATATGCATATTCATTGGATTACATAACACAAACATACATATGCACGAGTAAGGCTGGGTTAGTTCAAAAGGCTGGTGTATACGAATAAGTTCATTCGTATTTATTTTCGTACCTCTGGAAAACTGGCCTCTGGTGGCATTGAGTCCTGTGAGTAAACGAGGGGGGCTCACTGCTTTACTATAAAGTGAAGAAGAACTTGAAAATTTTATGTGTGCATAGATATTACAGACTTGCTGGAAAAGTCAAGAGTCACTTTCCAGCTGAAAGCTGAGTGAAGCTACCATATCTTCTACCTGAAGCCTGAACTGCTTGGTTAGGACAGCCATCACCTGGTGACATTTTACAGTAAAATCAATACGCGAAACTTTTCCGTAAATATGCTAGCTCAGTGACAGAGGGTCAGTGGCACTTGCTGGCCTAGCACCATGTATGACAAGCATAAAATGAGTTGTGAATTTTGTCCTTAATTAGATGGAGATAAACACACACGTTTGTATTACTTACGTGCACCAGCGCACAACCCCAGTGGGTGCAAGGGTCGTTCAGGATGGATTTTAGTATATGTCATGTATGAGGATAAGCATGTATGAGCCTTACCTAAAAGTATCTTTCGTAAAAGCTGTTTCTTTGGATGCACTTGTTCCTTGTCTGCCAGTGCTGAATGTTCAGCTCCCAGTTCACAGCATATTAAACTGGTGGGACTGAGAACCTGCCAGGGACTTTCTGCTCATCCAGCGGAAGGCAGATGAATGGCTTTACTCTGTCTTTTTGGGGATGCAAAAGGAAAAAAAGCCTGTGAAACCTTGCTGAGCCGTTGTTCCATTTTCACTGCCAGCATCTGGCTCTCGCTCCTTCATTTGCCTTTCAGAGATGCTCCTCATCACAACCAACCTGTACGACCACCTCTTCATCAGCCAAAGGGAGATTTCTGTGGCCAGCATTGATGACCAGGAGGAACTTGTTGCCACAGATGTGTGTACATTTAGCAAGGAGAGACCTCCACCATCACCACTGTTACAATCAGCTGATCTATCCGCTGTGCAGGCAGCCATTGACATTTTGGGCTTCAGCCCCAGTGAGAGAATGGGGATTTACAAACTGACAGGGGCAATCCTGCACTGTGGGAACATGAAGTTCAGGCAGAACCAGACGGCATGGAAGGTAATACACAAATGACTTGGAGAGACGTATTTCCCACTGTTTTCATACCATTTTTCACTAGAAATACAAGGAGTCTTCCAGGAAAGAAGCAGTTTCTCCTTGATGAACATAAAAATGAGGTTCAACCTTCAACTTACCACCTTCTGCAGAGTCATTTTCTGCATCCACTTTTTTCCTGATGGCTCTGCTGAAGGACCTTGTGTCTGGGACACATTACTGTAGTGTTCACCAGTTTCTGGTAACACATCGAGAATTGTTCTGCTTGTGTGACATTGTGGAGAAGTGGCCTGAAGGGAAAAACACTGTTGTCCCATCACCAATGCACTCACTGGTTTTACCATACCTGTTGGGGCTTCTGTAGCCACTCAGATCATGAGGACCAGCCCTACAAGGCTGTTTGGAAGAGTAAATAACATTTTTCAAGCTTTTGTGCATAGTGTAAAGCCAAACAGTTTGCCAGGTTTCAGAGTGAGCTCTGGCTGGCTCCAACACATTCTGTCTGTCCCGGTTAAGAAGGAAGTCTTTTAGCTTTTTTTTCATTTGTTTTACAGAGGCTGACAAAGCAGCGTACCTGATGGGTCTGAACTCAGCAGACTTGCTGAAAGCTTTGTGCTATCCCCGGGTGAAAGTGGGAAATGAATATGTCATGAAGGGCCAACGAGTGGATCAGGAGAGCGCTAGGGAGCATCAGGGACCTTCCTCTCCCTAAGGGACAGGAGTGGGTGCAGGTCTCAGCTGAGGATGGTCAGGACCATTAAGGCCTATTAGTGCATTTTGTGGGCTGACAGCATCTGTATGTGGTGGAGGGGTGTTTTATTCTGGTGATGTGCCTTGACACAGCTCTGTGAACCATCTCCCTGCTGGTGCCCCAGGCAGTGAATGCCATTTCCAAGTCAGTCTATGAAAAACTCTTCCTGTGGACAGTGATGTGCATCGACAAACAACTGGAAATAAAGCTACCAAGACAGTACTTTATTGGGGTCTTAGACATTTGTGGCTTTGAGATTTTTGAGGTTTGGTTTTACATAGCACTCTCAGACTTCTGGGTGTCTTTTAATGCCCTCACTGAGACTTCCGCACGCTGCTCTTAAAAGAGACAGACACCCCTCACCCTGCAGGCTGAGGAGATGGCGGGGAGGGCTGGAGCCACGCCCCCCAGCACTGGGAGGGCTGCGAAGCACGGCAGGAGACCCTGGAGAGGAGGAAATGCTGCAGTGGCACCACAGGGAGACACATGCGAGAGGCTGACAGAGCTCAGAGCAACGTCTGTTCCCGGGAATATGTTTGCACGGGGATACCCACCATCTAGGATTTTATTTCACTCCTTTCTTGCCCTTTGAGGGAACTTCCTGGCGTCCTCACCTCTGCCAGGGCTGGGTCCCCAAGCAGAGCGTGGCAGAGTGACCTCAGCACAGTGCTCCTGGCATCTGCCAGCCTGGAACTAGCAGAGAGGGGCACCCACCGCTGCTGCAGCCACATGTCACCTCCCTCTGCAGTGACAAGGGCTGTGACACATGCCAGCGGCCAGCCAGGGCCACATCCTGCTCCTGCATCTTTGCATTTTAAATGACAGCTCCTGCTCTCTGCACATGCCCCTTTGCCCACACACCACTCCTCCTCCTACGGAGCTCCTGGCAACACCTGTGCACACCAGCGCTCCAACAGACGGGAAAGATGTCATCTAGGCAGTCAGTCCCTGCGTGGGTGGCAGGGGGAGTCTTCTGCCCAGAGGCGACTGTGGTGTCTGGGCATCACCTGCCTTCACCTTGTCTTCATACAGCTCAGTTCCAGGAGAAAAAGCTCCCAACCTTCCAGTCCAAACCCCATCTGCTTCCCCTCACAGAGGGGCTATCGTTTGCGCACACCCTCCCAGGCAGCTGAACACTGCCAGGAAGGCCTTGGGTGACAACGGTTCTGCAGACTCCACACACGCCGCTTTGCTGTCACCTGCGCAGGTGAGGGCAAGCGGGCAGGAGGCCTGTGCTACACCCCCAGGTCCCTCTCTGACTGGCAGCTCTCCAGCCACTCCTCCCCAAGCCTGTAGCACTGCTGGGGGTCGTTGTGGCCCAAGTGCAGCACCCGGCATTTGGCCTTATTGAAACTCCTACAGTTGGCCTTAGCCCATCGCTCCAGCCTGTCCAGGTCTCTCTGCAGAGCCTCCCTACCCTCGAGCAGATCAACACTCCCACCCAACTTGGTGTCATCTGCAAACTTACTGAGGGTGCACTCGATCTCCTGTGTTGATCTGTGTTATCAACACAGATTTCAGCACAAATCCAAAACATAGCCCCATACTAGCTACTATGAAGAAAATTAACTCTATCCCAGCCAAAACCAGCACAATGTCCCTGGGTTGACAGTGACTATCTAGTAATAATGCTTGTAAGAAAATGAATTACATGATCTCTTTGGCTCAGAGCCTTTCTGCTGGTTCACATCATGGCCGGGATGAAGAGGACACTGTGTGCAGGGCAAATACATGGGTCTTACATGCATAAAACAGTAACATTCAGCTCAAACTGGAGTCTGGACAGCTTATGGGGCTGATATGAGGTAGAGAGCCTTTAGGTTTCAGGTCAGTCTACCATTTGCCAGCCATTCAGTGACCTGAATGAAGTTAACATGTGGTCTTAGGCTCTGATTCCACACCTCTAGAGCCAATATAACTCCACTGTGAGAAGGCACTGAAATCCAGCTCTTGGTAGACAAGTGTCCACAAGCAGGCACAAACATGCATAATCTCTGCACTAGTGATAATCATGTAGGAAAGCTCCCCATCACCAGTGCAAGCTGATATCAGTCCTCATCAGACATCTTTCAGGACCTGGAATCCTCTCATATAAAAACCTTCATAACTCCTTATGAAATATACCATCAAAGTAAAGAAAATCCTGTTTAATTTAAGAGATACTTCTCACCCTCATTAAACTCTTTAACAGATTACAGGCCAAATGTTTTAAATCAAGCATACACTATAATAACATTATCTCAGTACTCCTACAGAGTGATATTGTACTGCTAAATGTCACTGCCTTTCAATGGAATGGATCTTCACAAATTGGAATTACTTTCACCTTACTTATTAACCACTGTAACAGTATGATAGCTCCATAAAACTAGATTAATTTTTCAACTAGTACTGGTAACCATGCCAAACTGGAGATGGGTTCTCATGTTCTGAAGATAAATACTCACGTAAATGTTATTGTAATGAGGTATGAATGTTAATAAAAAATAACAAACTATTCCCCATATTTTAAACAGTCTAAAGTGTCTTTCTACTCATTTTCATTCCCTTTTTCTGCAAAAACAGGTTCTTTCTACCTGGCTGCTATGTCAGTTAATATAATGAATGATGTTATTAGGGAAGATATATTGAACTTTATGTTCTGGGGCACAATTTCTGTCCTTTAGACATGAGCATCATACCTGGTGGGATGATTTTCACCCTTGCCACTGTTGGTGCTGAGTAGCGTCAAAAAAAAGACTCTGGACTAATGGGTATCCAGCTGACCAATTCCTGCAGCCTTCACAAGGAACACAGGCTATTCCTGACCAGGTAAAGCATTAGTAACTGCTACTCCACATACTCCTGTAGAGTGAAGTCCCCCAGCTGGGGGGAAACTTGATGGATCTGACTTCGTCTTCATGAGTGGTAGCCTGAAATCATGGGGCCATGAAGTAAATCATATTTACTTCTATCTTGCTTAGTCCAGATGGCTACTTACAATGAAGTATGCTGAACATTTTCCTGGTGATAAATTCTTCCACAACAGAGAAAAACTGCACCTCTGAACAGATCAGTGCCAGTAAGAGAGAGGGAAAGACAGGTAGGATGGCTGGAGTAGTGTAGCCTCTGGAACAAGATAGGGAACTACAGATTAGGTAGTGGCTGTATCTGAATACATTTGATGCCCATACAAGCCTCAAAACAGCAAAGTCGAAGGATGTTGGTGGACACTAGGTAGCAGACTTCATCATTCCCTCTAGGAATGACCCCAGCATGGTATTGTATTTATTGAGGTTTGTGGTCAGTACCAGGTCAGTCACTGTTTTAAGCAAATGTCTCAATGCCTGGAAACCAAGGTGTCCAGTGTCATGGTCCATTTGGATCTCTCAGATTTACAGGACAATGTACTCTGTAAATTAAACTTTATTTTATGAGCTCATTAGGAAACAAAACATGACAAACAAGGGCTCAATCCCCTTTGTACACACTAGTCTAACACATGAATTCACTAATTCATCACTTAAGTAATGAGGTTTCTAACTCAAGTTCTCTAATTCATAACTCACAACTTGTATTTTGTAACTCATGCACCTACGAACAAACCAGTTACCTAGTCAACAGTGAGAGTGCTCATCTTTCCTCCACCATCATGGTGCTGGTGTATCACACAGGAAGCACAAAAGCCTCAGCAGTCCAGCTGCTGTTGGATCTGCTTCAAAATCTTTTGGGGTAAACTGACATATTCATACCTTCCAGCTTGGAAGTTTGGTCTATGCCACTTCCATGAGTTAGCAGATTCTGAAGAAAGCGACTGACAATCAATATGCAAGGATTATGCCTGCAAGAGACAGCAAGCTGCAGGTGAGAGTGGCTGCATAATGACATTTAGCCCTTTCTGGCCATCGTGTCTTGCCTGTATGTGTTGCCCTCACTTTGACCTAATGGTGCTGCGCCCAGCATGCATCAGGCCTTAGCATGAGCTGTGTGTTACTCAAAATTGGAGCAGAGTTGAGTGAACAGCCACACTCCACCCCATTACCTTAGTGGGTGGAAGTACTGTCACTCCTCTTGCCTCACTGGGGTGGAGGTAGGCGAAAGTTTTGAGCACTTTCACTGAAGTCTGTCTTCAGCCAACAATTTATGTTACGTGTTTTCAACATGGTGAGATAAGCGATAAACAGATATACAAGCATAATAATAAAAAAATCTAGTAAACCAGAACACAATGATACAATGATCATAGGATGTAACATAAGATGCGACATGCCACTTACAGACGGTGCACATCCCACAAAAATGTCACACCAATGATGTCCAGCAGTTTGTTCAATTTCTGTTGCGATTCTGACAATCCAGCCAGTATCATGTTTGATAGCAATAGTTGTTTTTGGTATGTAATAGATTTTTCATATCTGGTTATTAAGCTTTCCGGTTCCTCAGTTTGAGAGTCCTAAGGGTACGGACCAAGTTATAGTCTAGAATTTCACCAGCACTGATGTGAGATTTTGGAAATGTTGGACCTCGCTGTCCATGTTACAGCAGAAGTTACCAGCTTCTGTGGGTTTGCTTGATTGTTTATGTGGTAGAATGCCAGATTTCCCAATGAAAGGGTTAGCATTGTCTGATACATGAAGATTCCTGTCTTTTTAGATGTTGTCAACATTGTCTCCAGTGATAACACCTCACCATATAGAGTATTAACAAAGTTCCAGGTAACACTTAGTATACTTTCTAGATGGATACTTTTCATAGTACGCAGGTTGAATGACAGCTTTCATTTATTCATTTAATGGTTCCTAGGGAGGGAGAAAGAAGATTTAGGTCTTGGATGATATCCAAGCCTCATTAATGATTCATTTCATTCCTACAGTATCCACAGTTTCCTTTATTCCTTCCTCTTGAAAGTGCTGCAAAGTGACCCAGTGTTTTCTGAGTGATAGGTGTTGAATTCTCACCTGATCTCCTGGACACCACACCAAGGTGTTCAAAGCATCTTGCTGGTGTTGTTTCAGCACAGAGGATTATTCATTAAGAATATGAACTATATCACTTTTACTGGGAACAGCTGCAGTGGTTCAGTGGCTCTGTAATCTAGTGTTAGTTGGCACTTGCCATTAGGTTTCTTTACTGGCCACACAGGAGAACTGTGGGAGGAATGAGATTTGATAATGATTTCCCATTCTTTCAGCTCTTTTTATTGAATCAGTAACAGGACAAATATCATCAGAAGATAACTTGCATTGTGGAATATTAACTAGCTTTCTATGGGGTAACTGAGCAACTGTTTGCAACAGATTGACAGTCAGGGTTGCATTCATATGAAGTGAACTGTGGGCCAAATGGTGTGGGGTCCCTATTTCCCATTTCCCCCCTGAGTCAACCCATGGTTGTCCCCTCAATGCATTTTAGCCAAAATCTGAGCAGGAATTGAGTGAACAGTCACAGTCCAGGAGTCTAACTGCCTAAAGCTTAGCTTTTAAATCTGCATTTCAACACTGCTGCAACAGGCTTACTTTTCTTCAGTGTGGTGTTCCAGTCAGTCTGACTGCACTCTGCCACCATTGCTCAGTAGCTATGACAATCATGCAGATTCATATGGGGTTTAAATATTGACCATCATGTCTAATTGCCATTTGAAAAAGCTGGTCCATATTTCTGCTACTACTTGTTTGGAAGCAGTAGGACACATGTGCTCTGTTTTACAATGTGGGATAAAGCGGTATTACCTACTCAAAACAGTGTCACATTCTCAATCATAATTATAAGAGCTTCACAACATCCCTCTTCAGTGTGAGTTTTAATATATCTGAAGACTAGAGTATAAGAAATTTAGAATGACTGAAGTTGCTTTATCTGGGTTTCTTGTGGGAAGCCTGTGTCACCACAGGGCAAAAATCTTGTAATAGAGTCTGATTCTATCAGGCTTATTCCAGAGCAGCATATATAAGGAGGAGAAACATCTTCACAGTGATAAAGTAAAATGCATGGTGAAACCACCCGTCCTTCCGCCCTCACTGTCCCTCCCCCTTTGTATTTCACATACTCATTTGAACTGCATATTTTTTCTGTACAAATCTATTTTTATTGCAGAAGAGTTACTTTACCTGGTAAAGTACATGTTTCAGCTTGGTAGTTCAGGTACTAAATGTTTAGCAAATGTGACAGAGGACCCTGTCAGAGCATCTATATACCAGGCATATATATACTTGTCACAGCCTTGCAAATCACTTATGGCATGCAGATGTGATAGTATGACACAAGGCTCTTCAACTTTGTTAGTTGCATTAAGGTACCTGGAGCTGAAGAAAGAGAGAATGGGAACATCCCTCCACCACCCCAAATCATGGTGATGGAAGGGGTTGCCCATTTCAGGGGTGGGAGAGAGCAAGCAGGCCGGAGAGCACAGCCCTACTTGCCTGCTGCTGCTCATGTGGAACATAAGGGAAAGTGGACAAGGCCAGGGTCTTTTGTCTCCCCGTGTAGTAAGGTGGCACAGACCTTGAGCAAATGATAAATTTCCCTTCAACCTCCACCTTCCTTCCTTCCCTTTCTACCAGAAACTGCATAGCTGTGTGGGCAGCTAATGTAGCAAAGACACATCTAGGCTTTTAGTGTTTAGCTATATCTAACCACTGTTCGATCTGTCCTGTGTGCCATCTACAGATAGTGAATACCAATAGACCTACCAGGGGAAGAAGAGGAGAACACCTAGCAGATGTGGACTCATCTGTCCCCAGGACAAGCTTAACTACAAGAGAATGGCCTCAGCCCCAAAGCAGGAAACATAATAGCTACAAAAATGCAGCTGAAGTATTCTCGTGTGCAGTCCCTCTGGATTTGCAGCTGGTGCTAACAATATAGTGATCATGCATGTGCTGTGAACTAGAGAAACCTGGTAGTGTCAGTTCAGACATTGATAGCTGTTATCTATACCTGCCTTAACAATAAATTTCATTTTTGCTTTTTTAGGTGAAGATGAAAATGTAGCAAACACAGGTACTTTCTCCAGTGTGGTAATGAAGAGGAGAAAGGGGAATGACATGCCCTCCAACTTAATTCTAACATTAATTCTTTAATTCTTATGAATTCTGTAATTCATAAAATACTGTCTTCCCTGGGGTGTGAAGGTAAGAAGCAGTCCCAGCCCTGCTCCTTGAGAGAAGTGGAAGGTAAATTGTTTGCACCACCCAAAAATACCATTCAGAGGGCAAAAAACATGTGAGAAAAGAGGTGGCTCTTATGCAGTTACCATTTCCTTGGAGAGCTCTCTGAGAAGCCAGATACTACAGAGCTTGCAGGACAGAAAAGGATCAATAGGAAAAAATGCAAGCACAAAAAGATCCTGCCACGGATGTCTTCAGACAAGTATGTTGTTCCAAGTACATGGTTGCTCTTCCATGCAAACGTTCTGTGTTGAGATTCTGCAACATTTCATGTACAGAAAGAAGGAAGGAGTGATTCAGGATTGAGCCTCACACTCTGTTCTCCAGAACCAACAGCTTTGAGAACAACAGTAGTGTTGTTGTCACATTTAGTTCACACCTTTGCTATGTAGGTTGGAGGGTGAAAAGGGGAACTTACAGGTGTAGACAGCAGGGTCATTAAGGGGCACCTCCAGTTCTCCAGCAGAGAAGCACTGAGGCTAGTGAGCTTAAAGGAGGGCAAAGGAATTCCCTGGATAAAATGCATTGCCCACCCATGCCATGTCACTTCCTCAGAGTCACGTCACGAATCACTAGGAGCATTAAGAAGAGTGACATAAAAGGGTGTCACAGGTCTAGGAAGTAATTATTAGAAATCAAATGGATGGGCTACCAAGACCAGGCATGTGCTGCAATTTATCAGTCAGCTGAATTTCCTGTTCAGGACTCATTTTATAATAACTGCTTTTAACTCGTGAGCACTGAGAAGTTAATATTACCTCCATCTCATGTCTTTCCTTCCTGCTTTCACAGTCCCATGCAAAAGCTGGCTATGAAACATGAGGAATTTTAGCTGGCATTTTGGGAATGTGACACTTCCTCTGCTGATCCCTAGAACCGACATTCTGACCTTAAAAGAGAAACAGGTGAACAAGCCATCTTGTAATTATCAGATTTTATTTTAAACACAACAAATAACTTGGGAGTCCAGGCTCTCTTCTAGGCTACTGTGCAAGTGCACACAATGCACATGGCAGAATGCAGGGTAACAGAAGTGACCTTGACATCCTTCTGCCCTGTAGGCAACATTGGGTCTCTGGTGAAACGTGCAACAACCAAGGGGCTGATCTCAGTCCTACTAGCTTGGAGATTTTGGACCTTTCAATCAGCATCACAGAGGCGGGTACTGAGACATTATATTCAAGATTTATCTCTGCAGTAGGGCAGTCTTGCAGTGCTCAGGCAAGGGACAACAAAAAAAATAGGTATTACTGACATGTGGTATAGATTTAGGGCAGCTAGAAGAAGAACTCTCTATTCATGAAAAGGTTATTTGCTCTGCTCATGACAGAAGTACTGTTGGGTGTCTCAATAACAGCAATAAAGTAGAAGCCAATTCATCTGAAACTCAAAAAAAAAGTCCATTGTCCATTATTTGGAACTCTCTGCTAGAGACAGAGACAAAATTAATTTGTGCCAATGTCAGAGGTTCTCTAGAGATGACTGAAAGCACTGGAAGACTTTCCCCTCAAATTTAGAATAGAATAGAATAGAATAGAATAGAATAGAATAGAATAGAATAGAATAGAATAGAATAGAATAGAATAGAATAGAATAGAATAGAATAGAATAGAATAGAATAGTTCAATTGGAAGGGATCTACAATGATCATCTTGTTCAACTGGCTGACCACCTCTGGGCTGACCAAAGGTTGAATGATATTATTAATGGCATTGTCCAAATGCCCCTTAGACACTGACAGGCATAGGGCATCAACCACCTTTCTAGGAAGCCTGTTCCAGCGTTTGACGACCCTCTCCGTAAAGAAATGTTTCATAATGTCAAGTCTGAAGCTTCTTTGATGCAGCTTTGAACCATTCCCATGCATCCTGACACTTGATACCAGGGAGAGGAGATTAGCACTTCCCTCTCCACCTCCCCCTTTATATAGTGAAAGGTCACAATAATGTCTCCCCAGAGCCATCTCTTCTCTAGAATTAACAACCCCAATGCTCTCAGCCTTTCTTCATAGAAGTCTTCCAGCACTCTGATAATTTTTATGGTCCTCCTCTGGACCCACTCTTAACAGATCCATGTCTTTCTTGTACTGAGGACCCCAGAGCTGGATGCAATACTGCAGGTGGGGTCTCACTAGAGCAGAGTAGAGGGGGTGAATCACCTCCCTTGACGTGATGGCACATGTTACTTTTTATGCAGCCCAGGATATGATTTGCTTTCTGGGCTGCAAATGTGCATTGCTGCCTCATACACAAGTTTTCATCCACCAGTATCCCCAGGTTCTTCTTCGCAGGGCTGCTCTCAATCCATTTATCTGCCAATCTGTATTGATACGGGGGATTGCCCCCACTCAGGTGCAGGACCTTCTACTTGTTCCTGTTGAAGTTCATGACATTCACATGGGCCCATTCCTCAAGTCTGTCAAGGTCCCTCTGAATGGCACCCCTTCCATCAAGTGTATCAACTGCACCACACAATAGCTGTCATCCACAGACTTGCTGAGGTTCCACTCAATCCCACTGTCTATGTCAGTGATTAAGAGATCCAATAGTGCTGGTCCCAGTACAGACCCTTCAGGGACACTATTCGTTATTGTGGACATTGGGCCATTGACTGTAACTCTTTGGACATGGCAAACCAGCCAGTTCCTTACCCATCTAACAGGCCATCCATAAAATCTATATCTCTCCAATTTAGAGGCATAGATGCTGTGTGGGACCATAGCAAAAGCTTTATAGAAGTCCAGGTAGACGGCCTCTGTAGCTCTTCCTTTGTCCAATGATGTAGTCACTCCATTGTAGAAGGCCATCAGATTAGTCAGGCACGATTTGCCCTTGGTGAAGACATTAGCTGTCTCTAACCACCTCACTGTCTTCCACATTTTGACATAGCTTCCAGGAGGATCTGTTCCATGATCTTACCAGGCATGAAGGTGAGGCTGACTGGTCAGTAGTTCCCAGGTTCCTTCTTTTTACCCTTTTAAAAATGAGTGGGATGTTTCCCTTTTTCCGTTCACTGCAGACTTCCCCTGACTGCCATGACTGATGGACAGTGAGTGGCTTGGCAACTACATCAGCCAATTCCCTCAGGACTCTTAGATGCATCTTGTCAAGTCCCATGGACTTGTGTGTGTTCAGGTTCCTCAGGTGGTCTCCAACGTGATCTTCTCATATGATGTGAGGGACTTCATTCCCCCAGTCCCTGCCTTGAAATTCAGGGGCTTGAGAGATGTGGGAAGAGAGTTTACCATTGAAAACTGAGGCAAAAAAATTGTTGCGTACCTCAGTCTTTTCTGTGTCAGTTGTTACCAGTTCTCCCGTCTTATTTATCAGGGACTTACATTTTCTTTTGTCTTCCTTTTCTGGCCAATGTATCTGCAGAAGCCCTTCTTATTATTCTTATTATTCTGGTAATGCTTCTCCTCTCTTTGGGCTGTCTATCCTCTGGATTAAGAAATTATCTTCAATGCAATCTAAGAGTCTCCTGGACTGCTTCCAGCTTGCTGTCCTGCTTTTCCAGCAGATGTCAGGGTGGTTGCAGTCCCCCAGCAGGATCAGAGCCCACAAGTGTTATGCTTCTCATAGTTGATGTAAGAACGTTTTCTCAACAGGCTTCCCTTGGTTAGAAGGCCTGTAGTAAACACCAACCACGAAGCTTCCTTTGTTGGCTTGGTCCCCAATTTTTACCCATAAACTCTCAAGCTGTTCATCGCTCTTTTACAATGCTCTATGCAATCAATCCATTTTTTTATCTAGACAGCAAACCCCTGCCCCTCCTTCCTTGCTTGTCCCTTCTGAACAGTTTATAAACATTGATTGCAGTGCTCCAGTCATGCAATGCATCTCTCCAGATTTCAGTGAGATTAGACCATAGCATTCTAGCTGCACAGTGGCTTCCAGATCTTCCTGTTCGTTACCCATGTTGCATGCATTTGTACAGAGGCACTTTACCTGGGCTATCAGCCATTTTACCTTTTTTAGATGAACACGTCCTAATTCCTTCGAGGCATTTCACAGGTGTTTCTCTGTTGGTTCCTAACACATCAGCAGCCCTGGCTCTTCTCTGTTGCTCAAAATACATCCCCTGCCCTGTTAAACCTAGTTGAAAAATTTATAAGTTTGGGGAGCTTGTTGGTGAATACGCTCTTGCCCCATTTGGTCAGGTGAATCCCATCAGCTTGCAACAGACCCAGCTTCCCAAAGGTAGATCTATGATCACAGAAGCCAAAAGCTTGAGTATGGTACCAGCCATGCAGCCAGGCATTCAGTTTGTCTCCTCCTTCCTAAACCCTGGGGAAGACAGAACTCTGACTGGGGGGATAGAGGAGAACACAACCTGTGCTCCAGGTCCTTTAACATTGCTGTGAGGGACTGTCCTGGTTTCCAATGGGATAGAGTTAATTTTCTTCCTAGCAGCTAGTATAGTGTTGTATTTCGGATTTAGTGTGAGAATAATGTTGATAACACATTGATGTTTTTAGTTGTTGCTAAATAGTGTTTATACTAAGTCTAGGACTTTTCAGCTTCTCATGCCTTGCCAACAAGAAAGCTGGAAGGGCACAAGAAGTAGGCAGGGGACACAGCCAGGACAGCTGACCCAAACTGGCTGAAGAAATATTCCATACCATATGACATCATGCCCAGTATATAAACCAGGGGCAAAGCTGGCTGGGGGCTGCTGCTCGGGAACTGACTGGGCATTGGTCAGTGAGTGGTAAGAAATTGCATTGTACATCACTTGTTTTGTATATTCTAATTCTTTTATTATTGCCATGGTTTGAGCCCAGAGGGCAACTGAGTGCCATGAAGTCATTCACTCACCCCTTCCCCCCCAGCTTTGGGAAGGAGAAAAATGAACTAAAAGGTTCAGAAATTGAGATAAGGACAGGGAGGGGTTGCTCACCCATTAACGGTCACATGTAAAAGACAGGCTCCTTATGGGAAGAAAAAAATAGAGGATGTCACTTTAATTCAAAACACTAATGCTAAAGACTCCTAACAAACATAATGGGACAGTGAAAAGCATTACCATATATTAAAAACAACTTTCCCCACCCCTTCCTTCTTTCTGGGCTCAGTTTTGTTCCTGATATTTCTACCTCCTCACCCAGTGGCACAGGGCCGGGGGATGGGGGGTGCAGTCAGTCTGCAGTTCTTCCCCCTGCTCTGTATGGTGTCCTTCTCATGAGAGACAGTCCTCCACAAACTTTCTCCAGCATGAGTCCTCCCCACGGGATACATTCTTCTCAAGATGCTTTGGCATGGGTCACCTCCACATGCTGCACTCCTGCCAGCACTGAACTACAACAGTGGGGGCTGCTTCTTCTCACGGGGTCCCAGGGGTCCTCCACAGGTGAATCTCTGCTCCTCTGGTGACCTCCATGGGTGGCAGGCAGTGTGGCCTTGTTGTCTCGCCATGAGATATAGGGGTCTCTGCTCCAGTGCACCTCCTTCCCTTCCTCCTCCTTCCTTCCGAGGTCGGTAACTTGTCCTCAGAGTTCCTTAGTTGCCTCTCAGGTTTCCCTTCTTAAATACGTTACCACAGAGGTGCCGCCACCATCGCTAATTGGCTTGGCCTTGGCCAGAGGAGTGAAACAAAGAGCTTCACTCAACAGTCAGGATTGAGTATAACTGTTCAGCAGGGATTCTTTATTCGCAGCGCTGGGCAGCACTGGGGGTCGCTCCACCACAAGTGCCGCACTTACTAACAAAACTGTCTGACTAATATACACAAAAAACATACATATGCATCAGATTTCTTAGAAAAGGCAGTCTTATGCTAATGGGTTCTCAGAATTCATTTACATAGTCTGAGCATGCGTAGTAAAAATAGAGTGAGGGTGTCCTCCCCTCCTTAGGGGTCCACATAGCCTTTCTCACACTGTCCGTTAGTGAATTTTAGGTTTCTCGTGTCCATATATGGCCATAGAGTTACCTCATCCGTCCTTCTGCTCCTGTTTGTTCCAAGGAGGTTAGTTTAGACCAGCTTTCAGTCACTTATCTTGACACTGGTGTCTTCTTAGACACTTGTTTTTAGGTTCCTGTTATCAGGGATGTACCCAGGGAGTTTTTCAGACTGTCCAAGGCCTGTCTTACCTTCACTATGTAAGGAGTTGCAGGTTTCAAAACATCTTACAAGTGGGTAATGAGGGTAGTTAGGAAAAAGTTATAAATGAAATTATCTACACTGCAGTAAAATATGGGAAAAATGAAAGCTAGTAAAACACAAGTGGTGGTTAATGTTAAAACTAAATGTCCTACTTTACAGGTCCCTGTACATTAGCAATTTCAAGTATACTTGTAGCAACTTCCCTTCAGGCGGGTCTGACTTGGAGCCGAGGGAGCTTTCAAGAAGCGTTTACAGGGGGCCACTGCTGTAGCCCCCTCCCCCACTACCAAAAACCCTGCCACAGAAACAAATCACAATTATTATTACCATTATTATTATTTACTTTCTGTCCTGTTAAACTGTCTTTAAACTCAACCCAGGAGTTTAACTTTGCTTTCTGATTCTCTCCCCCATCCCAATGAGTGTGGGCATTTTCCCTCCAACAGGGTTCATTACCCAGTGTGCAAAAGCAAATCTCACACACAGAATAGAGATATCAGTTTTATTCCGTAGTTGCACAAAGATGGGTGCTAGGGGGTAATCCCACAAAGCTAACACGCTACACAAAGGAATGACAGCCTATTTATTCTATTACATGATTAGTAAAAACCTATTTAAGTTTACACTCATTGGTCCATAACTACCGCTCTGCTTGCTACTGGTTTTATTTAAATTAGCCTCCCTTGCTATGTAAATTAGCATGCATGCTCCTTGCAGGTGTGGGGGTGGCAAGTTTTTTTGGTCTTGAATGGAGTCAGTGGTCTGCTGCCTCTGCTTCTCCCCCAGTTTCCACGTGACTTCACGCTGCTTGGGCAATCACCCAGCTTCTGGCACCAGCTGCTCACCTGTTATCACTTCACCATGAAGAAGTCGTTAGCAAGGCCTGGATCCTATCAGGCTTACACAATTCGAGCCACAAAGTATCAGGCTTACACAATGGAGCCAGTGATTATTGGTCCTTGTGCTTGATGAGAAACATTGGTACCGGTTACAAGGCTACAGAGGGAGTGAGCGAGCAGCTGTGTGGTGCTTACTTGCCGGCTGGGGTTGAACCACAACAGGGACATATAGTCCCCCCCTACTTTTAAATGATCTACTGCCTTGTCGCAGTATCATTAGACCCTATGTGGAATAGTAGGAGCAGATGACAATCTGTAGAGTTCACCAGGCTCCACAGCCTCTCAGTGACATTTTTACCTGCCTCACGGGTGTGCAACTCACCAGCTGGTCCAGCTTGGTGCTCACTACAGAAACACAGCACTCACACTCATCCCACAGGCACCCCACAGTCTTCGGTCCCCCCAGATACCAGCACAGACTCTCTCCCCACCTGATACCCCAGCCCGTACCTGAGGTCCCCCTGCTGTCCAGCTGGTCCAGTCTGAAGATTGCCAGTGAATACACCACCCTGGCATCCCCCCATGCACAGCAGGCTTGGGGAAGATACAGACACTCACCCCTCCAGCAGCCAGCACGAGGCACACAGGCTGTGACCCACGGTCCCGCTTCAGCCACCAGTGCTGAGCACCTCACACCGATCCCCCCAGCAGCTGGTTTTCAGGATACAAACTGTTCCCACCCTGGTGGCTGGAGGTTAAAGACCCCTCTGGCTTCAGTCACTAGCACTGAGACCCTCCACTCGCTCCAGTAGCCAATACCACAGGCCAGGGGCACCTACACCCCCAGTCTGACTCCTGCAACTGGCACCCATTCCTCTCACACCAGTCCCCCAGCAGCTGGCACTGAGTCCCTGAAGCAGTCACACACTTGGGATAGAGAGTGGGAGTACACAGAGGTAGTTAAGAACAGATAGGACAGACTGCAGTGATCAGGTGCAGGGCTCAGCCAGACAAGTGTACTCACTGGCCACAGCTTACAGGCAACTGGTCCCTTTTGTGCTCTTGTCTGTCTACCACACCTTTGTGTTCCTCCCTGCTTCCTCTTTCCCCACACATTGCCTCCTCAGCTGGCATAGTCCCACTCACACCCTCCAACATCCTGGACTTTCTGGTTTGCATTCTTATCCATTGCAAACTTCCAAGTTTGCCTGCGGTTTCTTGGTAGCCCATCAGCTGGTGTGACTAACAAGGTTTAATTCTGCTTATTGTCTTAAGTAATGCTAATTATTCAGACTTTAAGATTCTCTGTTTTTCTCCCTCCTTTTCTTTATCATACCAATTTTGCAAGGTCCTTAATCAGATAATCTTATGATTAAAAAAATAAACACTCCTACACTCCACATATATATACCAATTAGAGTGACTGACCATGTTTGTTCTTATCACTGCTTCTCCTATCATTTGTCAATCAGATTTCTTTCTCTGTATGTTCTGATTTATGGCTTCTTTGACAAGATACCCTTAAAGGAATGGACACACTCCTTCCACAGCCCTCAGTGTTCTTGCTATGTATTTCACTTTCCATATTTGCCCCATACATTTTTCAATCCAAGCAGAAAAGCACTGTGATTCAAAGGTCATTTTTCTAAAGAGCAGCAGATAGAATTACTCCATATAAAATGGGATTAGATGAATAACAATGTACTGTCCCGTTATCTGCAGTAAAATCATGCCTGCAAATGAGATAATTTTGTCTTATCAGAAAGGCCTACTAGCTTTCTTCTTGTGATTTCTTGAAGAAATGTTCAAAAACATAGATTTCCCTATTAGTAATTCAGGTCATATGTAGTTTCAAAAACACTATGGTCTTTTCTGGACTTGACAAATTTGTCATACTATTACGCAGATGTGTGGCCTGGATGTCATAGTGGCAGTCTGGCTGATTTCATGGGTCGTAACTACACCTTATTTAAAAAAACAAAACAAACAACCTGTTTAAGGTCAACATGAAAAAAGAGGAAAAAACCCACACAAATCTATTAATTATGGGTATATTGCATTCACGACAACTTTAAAATACTTTTCTGCAAGTAAAACTAAGTGGTAATATTTCCCAAGAAGTCCTCAGACCACTTTAACACACATGAACAAGCCTGTTACAAAGGATGATATCCCTTATACACTACTCTGAGCTGAATTATATTTTAATCCTCAAACCCCAGATAAGATTGTTCCAGGCCTGCTCAATATTTAGGATGTAAGAAGTGGAAGAGAATGTGTCAAATACATAGCAATTGCATCTCACTGTGCTTCATCCTTTGAGAGGAAGTAGGTCCGACTTCCACTTCCAAAACAACTCGGGTGACTAGAAAGGCAGGGAACAGTCCATGCAGAGCAGCCAGGTTTGAGACAGTGGGTAGAAAAGCAAGAGGAAAGTACCCACTGTGATAGCAAGTGGGATTAAGACTGTGTGTTGCTTTGATGTATTTATTTGAGGGGCAAGCCATGCTTTAGAAAGGGTTTGCAAGAAAGCATGGACAGCTCTAGTTTGGTTGCCTTCCCAGCCTCCCAGCTCTCCTGGCACTGTTGCCAAACCCTGTGCTCCCACTGTATTTGTGCATGAGCCTACTGGTCAAGATGGCTTGTGTGAGGCAGCCTCTCCGCTTGCCTCTTGAGGTAGAAACCACTTTCATTGTGCTTTGAGGCCACTAATACGAAGAGCTTTGAACCTTGACTTCATCATGGTCTTCCCACTTGTTTAAGCTACCCTGTAGGCAACTGATGTCTGTTTTGGCCCCTGTAGGTCAACAGAGAGTGGCAGCAGGGTATGCACTCTGCTGCACCAGGGTGTGGGTGTCTGTATTATGCCAGGGCAGTGAATTCACTCCAGCCCTTAACTCAGGTCACACTGGTCACCGAGTTTCCTCTTCTAATCAATATAGTTCCTTCAGGAAAGTGAAGTCTGACAGGAGCCCTCTGAGACCCTTTTATCTGAAGCAGAGACAGTGACGAATGGGAAGATCTGTAAAATTTTCACAAAAGGGTTTTGACTTTGAATGCGCATCATAGAATCATCACAGCCACCTCAGTCATTTTGCCTTTATGAGTGGTGATCTGCTTTATCACTTCATGGTTATTGATGATCGGTCATTAGTTCAGTGCTTCTGATGTTCCTAGGCACTGTCAGGGAGGGCAGTGTTCCAAGGTCATTCTCCAACCTGAGGTGAAGTTTAACCAGAGGGAGATGATGTGTATTCAGGCAGTATCAAACTTGAGACATGGGATATGAGGTCTGCCACCAAGATGCCATGTCTCTATGGTCAAATCATTGCACTTTTCTATGCCTTTGCTTCCCTTCTTCCTCTTTCTTCTGCATATTTAGACTGCAAGATTTTCAGGGACATACGGACATGTCTGTACAGCACCTAACACAATGGGGTCTTGCAGTCGACTCAATTTTCTTTAGGCTGTCACACTGCAAATGCAAAGCAAGAGAACCCATAGCATCTGACATACCTTTACCTCTGAGGTCTACAATTTAGGGTATTTCCCTATTGCACCATTTCATTTGCACCATCAAAGTCACTCTGAATGCTAAAGTGTTTCTGCTCTCTCTGTGTCCAGATATTGGTAAAGTCCATCAAGGGTGACACACTGGCAGTGATAAGATGGAAGGTAACAAGTATGTCATGCAAGAACTGTCAACAACACAGTCAGTTCTTGTCATGCACAGACAAAGCCCTTCTCATTCCACATACATTCCTTGTGCCTGTTGGTGTACAAATAAACAATTGTGCATGCTCTTCAGCTATGATGTGTGCTTAGCTTCATGATTTTTCTTCTCTGGTCACTGAGCTTTGCCTAGGGTGAGGTTTTTGCAACTCAAATGAAAGCTACAGCAGAGTATAGAAATTGCCCGGATGACCCTCAGTGGTCTGGGGTGCAGGCTTCAAACCTGTAGCTGTCTAGTGACAGAGTGGTTTGAGGGGATCGAGTGCACCCTCAGTAAGTTTGCAGATGACACCAAGTTGGGTGGGAGTGTTGATCTGCTCGAGGGTAGGGAGGCTCTGCAGAGAGACCTGGACAGGCTGGAGCGATGGGCTGAGGCCAACTGTAGGAGTTTCAATAAGGCCAAATGCCGGGTGCTGCACTTGGGCCACAACAACCCCCAGCAGTGCTACAGGCTTGGGGAGGAGTGGCTGGGGAGCTGCCAGTCAGAGAGGGACCTGGGGGTGTTGATTGACATCTGGCTGAACAGGAGCCAGCAGTGTGCCCAGGTGGCCAAGAAGGCCAATGGCATCCTGGCTTGTATCAGCAATAGCATGGCCAGCAGGGACAGGGAAGGGATCTTACCCCTGTACTCGGCACTGGTGAGGCCGCACCTCAATGACTGTGTTCAGTTTTGGGCCACTCACTACAAAAAGGACATTGAATTACTCGAGCGTGTCCAGAGAAGGACAACGAAGCTGGTGAAGGGTCTGGAGCACAGGTCGTACGAGGAGCGGCTGAGGGAACTGGGGTTGTTTAGTCTGGAGAAGAGGAGGCTGAGGGGAGACCTCATCGCCCTCTACAACTACCTGAAAGAAGGTTGCAGAGAGCTGGGGATGAGTCTCTTCAACCAAGTAATAAGTGATAGGACAAGAGGGAATGGCCTCAAGCTGTGCCAGGGAAGGTTTAGACTAGATATTAGGAAGCATTTCTTTACAGAACAGGTAGACAGGCGTTGGAATGGGCTGCCCAGAGAGGTGGTGGAGTCCCCATCCCTGGAGATATTTAAGAGTCGGGTTGACATAGCGCTTAGGGATATGGTGTAGTTGAGAACTGTCAATGTTAGGCTAATGGTTGGACTGGATGATCTTCAAGGTCTTTTCCAACCTAGACGATTCTGTGATTCTGTGATTCTGTGACTACTTGAGAACTGGGAGGCCATCAACAGTGCAACTTCAAAGTAAGTAAATGCTGGGATGGAGTATGAAGAAGGAAGTCAGAAGTCCCATCTTAAAGCTCCAAGATTTGTGTGTGCAGTCCTAGGAACATTTTATTTTATTGCAGAAATAGAGGACCTGAATATATTTTCACACATTACAAATGCTAATGTTTGTTTCCTGAGAGATGTGTCCTATCTTCTGCCTTATGCATTTCCCATTCTTCAGTGAGGTTAGCAATGTCCCAGTGGTGGCTTCAGCAACAGACTTGCTCTAGTCCCTGTAGATCCAGTACTCAGCCAGATGCTGAACCAGTGACTCCTACAGGACAAACATAACATCTGACAGGACTGGCCTCCAACTTATAAATGGCAACTTAGGCTACCCCTACAGTAGGCAGCAGGCAGTTGTAGATGTGGAAAATGCAGCAGTCATGAAGTTGGCACCAGTGGAAATATCTTGTATACCACCTGTACTTTTGCACTCAGCAATGAGAGTTTTAAGTCCTGTTGATTTCATGTCTTTCTCAACTACTCAAAAGACAAATTAATGTCTGCAGGAAGCTGGATATGCATTTTCTCTACAAGAAATCTGCAGGTGAACATGTTTATTTGCCTTATTTTTAAAATATGCATATCAGCTTTTTGTTGGGAGAGGTATCCTTTTAAAAAATCTGACACAACTCCTTGCTGAATTAGTTTTTTCAACTCACTACCATCTTGAAAGTCTTACTTGCAGTAGATCTTTTCTGTATGTCCCTCTTATAATCAGGCATTTCAGCAGCACTGTGTGGGGCAAAACAGAGATAATGAAAGATTCAAGGTAAAAATCATCTGATTGCAGAGTCTGGTTTGCACAAAGCCTTAAACACCACTTCAGAGGTTACCAGGTTTTAAGGGATGCCTTGGGCACAGGGGAGGTTTAACTTGTTCATTTTTTTAATGAAACAATATACCTGTATCTAGCTTTTGTAATGATATTATTTTGGAAGGGCTTGATTTAAATTTAGAACAGGAAAATGGAACTCCCAGCTCCAGAAGTAAATGAAGTACAATGCACTGGAACTGTCAGTTCAATGCACTGGAACTGTTATGTGTCTGTAAGACTGCTGACCCATATTGCACAGAAAAAGCCTTCCTGAACTTCCAGATAGACTGTAGTCTGGAGTGCATGCTAGATGAATAAATGAAGTAGCTTCATACTACAGAAATATCTTTTATTTTCTTATTTCTGGAAGACAATCTAGGTGCAAAAAAATTAGAAAGATTGTCTTAGTTGAAGGACCGATGCTATTTTCACACCTTTCCCTGTAGTATAAAATCCTTCAGTATTCAGATCTGCAGTTTTGGAGGGCTCACAAAAAAGGAAGACTGTGCCACAATGCGGTCTTATGCAATATCTTCAGTATGGGAGTAGTTTTAAAGCAACTTCCCCACAGGAAGTGAGTGAAACATGAATCATCATAAAGCAATAGTGGCTCTGTTCATCCCTTTCTGCCATCTGCATATTGCCTGGAGCTTCATGCAGTCTGCATGTGCTTGTCTTACAGCAGCAATCTGAAAGAAGTACAGACACCTTGGAAAGGCAAAGCAGAACATGTGATGGGAAAGTACTTCAGACCCTTGTGCTCCACAGGATCACAAGATAGCAGCTGGTGAAGCTGTTTCCTGATTCAGGGATGGAGACATCAGGGGTCAGCTCTGTGGAGTTTAAGCAAACAAATCAAGAAAGGCTTTGAATGGCCTTATGTAATAGCTGGGACACATGGATCATGGCAGCAGTAGGCTACATCTCCTAGAGGTTCTAGCTTTCTGGGCAATCATGGTCATATTTTCCCACACTAGGTGAAAATCTCAATCACATGACACAAAGGAATGAGGGAAAAGGGTGGCACAATGGGGTAATGCTGGCAAAGGCATGATTTGTGGAAACCTTTCCCACTCACAGCATTGCACAGGAGAGAATGTAAATTTCGCGAAGTAGTGAGTTTTCAGTGGTTGTGTAAGTATCAATTTTCCCATTATTTTACTCTTTCTGAAAACCAAACCCATCTGGATTGGCTCAGCAAACACAGCTGTTTACTTCAACCCAGAGGTGCATGCACACGTGCACAGAGACATTTTCATCACTTTAAGAGAAACCCTTAGTTGCATTCCTGGTATGTTCTCACGCAAAGGGATTAAATCACGCAAACCGAGTAATGCTTATCTGACAACAAAGCAATAAACTGTTATTCCCGTGACAAATTAAGCTTGCTGACATCTCTGGTTTTTTTGCATAAACTGGCAGGTGCAGTTTGCCCCTGCACCATGAGCGGCCTGTATCAAGCGTGCTCCGCTGACACTTTCCAAGCTGACGGCAGCGTGAGGCGGTCCCTGATCCCCACATGGGCCTGTAAGGGCCGGCTCCACCTGGGCACCCCTCACCACCTGGCATCGGCACAGAAAGCTTCTCTCTGTGTGAGTAGCAGTCCTGCCCCGCCCAGAGCTGCCCTCTCCTTCTGTCATAGGGTCATCCAGAAAGCTGAGCTCTCAATTTGAGAAGTAGAAATCCCTCATCCTCTGGACAAAAACGAGAGTCAAAACCTTCACGAATAAGAGGGAAGATGCAGTGAGGCCAGAGATGATGCTACATCTCCCTCCAGCGCTGCAAACATCCTGCTGCCAAGCGGCACCAGCTCTTACCATCATGGGGAAGATGATGGCGATGCTGTGTGCAAGGCTGTTGAGGTGGATCGCTCACAAACTGCCGAGCCACAGGCAGTGCTGCACTGCCTTGCAACAGCCACACCACAGCTCCCCAGCGCATGGGTAAGGCAGCAGCAATCCCAGACAATGTCTTTCCTCCTGCTTCTTCTCTACTTTGCTGAATTTCACCTCTTTGACCTACACTGAAACATGACATGATAAGTCCGTATGGTGGTTTCTGTTGTGTGGGGTTTTTTCCCTTCTTTTAAATCAACTAGAACACACGCCATGAGAGGAATAATTTCTTGGAAGTTTGGTAGGTTGTTCTCGTCTATTAACCTGATCTGTGCCATGACGAGCAGCACTTTCCACTAACAGGTTACATTTCTCCAGTTGTGCCTCCGGTAGCAATCGCAGCAATTCTCACTGCACACAGCCTGCGCTTTCTCCTAAAAAGCCCATTGAATAACAAGGGAAAACACAATGATAAGGGCTTGAACACTGCTCACTGGCCGAGAATTTGGTCACAGTTTCAAGAGATTGTCTGTACTTCCTTTTTTAAGAGTGTTTACAAACCCATAAATCGCTAAAGAAACTGAGGCAGTTCTGTTAAACAAAAGTGTGACCTGAATTTGCCAATTGTCTCTGAAGAGTTGTAAGCTTTTTGTCTCTTAAAACACAGTGATGACATCACCCTACTTCTCCCTCATCCTACACAGTTTCCAAAAGGCATTTCTGTTCCCTCCTGAGCTGGAGAGCCCTCACCACAGCTTCTCCTCAGGGAAACAGTCTTTGAAAAGAGGTGTTCCCAGACTGGGAGTCTCCTTTCACCTTTCCAGACTGGAAATATTTTAGATCATTTTAACTGCCTTTGCTTTTCACATTCTGTTTTTTTTACAGGTGAAAATAATGATAGAAACATGCTACTGTTTTAGGTAATATTTGAGGCACCTGAGAGTACAACTATTATGCTTAAAATACAAGGCAAGTCCTGTTGCTTCTTGCCTCTTTTTATCTCCTAAGAAAAAGGCAGTTGGGCAGAACTAACTATTGAACTTTACAGGGCCTTTTGAGGAGGTAAGGTGAACATCCAAGGCACTTTACTTGGTTTAAAAACAACATATGAAAAATACACTTTTGGTTTTTTTGTGACACATTTTGCTTCCCCTGGACAAAAGCAATGTCTTCAAACGTTGGTATTCTTTTTGCTGCTCTTCATGCAAGGAATTGAAAAATACAATAACCAAATTACTTAAAATGGGATCTTTGGGAGAGGGAGTTGTTCAATGTTTTGTGAAGTGACAATCATGTATTCCTTAGTGAAAATGTCCCATGACAGTAGCACTGAGATTCCTGGTACACTAAAAATAAAATCTCCTCCAGGTAAGGCAGCTGCAATGTTTCAAGTCTGGAAACTGGCAGATGTTCATCATTTCTTACCTTGAGGCCACATATGCCTGTTGTTTGATTTAAGGCGTTACAAAAACCATCAGCATCACTTGAAATTGTTGTAGAATAGCTGCAGAGTTGATCTCTCCTGATTTCCCATTGTTTTATTTGCCCTGGAGTGCACTGCACTGTTTTAAGTGACACACCCCAGGGATTCACAGCAGACTCTCCTCCCCTTATTCCAGCATGTCTGATCCAACATTTGGTTTGCTTGAAAAAGCTGTTTTCAAAGCCATTATTTTAAAATCCCTAGGATGGTGCACACTAACATTATTTAAAAGCCAAGGAATAGCAGTGCATAAGATCTACTCTAATAGACTAGCAACCACTTCTTATTAGGGTACGTAAGCGAAACAGGTTTTAGCTTACCAGATCATATCATTCATCTCTCAAGAATTTAATATATGACTCAACTCTCATCAGAGCTGCTCCAGAGAAAATTAATCTCTTAATTCCCATGTAAACTCCAGGCAAACAGTAGCAAAGAGCTAATGTCCTGAAAAGAAGGCTTCCTGATTCTTTATATATATTTTTTAAATGTGCACGATTGTACTCTTGCTGAAAGTACAATTTTCCATGTTGCATGGTTTGTTACCTGAAAGGAAGTTGCAGAGAGCTGGGGATGAGTCTCTTTAACCAAGTAACAAGTGACAGGACAAGAGAGAATGGCCTCAAGTTGCACCGGGGAAGGTTTAGACTGGATATGAGGAAGCATTTCTTTCCAGAAGGGGTTGTTAGGTGTTGGAATGGGCTGCCCAGGGCGGTGGTGGAGTCCCCATCCCTGGAGGTGTTTAAGAGTTGGGTCAACATAGCGCTGAGGGATATGGTGTAGTTGGGAACTGTTAGTGTTGGGTTGATGGTTGGACTGGATGATCTTCAAGGTCTTTTCCAACCTAGACGAATCTGTGATTCTGTGATTCTGTTTCAGTGACCTCCTTGCACTGTAAATTCAAAACCTGTACCACATTTTCTTAGAATCTACAAGTTGCAATGCCTGCAATTTGTGGTCCCTGCACACGTAGGATACGCGTGCTGACTGAAGATCTACGGGACAATAAACTATGATTTCTTCAAGCAGATTACCAATCCAGATATTCCAATAACCTGTTTCCAATGGGAGGTGTTTTCCTTTCCTCCCCGGTGACTAAATGGCAAATGGTCTGCAAAGAGAACTCTTGCTGACTGTGACTGAAAGAAAGAAAACTAAGCTGGCTGTGCAGGTGTTGCTGGTGACGGCTTGCTGTGCCTGTGCTGCCACGGGGACAGCAGATGCTAGAGTGACCCTTTGTCCTGTGTCCTTCCAGCCCTCTACTTTCATGGCTTGTCTAGTGCAGAAGGCAATGCTGACTTTTAAACTGTTATTGGTGTCGTGGGGGAAGGTGTCATCTCTTTGCTATTTACTAGTTTCTTCCTCCCTTTGTCTCGTGCTGTTTTGTCAGTGCCACTGTACAGAGCACAACTTTAGAGGATTCTTTGTCTTTCCTTTGGGTTAGATTTTTACTAGCTTAATGAGGTCAAGATTACCTGCCATGATTTTACAGAGCAAGGACCCCAAGTAAACAGAAGTGACCAGCAATGCGAGCAGTCCCTGACACACACAGCACTTTCCCCACTATCCACAATTTTTTCTTTTCCACGGCACAGCTGGAAGTGCGTATGTTTAAGCCAGGAGCAGTTTGGAAGATAGTCAAGCCCTTGAGAGGATAGGCAAGACAATGGTCACCCACTGCACAAGGTCAGAGGCGATCTGCAGAACTGCTCAGGACACCGAGTGCAGAAAAGCTGGGCCTTGCCTCAGGTGAAGTGAGACTATGTATGGCCTGACCGGTGGTGACACAGGGCCTGACGTTACTCAGATGTAAGAGCCTCAAAACCTCGTAGCATCAAGAGAGGACGGGGATTCTTGCACCAGGCCAGGCAGTGCAGTAGTAAAGGGAGCATCTACCTCCTCAGCAACCAGCCAGGGGCTTACAGGGACTTGTGTCTGTAACTCTCTTGCCCACAGTTGTTCCTGTCCTGTGGCAGGCTCCTCTAGCATCGATTTATCTGCAAATGCTTTCATGACTGAGCTGAAGGATTTCTCTCATGCTCAGATCATTTCCTTCTGTTCACTCAAATTTCTCCTTCTGTGAGAGACAAGAAACCAGGTCTGAGAGAAAAACAGCCTGAGAAAGCAAAAGTTGATGCTAGTCTAAGGAATGCCTCAAACACTCGCAAGATGAAACTATGAGTCACAGGGTGGATGATGTGGAGGTCAAAGCTGATAAGGCTGCCCGAATAACACAAGATGCAGCTGAGGGGGGAGCCCTGTGGAGACAGGACAGCTCTGCTCTGGTGCACCTGGACAAGTTTCAAGGGCCATCTGTCCGGTGAATGACCTTTGCTTCGTTATCAACGAAATGCATATTAATGCTAACGAGGGCTAACATGATCATGATAATTACATCATCCCATGAAACACCTTACCCCTCCCCGTACATGGGATATGTAGGTATGTGGGTCAACCTAGGGGATGGATCCAAGGAAAGTGTGTATAAATCAAGGGGGGGAAAGAAAGGCGGGGGGGGCCTGGAGGGTGAAATGAAGAATACGGATGCCTCCTGGAATCCTTGCTGGCCAGATCGATGCAGAAACCCAGACCGGTGATCTGTATTTCCCTATTCCCTCTATTTCCCTCTTTTCCTATTTCCATTCAGAAATGCAGGGCATATTGTATTGTTTGCCATGACTTGTTATATACTTAGCCAATTATCGAGTGTTCAATTAGTACATTGTGGGTAGTTAATAAACGTTTGGAATTTGAGACTTGTCTTACCACTGTCTGCTCTGTTGTGGATTTGCGATTCTGAGTAACATGTCTCCCTCATCTGAGCAGGACGGGACAAGACTCAAAATGTCCTATTTAAGATAAACTTAATCTATGTCTAGCTTCTCCATTACCTAGCCTTTCTAAGTTACTTAAACTCTCAGCGGTGTTCCTAGAGCATCGGTGCATACTGCATTGAACTGTCAGTGTTGTTCCTAGAGCACCTGTCCTCTATTAAACCTGCAAAACAGTATCTATTTATCGATTATTCCTCCTATGAATAATATCCTAAGAGAAAAGAGTTCTCTAAAGCTTGTGCCTTTTACATACGGTTTCACTACGTTCTTACTTGTACTGTTAAAGATTCAGGAAGAGAAAACTGGATGCCCCATTCTCCTCCCCACCGGCACCCACAGTGCTGGGGCTCTGCCATCAGTGCCCTGCCTGCCTGCCTGCCCGCTGCCTCCTCCTGCCCGCGCCTCCCACCGCCTCCCGTGATGCCACACGCTCCGGCCGGCCCAGCTCCGGGGACTGTCCCCAGCTCCTCCCAGGGCACGAAGGAAGCCCTCCCCGACACCTTGGCTGGGCACAAAGGCCTCGCACACCTCCGCCCACCCCACCCCAAGGAGCTGCAAGATGCATCTCCCACTCTGCCGGCCAGCACCAGAGGCGCTGACGCTGCAGACCGCCACGCCGGCGGGACAAAAAGGAGCTGCCCCGTGGCCCTGCACCCATGGCCACCGTGCGGCCAATGGCCACCATGCGGCCAACGGCCACCTGGGGCGCCACGAGCCTCTCGAAGGAGGACCATGACCAAATCCAGGGCAAGCCAGGAAGGGGGAAAAAGCCCAGAGCGGAAAGGGCTGAGACAAACCCAGCTCTCACAGCCTCTTCCCGTGTCTCTTCCTCTCCTGTCCCTACTATTCCAGTACCTGTAGTGACTCACATTTTTCAATAGCTTTCTGGTACTGAGATGCCTGAACATAGAAGTGTTGATACAAATACGGCCTCACAAGTGCTGGAGAGAGGTGTGTAAAAACTTCATTCTATCCTGTCAGCTACGCACTTCATAGCATCGCCCAGGATGTTGTTAGCATTGCTTTGTGAAGAGCAACATAGGAAAACATCTGTCTGTGGTCTAGCTGGAGGGGTTCTCAGTCCAGGCTTGAGAAAATCCTGTGATCGAACTTATGGGATAATTTCAGTCACTTTTCCACTTGAGACATGTCATAGTGCTTTCACCCAACATGGCTTTACAAAACTGACAGCATCTTCCATTCTGAAAACACAGCTTCTCGACTGCTCCAAAAAGCACAGCTGTAGCTGTCTTGTCATGGCCAAGTGACTCACTATCAGACAGTGTGAAAAGATAGTAGTAAGGAGGAGGCAACTGTTTATATTTTTCAGAATAGGTAATGCACATGGGAAAGAAAACCTCATTCCATCTGTGCCCCATCTGTCTCACTCCATGGACCATCTTGAGTCTTTGGCCATCTCTGGCTCTGCCTGCCTGCAGGCTGTGGGCACGCGAGGTGTTGAAAGCCCAGGGGGTGCCTGTCATCTCACAGCTCTACTCTGTTACTAGAAAAGTTCCAAAGTCCAGTTCTACTGAGATTTTTCTTGTGCTCCTCTGGAATACTTAGTCATGGGTTATTCTTTTACACAGCAGTGGAAGAAAACCCTTACTCATTGTACCTTTTCTCTTGAGAAATCTTTATATTTATAATACTACTGGAGGATGTTTAAAAATAAAGCAAGTTTCTAAAGAGTTTTTGATGCAAAGCAACTTTTTTAACCTGTATGTAAATTTGCTCATTTTACACTCATCTTCTCTCCTGTTTTCCCTTTCACACTGCCTTTTTTCTGCCTCTAGAAAAAAGAACTATAGCATGGCAAAAGTCAGCCAAAAAAACCTTTGCTACTGTAGCCAAGAGTGATCAGTACTGTAATAATATTGCATTTTTTGTGCTGCATTACCATCTATCTGCCTTTGAGTGGTCTGTAACTAGCTGCTGTGTCCTGACCAGCCTCTGTCCCAGACGACACTCTTGCTGGGAGCAGGACATTTCGTAGGTCGGACGAGTCTTGTCGTGAGGTCAGTGACAGGTGCAGTTTATCCAGGTATGGAAAACCCCACAGCCAGGCAACAGAGCCCTGAAGGGGAACTATTTAACACAGAGGCAGCAGCAGCAGAGAATCAGCCTCTTTTGCAAATACACCAGCCAGAATCCACAGAGATATCTGAGCTGTGGTTATGAGCATCAATACAATCCTCAGAAATATCCTGGTTTGTCTGGTTTTGTATCTGCATGACTGTAAAGTATACTGAAGTCAAATATTTTGAGCCATGATCAATCAGTACTTCAGAAACAGACACAAACGACTTTCAAAAGTATTATTTTTTCCCCCCATATCCTCCTAAGAGTATCAGAGCAGTATCAACAAACAGCAAGACAGCAATTCTCAAGTAAATAACCAATCGCATGGGTATTTCTCTTCAGTCGTATCTGTGTTGTTGTGTACTCAGATGTTATCTCCAAGATGTAGCTTTTCACATTCAAGTGTAATGCTCTCAGTTTCTCCTAATGTATCTGTGAGCACAGTTTCCTTTTTATATGTTTCCGTAACTACAGAACTGACACATCTGTGAACTGTTCAGAAAAACTCATGTTATTAACAAGGGAGTAGCAGATAGGCCACAGGCAAATTCATTAAATAATGTAAAAGCAAATTCTATTTCTCCTTCGAAGTATTACATCCTTACGTGCAGTCACTATCCAGAAGTGTATTCAGCTTAGTACCTCCTGAGAAGGAGATTATTTTCTAAAGTGCCCAATAGAAGTAACAACACGCACACATGCAATTTGAGGAGGTAACTCAGCCGGTCAGTTTAACCACTCCTCTGTTTCATCCTCTTAAATGCTTTACAAAACATCCCCGTAAGACTGAGATCTCTTCTGACTTTAGACATGTAAAAGTTGACATGTCTTTTTAACTTCTGTAGGAAGCAACAGGCACTCCTCAGAAGCAATTTATCCCACTTGCTCTCATACTCATCTCAGGACATCCTGTGGCTGGGCAAAAATTCACTTTTCTAAACCTGTTTATGCACACAGCAAATGGGAAATTTAACTGGACACATTTACCTGCCTCATTTCAGAGAGACCAAAAGTAATTTAACAACCCTTCAAAGAAGGATCAATTACATATGTTATTCATATAAGGTACAGCTGTTCTCCACTGCATCCAGCACACCACTTCTGCTGCTGTTTTCAGTCTTTCCTACAAGGTGTTGGGGACAAGAGCTGGACGTGTTAACTTCCCCCACAATCACTACAGCTTTTACACTCACCCGAGACCTCTTGCACCAGTACACCTCCCTCTGATTCAGCCCCAAGGTCCCTTCAGCTCAGCACACCGCCTTCAGCACTGGCAAAGCCTCCCAAAATGGGTAACACCAGCAGAGGGGCACAGCTGCCATTTTCTCAGAAGAGCTTCTCAACATCCAACGTGCTCTTCTTGCCTGCCAGAAACTAACCTGAAAACAGATCACAGAACTGAAAGAAAATGGAATGGGCCTTATTTACTCAGGAAGGAGACTTTTGCTTACAAAAATGCAGAGGTGCAAACATTCCTTTTATATTTCCACTAGACACACACAGGCTATGGACCTGCCGGCCCTCCAAAACCTCAGACAGAATAAAACTAAAATTTCCTGTCACAGGAACTCAGCGTACATTAGTTTGGAGCTGCTGAAACCTGGATAGCTTTACACCATGCATCCAACCAGCTAGGTCTTTTCGTGATCCTCAGGCCTTGAGAAGAAGCATTTTGAATATCAACAACCTGTGAATGGAACTGCTGCACAGATAAGGAAGGAAGTACTATTTGCACATTTACTAGAGTGAAATACTCTTGTGTTTGTTGTTTTGGATTGTCAACGGGAAAAAAATATATACAACTGTCACAGTTACATTGGCAGGGAATTTGTTATTCCTTTCCTCTTGGTTTTTAAATTCCAGAAATAAATTCAAACATTTAATTAGACTTTGAAGCCTCCAATCTTTGCGGATGGAGAGCTGGGTGAGCCTTGTGGTGTTTGTGGCTTTTTAGAATGCACCAAGCAGTTAAATAGAGATCCCAGGAAAAAGGTAAATAAATCACAAAATACATAATTAAAGCACCTGCCACCTTTACAGCTCGACCTTAATTCCACACCATCATACATGGACAATAGTCACGGGGAGTGTTCTGGGTGCCTTCTGCAAGCTTGAACTCACCACCAAGAAAAAAAGTTGTCTTTTATTTTACAAATAAGGCATTGGAATTACTGCTCACGAGCAATCCACAGACATCCCCCACTGTCTACTTCTGCTATTCCTTCTATTAGCAAGAACCTCCAGAGCATTTCCAGTGCAGGCCAGGGGCACCGAGTCATCCATATCCAGATCTGCCGTAATCTCCCAGATCCCATAAAGGGCCACATCCCCTGGTAGATGGAGCACCTGAATAAAACAAGGGAGAACTGATTTATGTGCCCCTCTGCCACAAACCTTGGACAAGCTGCTTCAGTCCTGAGCCCAGCACACACGTATCTGCTGCTGCCCAGCTGCAGATGGCAGCTCCTTCAGGCCCCACATCTCACGCCCTTTCAGCTGGGTGCTCTGCTTTGATCTCCTCCTCCATCAAACCGGCATCATGACTCTTGCTTTTCTTGGAAAGTCTTCCAAGAGCTAGTTAGTGTTAAAATTAGGATCTGTGCTTTTATATGGACTACAGAAAAAGGCATTTCCTTCCTTAAAACGCTACTCTGGGACCAAAGCGAGGCCCAGCTGCAGCACAGGACTGCCTGACAGGCTGCT
Organism: Strix uralensis; assembly: GCF_047716275.1. Lineage (NCBI taxonomy): Eukaryota > Metazoa > Chordata > Aves > Strigiformes > Strigidae > Strix > Strix uralensis. Next base: position 26,538,158 of record NC_134012.1, on the reverse strand, counting down.
CAGCCTGCTGGGCCAGGTCGCACAGAGTGGCCTACGGCAACGCCAGCGCTCCTTGCCCCCACCCCAGCCTGCCCTCTCGGCAAGCAGTTTCCAAAAACTGTATCCCGAGAATTGGAGACAAGGAGAAAGGTGCCCTGAAACACGGAAGGAGCATCCTGAACGGCTGCTGGGCCTTGGGAACACTCTCCTCTGGACTATCTGGCCATCCCCCCAGGGAGGACACGTCTATGCCGTGTGGCCCGAGCCAGGCAGCCCCTGTGGTGTGAGACCACGCACTGTGCTGGCTCTGCCAGCCTGCACCCCAACGGGTGCACCTCTATTTGGGCAACACACCTCCCAGGGTAATCAGTCCAGCCTAAGATAATTAGCCAGGCACACTTGGTCCTGGAGTTCCTACTGCACACAGAGCCAGCTTAAGCCTCTCAAGGCTCGGACGGCAGACTTCCCTTCAGCAGTATTCATCCCCAGGCTCCAACCTATCCGAGGAAGGTGATGACATCTAGAGTCACAGGATTTCTATTGGAAAGTGGCACTATTGTCTCCAGAAAAAATCTGGAATGAATCACATCAGGAGGAGGATGGACAAGATGACCTTCTGGGGTCCTCTTCAGGCATATTTTTGTAAGTCTACATTCCGTGACAGAAAACGCACCTGGATCAGAGCTGCCTGGGCTTACACATTCATGTGAGGAGATTTTGGCATAAGCCTCTGGCAGGAGAAGCAGCCCAGGCAGTTTTTCTATTGGGCTCGGTCTGCCATTAGTGATGGGATTCAATCACAAAATGGCTTCTTCCCCACACACAAATATATCATACCATTGTGAAGAATATGGTGGTGATTCGTGTTAAGTAGATATAATGACTTTGATATGAAGAGCAGGTGTGCTGCTGATATTTTGCAATGTATATATGTTGAAGGAGATTTGTCGTGGTTTTATTGTTAAAATGGTTTGGAGGTTTTTTTCTCCTCAGTAAACACAGACTCATATGGACTGTTGTTATGCAAGTGGAAAATTACTGGAGGGACCCCTGTCAGAAGCCCCCAGCAACACTGGATTGCGCATGTGGAAAAGTACTGGCAGAACCCCTGTCAGGAGCCCGATCAACACCAGAAAGCCCGGGAAAGTTTGAGGGGCCCTGCTTCGCATGTGAAGACCAGGATGGGGCTATAAAAGGGAGTGACGCAGCACCACCTGGTGTCCGTCGGTGCGGAGCAGAAACCCCCCCATGCTCCCCGGCGTACCAAGCCTTTTTGTTTTACTTATTCTTATTGCAATAAATTTATAAAAGTTATTTTTGTCTCTGCCTCTGCATCTATAACAGCACCTTACACAAAACCCACAATAAAATACCTCTGACAAGTTATCAACGAAACAGCATTGCGGTTGTCCACGGGATTAGGCACTGGCTTCTAAACCCCCCATTCTTTGGTACCTTCAGCAAACGGCCAGCTCTGATTCAGCCCTCGGCTGGTTTTCTGAAAGGGTGACAAAAGCAGCTTCAGCAAGATCAGAGTCAGACCACAAAATCTGCCTTCCTTTAGAGATCAGGCCCTGCTGCCTCTGAGCAGCTCAGATCCCCCAACAGCCGCTGGGCCTGCAGGAACTGAACAACTCGGGTCTGACCAGGGGACGAGGCAAAGCCTGGGGAAGAAGGCCAGCTGTGAAACAGTTTGACAGAGAAGAAGGGAGAGAGACAATGTGGGGCAATACAGCTTCCAAAGGAGATTAAAAGAATCAGGGCTTCATGAACCCAATCCATGAACTAGAGGTTCTGTATCTGTACAGATGTTACTGTACTTGGAGCGGCAGAACACTAAAATCCATTGCCCAGGGAGAGCAGAGAAGCTTTGGAGATGAGCACAGAGCACAGCGCTGCCAACTCTTTAACAGCCAGCAGAGCACACCTCCTCCCAGGGGTGGCCAGCTCTAACTGCCACACTGCTGCTCAGGGAGGACAGGGCAGGAGAGTCAGGACAGCTGCAAAAAGTTCATGAGACTTCTCAAAGGGGAAAAAAAGGAAAGAGAAAATAACCAAGATCTTTTTACCAGGCTGTCTGTGACAAGAGCCATCAAAACATGAGAGTCGGTGATAGACAGCTGGGGAGAACAGTCAAGATTTGACAAAACAGTTCAGGCTGCATGAAATCAGAATGAAAATGAACATTCATCCAAAAAAATCACTTAGTATGTTGCTTTGCCCGAGAGGTACCTCTGTGTCTCAAGGTAAATATCCCATTCCGCTGCCCAGATCCAGACCAAGACCACTCCTTTCCTGAAGGTGACTGCAACAGCCCCGAGGCAGGGTGAGGATGGACACCATCTCTTCTCCAGCTGGTGAACCTGGGGAAGAGGAGCTCCCTCTGATCCGACACACTGACTTTGGCAGGTATTCGAGTGGGCTGTGCTGCTCATACTCATGTATGGCAGGATGGGCCCATGGGCTTGTCAGAGACACAGCGGAAGCTAAATCCAAAGCTCAGCCACCCTGACCTTCCTCTTCTGCTCTGGTTTCATAGAGGAAATGCGAGTTTTGAAAATAACTCCACACAACTCAGGTTTTGTGCCAGGAATCCCATCTTCAGTAGGGTTTTCCCTCTTTCCTTAAGGAAAAAGGAAAGGGCGGGGGGAGACGGAGCAACTTGTTTCCCATCCGCGAGCAGCTTTTGCTCAGCCCTCCAGCACTTGGAGGCAAATTATCTCTTGGTGCAAGGGCACAGACTTCAGCCCAGTTCTGCCAGCAAAGAGCTTGGCCCAGGTCTCCCTTCTTGATCCCTGCTTCCTAACAAGCATCCCATTGCTGAGCCAGGATTCAGAAAAGGGGCACCCACAAACCTGAGGAGACCCAGGCTCCCACTCCCTCCTCCTGCCTTCCACAGCAGACTTAACACCCAGGAAAAATAAGATCTGGGAGTCATCAGACATAACATCTCGTTTATTCCTTACAGCTGACCCTGTTCTTTTCCCCATAATATTACAGTCAAAATACAAAGCAATTCATGTCCCCCCTGTGGGTACATTCTCCACAAGGTTTTGAAGGGCAGCTTGGAAGCAGAGCTCCATCTAAATGGAGCCAGGTCTGAGATCTGCATCCCAAAGCTCAGCAGGAAGCAGACAAGCCAAGTCCTTGACAAAAAGTCAGTCTTCCGCAAGAAGCCACCTAGGACGCAATTTCTGTGCCCTCTGCCCTGTGCTCTAGCAATTCCCCTTGTCACATCAAAGGTCTGCGATGTCTGACGGTGCAACTCAACAAAGTGCTCCCTCTTGTTGCTTTACAGCACTCCTGTTGTCACAGTATTGCCTCCAAAGCTCCTTGTTTCCCAACCAGAGCAAGGTTGCCCCAGCATTCAAACATCAGAGAACAGGTTTACCTGATGATTTACAGTCGGCTCAGGGACAGATCAAGCCCTGCACACTTTATGGTGCTACTGGAAGCTGGTGGCTATGGTTCAGGTAGCTGTGCATTTGGACAGGCACAGCCTCATCCCAAATGCCACAGCCCCCGCACTCAGTCCCCTGAGCCTGAAGGCACATTCTTCATTGCCCTCTGAGTCCCAAAGTCCAGAAGTTCCCATTCTGTTCCTTCTCCAGACCTCCACGTGCCCGGGCACTCTGCAGCATTTGAAACTTCCCCAGTTTCAATAAACTGTTTGTTTAAATATAAAAATTAAGAGGAAGGAAAAAATAACAGCCAAGTGGAAAGTGAAAGTTTAATTTGGTGCTGAAACAGCTTGAATACTTCTGCTGCAGCTGTAGCAGGGGGCTGGCACTTAAATGTCTGATCAGGATAAAAGCAAAAATCCTTATGCTAAGGTTTCAAATTATGAAATAACTTCATCTAAGGGAAGACAAAATGCATATATGTAGATATTGCGGTACGTTCATAGTGCCTTCTCAGCACAGTGCTTCTCTTACGGCACGAAGAAATTACTGGTGTGAAATTTTAAGTGTTATTTTGAAGCAATTTACAGTTAAATCAGCAGTAGTGAGAAAACAGTCAAGAATTTGACTTGCAGAATGGGAGATGATTCGTGACTTTCCCCACAGCTTTTCCTGTGAATGACGTTTACAGCTCTCTCACTGTGTGGCAGTGCCAGGCTTTGTCAGGGTCGGTCTGGTCAGGACCTCAGCAGGCTCCTTGTCCATCACTGCGATTCTTCAGTCAGCAAAGACAGAAAGCAAGCTAGGCAGCACTGCCGCCATTGGCCGAGCAAAGCCCCGCCCCCATCCGGCTCCTAGCAACCTGGGCAGCAGCACTGCTGCTATTGGCTGAGCCAAGCCCCGCCCCTGCCCGGTTTCCTAGCAACCAGGGCAGCACTGCCGCCATTGGCCGAGTGAAGCCCCACCCCCACTGTGTCCTAGCAACGCCTGGGATGCAACCAGCAGTGCCAGGGCAGTGGCAATCATTTGAGGAGGAGGAGGTAAGTAGTGAGGAGGTGGCGTGTAGTGAGGAGGAGGAGGAGACGAGTAGTGAGGAGGAGGAGGAGACGAGTAGTGAGGAGGAGGAGGAGACAAGTAGTGAGGAGGAGGAGGAGGCGATCAGTGAGGAGGAGGAGGAGGCGATCAGGGAGGAGGAGGAGACGGCGAGCAGCATCAGGACCCAGTGCCACCAGCAGCTCCCAGGCGCAGCGGTGAGTGGGGCCGGGGCGAGCTCCGGGGGGGCCGGGGATGGGCTTGGGGGGCTTCGGGCAGGGTGCTCAGGGAGGCTCCAGAGGGCCCAGGATCACTCCAAGAGGACTCCAGAGGGCCCAGGGCCAGTCTGGGTGGGCTCTGGGGGCCGGCAGGGGCTCAAGGGGGGGCTTCAGAGGGCCCAGGGCTGGTCCGGGCAGGGTCTGGGGAGAGGGGTGGGGTCCGGGGGCCAGTCTGGTCGCTGTCCCTTCCACGCAGTCCCGGGGGGCGGCAGCAGGGGGGACATGGGGGCCGCGGTGCAGTCGGGGTCACCTCTTGCACGTGAACTGGGTGAACTGGGTGGCCGTGCTCGTTTCATGGCCCCTGGCCTTTCGATTCTGTAAGAGTAAGGACGCAGAATTGAGCATGGCAAACAGCTGAAAGCCCTGAAGGTGTTTCCCGGCGCTCGGCGCGGGCAGAGCAGTGGTTCTGGGTGAGGGGTTTGGCGGGGGGGAGCCATTGGGCGCAGGTCGGTACCTTGAACCTGGCTCCTCTGTGCATCCCAGGTCCCTGCGCCGCGGTGATGGCGTGTGCTGGGAGCGGGGCCGCTGGCCTCAGGCCTTCCCCTTGTTGTTGTCCGGCTTCAGAACTGCAGGTTGTGAGTTTCAGAGCAGCCAAACAGTGAGGTTAGACAAAGGTTCAACAGTCAAGTGAGACAAAGAGTAAAGGAAGTAGTGTGAAGCTTTTGAAACAAAACCCAGGTGAATGTGAGTGGTGCGTCTGTGGGGCAAGGTGAGCGGTGGTCTCACTGAGGTCAGATGGCCAGGGCTGAAGGGGTCATGCAGATTTTTCAGCAAAGATACGAGGTGATTTGGAGAGACTGTGGCCTCTCCCTGCCGTGGTTATCACCTGAGTAAAACGGTACATGTGCTTAAGGGTTTGGTGGGCTTGGAAGATACCAATTAATTATTGTTGGGCTCCAAAGGCCCATCAAAATGTCACCTGCTGACTCGGGTCAGTTTTGTTCAGTAGTTGTGTCCCAGCATGGTTTCTGGCAAGCACGGCAGTAGTAGCTGAGGTTAATAACTGTGGAAGCTGGAGCAGTTCCTTGAGGTGAAGTCCCTGAGGCGCAGCACGGGGCGGCGGGTGGCCCAGCCGTGGGCAGCAGCTCCCCCTCGGAGCAGGAGGGTCAATGTACACGTGTCAGAGCCCTGGCTCCTCACACAGCACCAGCCTCCTTTTGCGGAGACGAGGGACTGTTTTCCTGGCTTTTCATCTTCTGAATAGATGGCCCTCGGAGAGAGAGGAACCCACTGGCCGTATTTGCTTGGCGTAAGCTTGGAAGCACCAAACAAAATAAACATTTTTGCCGAAGAGTGTCACAAAGGCAGCAGTTACCTTCTGGATGCCTGTACTGGCACGTAAATGGCAAAATCCCGTTCTCTGTGATGGACTTGCACCATCTTTTGAGTCCGAGGCCCACATGGGCCTGTTAGGCCATTCCCGGCTGGGACTCACAAAGTCCTTGCCGTCAGAACATAATGAACATATCAGAACCTAATGTTTTGATGTTTAGGTTTTATAATCTGTTTTCACTGCTTGTGGTTGGGTACAAGTGCTTTGTTCTAAGTTCTCATCACCTTCATTTCTTCTTCTAGAACTCGAACCGAGCCAGTGAGTGGAACATCAGCCATGCCATGCGTGCATTACAAGTTCTCTTCCCTGCTGCACTACGACACGGTCACCTTCAGCGGCCTCCACATCTCCCTGGGCGACCTCAAGCGTCAGATCATGGGCCACCAGAAGCTGAAGGTGGCCAACTGCGAGCTGCAGATAACCAACGCCCAGACCAGAGAAGGTGCGTGGGGGCGGCGGGCACGGGGCCTCGGGCACTGCCCGGCTGGTGGCGGCCGTGGCCTGCGGGAGCCACACTCTGCTCTCTGTGGCTTGTCCCCACGTGGCGTGAGTCAGCCTGGGGCCCATCCCACTGACGTGCGGGGAACCAGGAGGGCAAGCGGCACCAGCGATTCAGTGGGGTGGGAAGGGACAGTGTGATTCGGCCACCATCGGTAGCTGTGGCTTGTGTGGGGACCTCACAGAGCCGTTCCGATCTGTTGTTAGACGCGGAGCTGGGCGTAGGAGACTACGTGGTCGATGTGCAATGTCTAGTGCTTGCAAAAGCCCAGTAGCCACTTACTGGCCATCACTGGCAGTAAAACAAGTTTTGTGCTAGAAGGGAGTAGGAATCAACAATGGTGTTGGCTCCAGCTTTGTTGAACATTTCTGTTGGAGCTCTGCTTGGACAAGTGTGAAAAGTAGCCCTGTTGAGCGTGATGTCGCTGCTCAATCTGCAGATGTGGAGTCGTGGCAAGGCAGAGTGACACTGCTTCACAGCTCCTGGTAGTTGCTGAGGCCCCGCAGCTACATGGGATGTTGCTGCCTGCAGGGAACAGGCTCCTGCTGGCAGATGCCAGCTTTGTCTGAGAGCTGTTAGACTAAGCTGGCAGCTGTTAAATTCAAAGTGAGCAAACAGAAATTTCCAGGGACTTCAGGAATAATGCTCCAGCTTTAGTCCTTTCCTATTTAGAAACAAAAAAGTCAACTTTTAAGTCTGCATTGTTTGACTTCACCAGATTTCATCGTTGACACAGATTTCATCACCGACACAGATTTCATCACCAAAATGAACTCAATTAATTGACGTGAAGGAAAAATAAATGTATGAAAGCCAACAGGTGTCAGGTCCCTTCACAGAACTACCTCAGCAGCATACTCCGCTGTTTGTAAACCCTCTTCCACAAATTCTCTGCCTCAGCGACCAAGCTGGTGGGATACTTCAAGTCCCACATACCAATATGTGCCGTGATAAGTGTCCTGTGCAAATAAAGCCTTTACTTCACCAGGTTATTGTCACTCTTCAGTTTTCAGTTGATCCATTTAAATGTGTACTGATTGACTTTTAAGGGGAATTCATTTTTCTATCAGTCTGGTATTAGATGGCTGGAGGTCTCCTCCCTGTGCACTTCACAAGCAGATTGAAAACAAGCATCCCTCTCTCTATCTAAATATATCTGCATGCAAGGACAGTCTGTTCAGAAGGCAGATGTCAATGCTTCTCTTCTAATGGTCAATGAATTGTCATAAAATACAAAAAGAGGACCCATTCCTCTTTTTCCATCGTACACCTGTTGTGCATGTTCCAGCTGACCTCTGCAGGCCTGCAGAGTTGGCGAATAAGTGCACTGGTTGCTGTCCTCATATACACAGCCTCCCTCGAGGAGAGGTGCTGCCACCTGCAATCTTCTGCAGACCTACCACAACCCTCAGCTGGGCACAGGCGTAGCAAGCTCCTGCCTTTTTGTGGAGCCACTGTTACTTATCCTGTGCCTCTGAAATCTCAGTCCAGTGGTTTGTGGACCAGAAAGAACACTCTGCATGACTCCGTTCAGCAGGTGGAAACAGCTGCTTTGGGATTCCAGAGCTGCAGCTGCTATCATCTCCCCATTGCTTGTCAGCCTCAGTGCTGTTTGAGCTCCTCTGACATCAAAAAGTCCCATCTCAGGCCTTTCCTGACAGGTGGCTGTGTCATGGTGAGATTCTCCCTTTGAGCAGAGCTCTAGGCGTTGGTTTCAGGGTATGACTTCTGTAAAAGCTTCGGGTTCTGTCATTAGTAGTACCTTCACAGCACCTTTGGCTTTTGGGCCATTGTTCTGATTCAGTCTCCAAAGGTAAGGGCTTTTAATAGTTAAAACTGTAGGCAGATTACAGGGAATGGCTGCTGACAGTGTTTTAAAACATTTAGTCATATCCAGCTTGCGTAAGTCAATATATAAACACTTCTCATGGAGATGTCTTTACATTTGAGGCTCACTCATGGAGAGATCTTCACATTTGAGGCTTACTCAGTCAAAGTGCCTCAGGTAGCTCCTCCTCTTCAAAAGACGAACACGGTGTGAGCCAAGGCAAAGCATGGAGACCTTCAGGCACACAGTGGTTTCAAAAAGCTTTTCAGAAGACTTGTCTTTGTAATTAATTTCATTTGAGTCTCTCTGCTCTGCAAAAAGTGGATTGAAAGAATTCACGTCCCTTTGGCTTATTCAAACTAGATGATTAGCTTAAGAGAGGAGATACCACTTTAGTTGGAGCCAGTTCTGCCCTACGTGTGAAAGCAAGCTCAAAAAACCCCTCAGGTTTCTGTGATCCAAATTCTAGCACTGCCAGTTCCGTTTGCATTCGCATGTACAGCACTGAGCAGCTGACAGTGTGGCTGTCGATGGATGAAGCCCCGAGAAACAGAGAGCTGGCGGCTCTCTTCTGTGTTCTGTCAGTCCCCAGCACTCGCAGCACAGGGGAATCGTTTTTAGTGAACAGCTCGGAAAGCAGCGGCGCAGAGTTTTCATGCTTTAGCCGAGCGCCTGCTTTGTTTCAGGGCAAGCTGGTCAGACTTTAGACTCTGGTTTATGCAGGTGGGACTTTGCTGTGGTTTGTTTCTCTCCAAAGATCTCTCGGGTTTGTAGCCTAACAGAAGCAAAAGCAACTTGAACTAGGTCAGGAAAGAACCTCATGCGTGAGCAGACTCTCCTTTAGTGACCTCTGAGACCATTTTGCTGCTGGCATCCAAGCTGTTTGAAAAGAATGGAAAAGGTTTTGCTGCTGGTGTTTGATTCTCAGACCTGAAGACTTCTTGAGAGGTTCTGTTAGTGTGTTGAGATGACCGAAGTGCCATGTTACATATAAAATTTTGCTTTTATGTCTGTGAAGGGTTCTCTCAAGTGCTATGTAATTACATATTAATATACATTCTTACGAACTGACTAATGTTTTCTTCGGTATTGGTGTTGTTTTCAGAATACACAGATGATAACACCCTGATTCCTAAGAACTCCTCGGTGATTGTCAGAAAAGTCCCTGTTAGAGGACTCAAAACTACCAGCAAAACACGAGTTATGTAAGTACCCATAAAGCATTGTAGTCTGTGAGGGGTTGCAGTGTGCTAACTTTTTGAATGGAGATTAGTTTACAGAGGCATTTGGAGTGTATCTTTCTTCTTTCTATTGCTTCTATAGTAGAGAGATACGCACGTTCCCCTCTCAGAAGAGTCTGTCAGTGTTTGACTGTGTCTTGCATTTGGGGGAGGCGGGGTGGGATATGGCAGGTATTCTTATGCCTCAAATCTGGCTTTCTGGCATACTGGCTACAGAGGAAAGACCAAGGGTCGCTATTTGGATGGTTGGTTATTTAAGAGCACAAAGCTGTAGCACAGACTTCATCGTTTTGATGCTTACACAGCAGAGTCAAAATATCTGAGGACTTCCTCTGGCACTGTTGTGTTCTAGAGCTGTAAGTCTGACAGTAATTGCTGACAAACTAGAAATTTTTTTTTTTTTTTTTCCAGTTGCACTGAATGTGCCAAGAGAGAACAGTTTATGTATACAAATACATTTCCACATTCACTAGACTATCAGATCATAATGCCTTGATGTTTAGGTTTTATAATCTGTTTTCACTGCTTTTGGTTGGGTACAAGTGCTTTGTTCTAAGTTCTCATCACCTTTATTTCTTCCTCTAGAACTCGAACAGAGCCAGCAAGTGGAACACCAAAAGCGGTATGTAAAAACACAATCTCACACTTTTTTTCTACACATTGCACTTAATTCTAAACAATGCAGCCTCGTATGAATCTCCCAAACATTAACTTAATCTGTTCTGCAGTAAGACATAGTACATGTTGTAGAGACCATGTATTTGATTCACAGCACAGTGAAAACTGAGTAATGCCATCATCTGCACAGTTCTAGTGTGAATATTGGTATTTGTGCCTAGTGATGCATTGTGTTTCATATTGAATATGCTGGAATATTTCCTGAATGACTTTGTGTTGTACAGATAATGTAGGATTGTTTTAAGATCAGGTAGGTTCAAGGTTTGCACAATTCAATTGGTTCTGTGTTCTGCATCTGTCTGTCTAGAGCTAGTATGTTTGTATAGGCTGTCGTGTGCTCTTTGTTTCTTGCAAATAAAATTGTTTGGAGTGTATTTTTTGCCATTTTCACATTGTATCACTTAGCTTTTGTTTTTAAATACTTTCTTTGCCTAACAGTTTGGGAAGATGTTATCAAAACGCACTGAGAAACCATTGTTGTTCCACTTGGTGCTGTTTCTTACTTTTGACTTGGTGGTTCAAACAAATCCCAAAATCAATGTATCCCATACATTTTCAGGACAGTTCTGTACAGCTAGATTCCTTTTTGTGTCCTGAAATACTTGGGTATTTGTTCCTAAAGCTGTATAACTGAAGTGATATTGTTTGGCCTCCTCTGAGTACTTAAAGGTCTCTAACGGATTGCTGTGAGTTTAAATGTTGTTGCTACCTGAAGTGGCATTCCTAAGTTCTGCATTTGATCTTTCCATTTTATCCGATGAAACGGTTTAGTTTCATAGTTTGTCTGGAAATGCAGATATCTAAAACCCAGCGCACCGAGTTTAGCTGCTTCTCATGAACCACATAGGCCCTCTGAAGCTGTCATAGGTGTGGACTTTGTTTTGAACCAATACAATTACATCAGGTTGGACATGTCTCTTTCCGTGACACTCGGAGGATATAGTGCAGACTTTCAGGCTACAGTAGAGGTTAACTTTTGCTATGTTTTGATTGTACAACTTGAATATGTGTTTAATTTTTTGTGAACAGATTGAGGACTCTTCTGCACCCACTCCTCTGGCCCAGCTCATTAAGGTATGTGTATATTCTTGTCAAAGACTTAAAAAAACCCACCACCACCAACAAAAAAACCCACTTGCTTCATATTTTTAAATCTTGTCCAGTGATGTATAACTGGATAACTGTTGTAATGTGAACAAAACTTAATTTTTAATAATTTACAGTATTGGTTTTAACTTTAGGATGTGTATATATTTCCATAGTATCCCGTAAAGAGTAGTTCCCACTTTGGGAGGATAGAAGGGGAGTCCCTCAACGCAATGTTGTACTATTGCTCATCTTTAAGACATAAAGAAGCAGCACTTCAGGAGCTGTTTACTGTTTCTCAGACCTTTTGTTAATTTTGTGTTGGAGACTGAACCAATTTTCACAGAAGAATTTAACTGGCTGCAAGTTATGGACATTTCGGGGGCGGGTTGCAACAGCCAAAATAGAAGCATTTGTGTAACACGGACAATTGCGTGGCTACTGTTGAGTTTCTAGTCACTGCAGTTATAGAGCCACTCTCTGAATGCTGCACAGTTTCATAACTTGTAGTCTATGGAGACTGGACAACGCAACCTAATTTGTTTGAACGCAGACTGTAAATTGTGTAAATGTGCCTAATTGTTTGCAGGAATATACCAATGTGTTAGTGCAGTGTATTAGCAGAGGTGGCCTTCTGAAGCTGTTGTAATGCCATGGTTTGCTATGGAACTGCTTGCATTTTTTGCTCAACAATGTGTAACTTTGTCTGGGAAAGCACTAGTGGGTGCACTTTGTGAAAAGGCGTAGTGTGAGCCTGTCAAATTACTGGTCTTAAAGAATAGAGAAGGCAGGGCCTCATGCAGAGGGGCTAGTTCTTTCTTCTGAAAATAAAGGCTGGAGTTCGAGAAATATCTTCCCACTCTCTTCTTCCCTCTCTCACTGCAGAATTAAATTGTGTACATTTGGGGAAAAAACCCCAACAGTTACTCTGGAAGGTAGTCACCAGAAGAAATTGGTCTCCATTAGTGCTGTCCCTGAACATGTCCTTGGTTCTGTAAACTCATGTGAAGTTTGACTCTAAAATGTGAAAAACTGTCCAAGTGCTGTACACATTTAAGCTTTGGAGAAAATGTACGTATTTCAGAAAAATGCAGGAATGTAACGTAAAGCAGCTCCAAACTGTTATACTCCAACCTCCTCAGTGCAGACGGGCTTGGCACGGAGGCAATGTGTTGAAAAGTTTTCTGCTTTATTATTACCTTGTAGGAAATTCCGTATTTGAATTATGGTCTATGCCTAGTAATGGTTTGTGGGGTTTGGATGTGTGTTGTAAACTGTCTGGGTTTAAACAAATTGGTCAAGTATCTGTAAAGTTTTCTGTAAATGGTAACAGAAGGGGTTTCATAGATGTCGATCTGGATTATGTTCCTGTTGTGTCTATAAAACAACCATTTAATAAACTGTTGAAACTAGTGGGTTGCTTTTGCGAATGAATGTATATAAAATCAAAACCATGAGTGGCTGTTCTGAATGATGGGTGCTTGGAGGTCTGTATCCTTTACATCCCTCCCTTAGACCCTGCTGGGATCTGGACTAGTGTGTAATGAGAACATTTGAACAAATGCTACTTACAAAAAATCAGCTGGCTTTGATAATTTGAAGGTCTAGTTCTGCATAAGGGTTCTATTACAAGTTGTGTGTTAGAAGGACACAGCAAACAGGAAAAAACCTGCAGGTTGTGCTGACCGTAGTTAAATCACTTAACGTGAAGAAGTGAGTAGGCAGGGGACATGCAGTTTGGGCTGCCTACAGCACATGAGGGTCCAATTTCTGCTGAAAAGAATCTTTTGTCTTGCTGAGGAATTATAAAAAGCTTGATTCCTCTTAATGCTTCTGTGTCTGAAGCTGAATTTCGGTGAGCAAAAGCAACTTCCTTGACTCTGAAGTTGTATGTCCTTTTAATGCTGCAAAATGTAAACACTGATACTTGCATACATCTCTCTCAATTAAATGTACAGCGGAGATTTTCTCCTTCAGATACTCTGGAGCTCAAGAATCCATTTTAAAATACTGGATAATGTAATTTTTTCTACGCAGAGCTTCAGTCTGCTTGGAAGACATTTGGATTGGTTACACAAGTCTTTATGTAAGGTACAAACAGAGCCTCAGGTTTTGAGTGCCCAAGAATGCTCCTTCCAAGCAGGTTAATGGGCACAGAGACACCATGTGATGGCGTCAGGGCTCCCCAGAACATCTCTGGGACAACTCCGGCTCATAGAAGCAGCTGCTTTCGTGCAACCTCAGCTACTGCTGGGCTGCTTTTTACAGGGTTGGGCGAGTCTTTGGCTGGGGGAGCTTAAATGTGTTTCTAATGTGCGTGTCCAATAATTACCTGTTAAACAGACTGGCAATCTGGCTGAAGCCAACACTTCCGAGGAAGATAAAATATGAGCTGTGATGATCCAGTCTTGCCGTCAGTACGATCCAATCAAGTAAGTGTTGGCAAAGCCCTACCTGTTCTTTGAAGACTATGGAAACATTGTAGAGATGGTTGTTGGAACAGGAGAGACACATAAATACCATTTTCTTTTTTTCCCCAAAACCTTTTAGTTATGTGAAGAAATCCTTGGTCCACCTCCACCATCCTATACTTGCTTTCGTTGCGGAAAACCTGGGCACTATATAAAGAACTGCCCAACAAATGGGGTAAGATTGTGGGGGGCTTCTGGTGTCACTTGGTTTTTACTTGTTTTACCTTGGCAGTTACGCAGCAATTACATGAATACCCCTATTAGGAATTGTTTCTCTTGGGCTGAAATACAGAGGTTCTATGGCAGTGGTGCAAAGCCCTTCAAAATTCCGGGGAAAGCTGGAATTTTCAATGGGAAATTTTCTTTCTTCGAGGTCATAGTCATTATATATGTCCATAGATCTTTCTCTATGAACTTTAATGTATATTTTTATATATTTCAATGTTACTGCAAATTTTTCTCGTCTTAACTCTTTTTAATGAGAGTTTGCAGTTTTTAGTATTTTGTAGAACAAGAAGACGTTTCTCTTGACCCCATCTATTGAATATTTGCGTGTTATAATTACACAAGTCTCCGGTTGAGTATTCATGCCATTTAACGTTACTCACTGAACGTACGTGCATCAGCTCTGAATTCAACCTTCACCTGTAGGTGGTGAATATCAGTTTCCCCCGTGGCCGACCCAGAGCCCTGCATTAAGCTCTCCCTCTGAACTGCACTTTGGAGGAGAGGGGGTTTGTGCCTCTCCTCTGAGGGGATGGTGAGCTGAGGGATATTTCACCCTTAAGGACCCTGAAGTTGAGCCAAAGAATGTCGAATGAGTTCAGAACACCGCTCGAGCCTTTGGAGCGTCCTGGCTATATTCATTTAGGAAAAAGAGTATTTCAGTCGAGCAACCCTTAGGCTAGGTAAAAGGAGAGGATTAAAGGCTTTTGCTGCTTAGAATAGTGGTTGAAATGTCGTTTTAAATGTGGGTCTTAAGATGAGCTATGTCTGCATTGCTTTTCTTAACAGGACAGTAATTTTCAGTCTGTTCCCAGACTTAAAAAGAGCACAGGAATTCCCAGGAGTTTCATGGTGGAGGTGGAAGATCCCAATACAAAGGACGCTATGCTGACAAAGACTGGAAGATATGCAATACCAATCATTAATGCGTGAGTATGGAATTAGTTGGTCTGACCAAAAAGTGAAGGAGAGAAGCCACGTGTCAGTGTCTGAGTGGCAATGCCACCAAGCTGGCCAGCATCTGTAATTATGGGGGAAGAAGCACTGTCATTGTATCTTAACCTTAAAATCTGTGATGATTTCTAATATTAAAGTAGGACAGTGCTGCTGTTCACGTGCCTGAACGCTGGTTAAGCTTGTGGTATGCTAAGAATCCATATTTCTGCAAAACATTTCAGTCGTGTTTACAGTGGCGTCATTCTTTTTGCAAGCTCCTTTTGCTTCTGTTTTATCTTGATAAGGCTTCTTGCAGAATTTAACAAATAGCTGTTGGACTGAGATTCTCTCCCCCTCTGACATTTATCAGATCCCATGTGTGAAGCAGAGGGATGTTTTCCTGTTGCTGTAAACTAAGAAAATCCTGCTGTGTGCTGACAAGAGTGGCTGTTTTAAAATGCACTTGGGAGCACCTCTGTTTTTCTGTCATGGATCTCCTTTTGCAGAAGCTGTAACATAGACTTCTTCCATTTATAAAACATAATTAGGCAGAGACTGACTTTATCCTGAGCCTGCGATTTATATTTACCCTCTGGCAAAGGAGGGGTGGGATTCATTTCACCTGGTTTCTAGCTGTCAGAAAATGATTTCTCTAGTCTGAGCTAATTTCTTAGTTGATCCAATGAATGGAAGAGCTCTGCAGCAGGAAAATTGTTCCCCCCTTCCTTTTCTAGTGCTCTGGCTATAGAAAAGTAGTTTAAACTAAATGCCTGTATTTTTGAAGGCTAATGTGGAGTGAGAATGCCACCTACTGTCTTCACTGGATAAAATCCAAAGCTTGGGAAAGTTCTCCTTTACCCGTTTTTAACTTTTTTTCTTTTTCCTTCCCCATCCCCCCTCCAGGGAAGCTTATGCCAGAGGAAAGAAGGAAAAGCCTCCCTTTTTACCTGAGGAGCCTTCCTCTTCCTCCTTTTCCTCAGACAACCCTATTCCAGAGGAGCTCTTATGTTGCATTTGTAAAGAAATCACAGCGGATGCAGTTATTATTCCCTGCTGTGGAAACAGTTACTGTGACGAATGTAAGTGTTACTGCCATGTTTGTTAATTCAAAACACCACACCTGATCTTCTGACAGCAGAAAGATCATAACATTCCTTTGTTACCAGCTCTGTTTAATACTTCAGTATACCCCGAATAGGAAAGGACTCTTCTTGTAGAAAGGAAAAAACAGAGGCAGAAGGCTTTTTTCCCTTTTTATGCATCTAGTTAAATCCTCTTTCCATGCGGAAGGATGAGTACGAGAAGGGTGTGTAATGCTGCAGCTGATTACAGTATTAGTTATCAAATGCATTGAGCTTGTGCACAGTCCTTTCTCTCATACAAAACTATAGAGCCAACGCTGGTGACTTACTGTGGTCTGCAGCAAGTGGCTCGTTAGGCATTTAATCCACATTCTTCTCCACGGGAGAGTTGGTTAAAACCGTCAGAACTTGAACCTACTAATGGTTTCTGGAGATGTGTCTTATTCATGAAACTTGAGGTTGGGGACTTCTCACTGTGCTAGACAGTGGAGAACTGACTAGTCAAAACATAGGACATGGCCTACTCTGCATCTTCAAATGTTACAACAGTGAAATAACAAAACTGGGCAGCTGTTTCCTGCATACTAGAAATTTTTTGCACTGCTGAACATTTATAGCTTCATGCTCTCAGTTCAGGACCATATTCACCCATTAACCATCTACTGGCCTTTATAATTGATTAGAACCCAGACAATGTCCTTAGTTTGGCTAAAACCTATTTTGATGATTCTGATTATACCCAGGTATTAGAACAGTATTACTGGAATGTGAGGAACATACATGCCCAGCGTGTCATCAGGCAGGTGTTTCTCCCGATACTTTAGTTGCCAACAAGTGCCTACGCCAGGTAATGCAGTGACTTTTAGATAAACTGTTTGTAAGAAAAGTCTAGTCAGTCAATTAGCTGAAAGGGAAGAAAATATTAATTTACACCTCCTTAAACAAGGCTAAATGGAATAAGGCTAAATTTACTTTGCAAATACATTCCCTGTTGTTACAGAAGCTGACAACTCTTGAGAGACAATCTGGCAAATTCAGGTCACACTTGTGTTTAACAGGATTGCCTTAGTTTCAAATTCAGCGTTAATGCTGGAGTGCTTTACATACAGATAGTCTGAGTTACCAGTCATTAACACCAGTGTTTAATGGGATGCGTTCATGTATCACAGAAGGGTTTGGCTTGGAAGGGAACTTAAAGCCCATCCAGTCCCACCCCCCTGCCCCGGGCAGGGACACCTTCCACTAGCCCAGGTTGCCCAAAGGCCCGTCCAACCTGGCCTTGAACCCTTCCAGGGAGGGGGCAGCCACAGCTTCTCTGGGCAACCTGTGCCAGGGCCTCACCACCCTCACAGGGAGGAATTTCTTCCTTACATCTAATCTGAATATGTCCGTATGTTGGTTTATTTTAGGATGGATAGTATATACGGGAATACACAAGTCATTTTACTCTGTGGAGGCTTTTGTTCCTAGAGCTACTGAAGGTTCATGTTACCTCTTTGTAAATGTTTTTCTGCTCTAGGCTGTGAACAACTTCAAAAATGGAACTGGTTATGCACAGAGGATCCATATGCACAGGCAGCAGCAGCAGCAGCCACCAGCACCTCCACCAACACTCGTGGCTCTGAACCCTCCTGCTGCGCTGGTGGCTGCCACAGGACGTCCCCAATCTTCCCCCCTGTCAATCCGCGGTTTGTGGGAAGAGAAGGTAGGTTTTCTTCCACCATATGCAGTGATTCTCGTATTTTAGTAGAGCTTATTTTCCAACTGTTTGCACTGATTCACAAGGGCTATCAGGTTCCTGCACTGACACGGCCAGCATTGCTGAGTCTTCTGGGCTACCAAGGACGATCCATACCCACAACTGGTAAGTAACCGTAACTTACAAATTTCTCTTAAAAAATTCTCTTCAGGTAAACTGAAAGGGATTTTTTTTCTCTCCCCATGCCAAAAGGTCATCCAATGAGAGCTGGCAAAATTCGCTCGGCGAGTGGCAGACCAGACTGGGAAGTGTAAGTATGCTACAGAAATTCAATATATTGCTGCTTGTAACCTTGTTAACCATGTTAAACACATAACGGACACAACAGCTGATTTATAAGGGATTAAGTATGCACAGATCGTTGTGGAGAATACATGTGGTAATTAATTATTAAATGGCTTAATTTGGATTGGCCTTCACAAAGGGGATCTCTGCTCTCAGGAAGATTATTTAAAATAAAACTCCAGTACATGATTGAAAAGAGGACTCTGAAGAATGAAGTCTTTGTGAGGAAATCATAATTACATGTAAAAATGAAACATAATTAAAGGATCAGATGGAAAGGCACCCTCTTGGTTACTGGCTGAATAGGGCTGAAGAAATTGATTTCCCAATAGAAATCAGTCTCCAATATTCTTTTTTTAACAACTTAGCTAATACTGATTGAGCAAACTACTGGAAAAGGCAACGCTGTTATTTTACTACTTAGTCATCTCAAATAGCCAAGCTGCTTTCTCTCGGTTGGAGAGAGAGGAGTCTCTTTTGGTTTATTGCAGCGTCAGGTTAGTCCTTCCTTTTGGTATCTGTGTGTTATAGAGAGATTGTAAGGGTGCACTGTGTGTATAAAATCTTAAAAATAAGTCAAAACAAAAAACAGGGTCCATCCCACAGATTGTCTAAAACCTCAAGTTCAGTAAGCAAAAAATAAAAATTCAGGGCCAAGAACAGGCCAAAGATGTCACCATGAGGCAACAACCTAGGAAGCGTGTGCGGAAGATGTTAAAAGAAGTTTGAGAGAAGATGAGTTAATGTCTGTGCAGTACTTTGAAGACCAGAACTGTGAAGTATTAAGGGTGTCAAGGTGTGTCAGAGGAGCGCTTGGCACGTGTCTCTTTTAGCACGGGCAGCCTCCAGCCACAGTTGCCAAACTGACATAAGAAGGGGAAACTGAGGGATTTGCTGGGAGTGACGATGTGGAAGGCAAGTCTGAGGACCAAGAAATGAGCGTAGTCTCAAATGAACAAAAAGCGGGGAGAAAAATGCTTCAGTTGAGAACAAGAAGTGCTCGCCACCACGCTCCTCCTCCATTCACTTTCCCCTTTAAAATCAGGGCAGAGTGTAACAAACAGTGACTGGTGTTTTGGGGTTTCTTTAGAAGCTCAGATCAAGGACGCCCGCACAGTGAACGTACCCAGAGGACTCAGGCCCCAACACTACCAGCATCAACACCGCTCTCTGTGCCTGTGCCTCCACCTCCCTTGTATCCTCCACCACCCCGCGCATGTCCTCTTCCCCCGGGGGTACCACCACAACCGTTTCCTCCTCAGTTTCCACCTGGGCAGCCTCCGTCTGCTGGGTGCACTCTCCCTTCTCCAGGATGTGCCCCAGCTCCTACAGACATGTCACCAGCTTGAGGACCAGCAGCAGTTCCAATGGCTCATTCACATGCCATCCCAATGACACAATCACCTCCTTTAGAGAGTCGCAGAATCACTGAGGTTGGAAAAAACCTCTAAGATCATCGAGTCCAACCGTTAACCCAACACTGCCAAGTCCACCACTAAACCATGTCCCTAAGTGCCACATCTACCCGTGGATGGTGACTCAAGCACCTCCTTGGGCAGCCTGTTCCAATGCTGACAACCCTTTCAGTGGAGAGATGTTCCCCAATAGCTGATCTAAACCTCCCCTGGTGCAACTTGAGGCCGTTGCTTCTCCTCCTATCGCCTGTTACTTGAGAAAAGAGACCAACACCCACCTTGCTACAACGTCATTTCGGGTAGTTGTAGAGAGTGATGAGGTCTCCCCGCAGCCTCCTTCTCTCCAGGCTAAACACCCCCAGTTCCCTCAGCCACTCCTCACAGGACTTGTTCTCTAGACCCTTCACCACCTTCGTTGCTCTTCTCTGGACGCGCTCCAGCCCCTCAGTGTCTGTCTTGTAGTGAGGGGCCCAAAACTGGACACGGTATTCGAGGAGCGGCCTCACCAGAGCCGAGGACAGGGGGACCGTCGCTCACCTGGTCCTGCTGCGATTTCTGACACAAGCAGGGTGCCTTTGGCCTCCCTTGTCTAGGGAGGAGTTTGACAGAGCACAACGAGACTTAAAGAAGAGTGGGGGCTTGACTCAATGAAGTTGGGCTGTTTTTCATGCCTGTGTTTCGATGGCCTGTCGGACGGCAGTTACACTCGAGTGCATCTGACATCAGCAAAAATGACAGAGTGTTTGCTCCAATAGACTTTCTGGGTGCAGATGGTAATCATGCAAAACTAAAACAAGACGAATGTCATCCTGAAACTTTCCCTAAGACTTGTAGGAACTCTAAACTGGTTTTGCTTAAATAGCACATCCACCTTTGCATCTGCAAGCAGTACATTTTCTCATACTGGCCATGTTTTGTTTCTTGGTGTCTTTTTGTGATAAAGGTCAAGCTGTAATTATAATAAAGGTCAAACTTCTTTTAACAGGGAAAAGAAGAAGTCCAGACTCGATGAGTTACAGATGGTTCAGGAACGGATGGAATCTAAAAAGACGTCAAAGGAGCGCAGGCGTTTGTTTTCCAGGTAACTGCTTTACGTGTCCGTAACGGAGAAGAAGGCTGTCTAGAGTGAAGGGAAGTTGCTACAAGTATACTTGAAATTGCTAATGTACATAGACCTGTAAAGTATCCGTGTGTTAACCATCACTTGTGTTTTACTAGCTTTTATTTTTCCCATATTTTACTGCAATGTATATAATTTCATTTATACAGTTTTCCTAACTACCGTCATCACCCACTTGTAAGATGTTTTGAAACCTTTAACTCCTTGCCTAGTGGAGATAAGACAGACCTTGGACAGTCTGAAAAACTCCCTGGGTACATCCCTGATAACAGGAACCTAAAAACAAGTGTCTAAGAAGACACCAGTGTTAAGTGACTGGAAGCTGATCTAAACTAACCTCCTTGGAACAAACAGGAGCCGAAGGACAGATGAGGTCACTCCGTGACGATGTATGGACACGGGAAACCTGAAGCTCAACTAGTGGACAGTGTGAGGAAGACGATGTGGACCACTAAGGGGGGGAGAAGACCCTCACTCTATTTTTACTACACACGCTCAGACTATGCAGCTCATCCTGAGTACCATCACACAACACATGCGGGACAACCAGATGATCAGGCCCAGTCAGCATGGGTTTATGAAAGGCAGGTCCTGCTTGACAAACCTGATCTCCTTCTATGACAGGGCGACCTGCTTATTGGATGAGGGAAAGGCTGTGGATGCTGTTTACCTTGACCTCAGAAAGGCCTTTGACACCGTTTCCCACAGCATTCTCCTGGCAAAACTGGCTGCTCGAGGCTTGGATGGGCACACGCTTCGCTGGGTAAAAAACTGGCTGGATGGCCGGGCCCAAAGAGTTGTGGTGAACGGAGTTAAATCCAGTTGGCCGCCGGTCACGAGTGGTGTCCCCCAGGGCTCAGTTTTGGGGCCACTCCTGTTTAACATCTTTATTGATGATCTGGACGAGGGGATCGAGTGTCCTCTCAGTAAGTTTGCAGATGACACCAAGTTGGGTGGGAGTGTTGATCTGCTCGAGGGTAGGGAGGCTCTGCAGAGAGACCTGGACAGGCTGGAGCGATGGGCTGAGGCCAGCTGCATGAGCTTCTGTAAGGCCAAATGCCAGGTGCTGCACTTGGGCCACAACAACCCCCAGCAGCGCTACAGGCTTGGGGAGGAGTGGCTGGAGAGCTGCCAGTCAGAGAGGGACCTGGGGGTGTTGATTGACAGCCGGCTGAACAGGAGCCAGCAGTGTGCCCAGGTGGCCAAGAAGGCCAATGGCATCCTGGCTTGTATCAGCAATATCATGGCCAGCAGGGACAGGGAAGGGATCTTACCCCTGTACTCAGCACTGGTGAGGCCACACCTTGATTACTGTGTTCAGTTTTGGGCCCCTCACTACAAAAAGGACATTGAATGACTCGAGCGTGTCCAGAGAAGGGCAACAAAGCTGGTGAAGGGTCTGGAGCACAGGTCGTACGAGGAGTGGCTGAGGGAACTGGGGTTGTTTAGTCTGGAGAAGAGGAGGCTGAGGGGAGACCTCATTGCCCTCTACAGCTACCTGAAAGGAGGGTGCAGAGAGCTGGGGATGAGTCTCTTCAACCAATTAACAAGCGATAGAACAAGAAGGAATGGCCTCAAGCTGCGCCAGGGAAGGTTTAGACTGGATATCAGGAAGCATTTCTTTACAGAACAGGTTGTTAGGCGTTGGAATGGGCTGCCCAGGGAGGTGGTGGCGTCCCCATCCCTGGAGGTGTTCAAGAGGTGGGTTGACATAGCGCTGAGGGATATGGTGTAGTTGGGATCTGTCAGTGCTAGGTTATCGGTTGGACTGGATGATCTTCAAGGTCCTTTCCAACCTAGACGATTCTGTGATTCTGTGATTCTATGTAAATGGATTCTGAGAACCCATTAGCATAAGACTGCCTTTTCTAAGAAATCTGATGCATATGTATGTTTTGGTGTATGTTAGTCAAGAATTTTGTTAGTAAGTGCGGCACTTGTGGTGGAGCGATCCCCAGTGCTGCCCAGCGCTGCGAATAAAGAATCCCTGCTGAACAGT
The DNA here is from genome assembly GCF_047716275.1 of Strix uralensis. Taxonomy (NCBI): domain Eukaryota; kingdom Metazoa; phylum Chordata; class Aves; order Strigiformes; family Strigidae; genus Strix; species Strix uralensis. The sequence continues at coordinate 26,515,511 of NC_134012.1, read as the reverse complement.
TATACTGACTGTGGAGTGAAGCTCTTTGTTTCAAGAGGAATCAGGAGGATCTGCACTGCCCCTCCCCAGATGGATGGGGTGATTCCGGGGATTAGCAGGGAGAGGAGTTCCGTATGTAGGTTACTAGCTCAGCTACGGCAGAGATTACAGTTGGCTGAGAGTTACAATTTGGCAGCAGTTGCTGAGGAGCAGGTGTCTCTTTCACTAAGGCTTCTCTGCAGTGACACCCTTCACCTCGGGATGCAGCAAGTAGATTCTCTCTCCATGTTTTAAGGTTTCTCAGTCCTTGAAATGACACCTGAGAGGCCTCTGTGGGTTTTCTCCTCCTCCAGCTCCAAAGTGAGCTCTTTATCACTTTATCATACTGTTGCTGCCACACAGCTTTGAACAATGAAGGATTGGGGGGAACAGTGAATGAAGGTGGGTTTTTTTTGGGGGGGGGGAGGTGGGGGGTGGAGGGTTGGTGCTGAAGAGGAGAGCTTCTTTTTTCTTCTCTAGCAGTCTTGCCCCCTTGGAACCACCAACACCCCCCCCCCCCCCGAGCCCCCCAAAATAGCTGAGGACCCCCAGAAATCCCTTGAGGCCCCCCAAAATAGTGGGGACACCCTCAAGCTCCCCCTAGGACCCCCAAAACCCCCTGAGGTGCCCCAAAATCAGGGGGTCCCCCCAACCTGGGACCCCTAAGCCCCTCTGGGACCACCAAAACCTCCCCAGGACCCCCCAAAATTGGGAGGACCCCCCTTAACTCTCCCAAGACCCTCAGTTTCCCATTTGGAACCAACCCCCCCATTCCTACTGTCCCCTGCAGGGGTCTGGGGGAGGTCCCAGAGATGTCACCCCTCCTCCTGCACCCCCAGTTCCCCTATTGGGACCCCCAAACCCCTCCTCCACATCCCTACTGTCCCCTGCAGGAGCTCTGTCACCCCCCCACACCCCCAGTTGCCCCACACACTGTGTCCCTGCTGTACCCACCACCCCCTGCAGGATTTCTGGGGGGGGTCCCACCAATGCCACACCCCTATCCCTGCACCCCCAAACTCTCGAGGACACCCGGGAAGGGGGGGCTTCCCATTGCCCCCCAGAACCACTTCCCTCAGATTGGGGGGCCTGTTTTCACCCGTGTGTCCCCCCCCATCCCCCAGAAAGGGGACCACACCAGGCTGACGAGGAAAACCACCAACGACCTCCACTGGTACATCCATGGCATCAACCAGGATGGGGGACACAGGGACACGCCCGATGATCCATGGGGACACCCCCCACACACCACTCAGGGTCTCCTGGAGGTCCCCAAATCATCACCCTGGGCATGGGAGGGGACATGGGGACACCAAGGTGGCTCTTGGGGACATTCCCATCCATGAGGTGTCCCCCACGTTGATCCCCCATGACCTTGAGGGACCCCAAGGTGGCTCTTAGTGATGCTCCCGTCCTCAGGGTGTCCCCCATGTTGACACCCCATGACTTTGAGGGCACACAGGAGACCCCAAGCTGGCTCTTGGAGACATCCCCATCCCTGGGGTGCACCCCACTTTGATGCCCCACAACTGGGAGGGGACCAGGATGTCCCCAGGGTGTCTGTGGTGACGTCTCCAACCCTGGAGTGTCCCCCACATTGACACCTGTCACATTAAAGGGTAATTTGGCAGAAAATAAACCCCCTTGTGTCCCAGTTCATCCTCAGGTGTCAGGGGGGCTGGGGGCAGCTACATTTAGATTCTGAGTGATACCAACTTGTCACTGTTCTTGTCACTTGCTCCTTCCAACCTCCACCCTCCCGCGTGACTCTGGGCTTGGGTTTTCCTCCTACAGCACCTCGACTCAGCCCTGACGCCCACTGGGAAGGGTGCTGGGACAAGGGACCAGCCCAAACTCCTCCCCCAGGATCCATCACAGAACAACAGCCCGCACTCCAGAATGTCTTGTGGCAGACTCCGTCACAAGAGAGAAAACAACTTTTTATTGCAAACAGCAACGCTGGGGGCCCCAAAGTCAGCGGATCAGGCGGTGACAATGAATCGGCACCTGCAAGGACAGAGTCAGAAAGCTCTGGTGAGTCCCTGGCGGCAGGAAGAGGCAGGGTTGTGCTGCCCTCTCTGGGGAACACCGTGTGTGAGGAATTGCTGATGGCCCAGAGCAGAGAGCTGTTGCTGGCGCTGGCTACGGGGTGGCTCTGGCGCCTCGTCCCCCGGGCAATGCCCTTCCAGCCCCGAGCTCGCACAGGGACGCGCAGTGCCCCTGTGCCACGCCGCAGGGCTCGGCCGGGAGCCCCTGGGCCCTGCCAGGGAGTTATTTCCAGACCCCGCGCAGCACCGTCCCTCGCTGTCCCTCGCCAGCGCGTTGGGCTGACGCAGAGAAGTGTGAAGAGGTGTGAAAGATGGGCAGAGAGCCCGGCACGCACCTGGGCTGCCCGACCTGCTGCGCCTTCCTGCGTCTTTTCGCTGGTCCGTCGCCAGAAGCACCTTCTCTCTTCCTCCTCTTCTTTTCCACGCAGCTTTCGCTCTCTTCTCCCCAGGCTTCTCTTCTCTTCCAGCTCCTCTTCTTCTCCTCGTCGTGGGCAGAGCCTGCAAATCTTTCCATCCCACAGTGGGATTAGACAGGGAAAGCCACGACCCACTGGAGTCAGTTCTGATTTTAACCAAAGCAAGCTCATTTTACCTTCTTTCCTCTGGAAACCTGGCCAGTTGTTCTGGGCGCCCCAGGGAGTCTGCCATGCTCTCGGGGGTGGTTGGAGGCAAAGCTGGCGGTGCCTAAACCAGAAATGTCACGGTTGGCATGTGGCAAGGGGTGACCTGGAGTGGTAAGCGACTCTTTGCTAAATTGGTACCTGAGATCTCCAGAGGATCAGCCACAGTTCACACAGTCCCCCTGCTGACCCCCAAATAGACCTGAGGAAGCTCTGATGAAGTAGGGCCTGAGCAAAACCCCCCTGAAGTTGACAGCTGCTCCCCTCTGCCTCTTTGTAGGCATTTTGTGGGCCTTTGGTTTGATTAAGCATCTGCTGAGTGCATTTGAGACACAACCTTGCCAATTTCCCTTGCTATGTATCATCCCAAGGGGTGGAGGAATAACCCAAACCCACACCAGCTCTACTGCCAGGCAGAGGCACAGCAGCGACTCCCCTCCTACCCCAGACACGCTGTCACCGTGTTTGGGGAGCTGACGTACCTCTCCCACTTCAGACTCCACCGCCGTATCTCCCCCATCTTCCGTGAGGACACCGAGCAGAGAGGGGGGTGCATGCGGCAAAGCTTCTGCCTGGTGCTCGGTGTCCACTTTGCCTGCAGGGACACTTTTCTCTTCCAAACTCAGGTCTAGAAAGCAAAAGCATGTGCAACATGGTGACTTCTTGGTAGCAAACAGAGCTAAAGCAACCCCCACCCGAAGCCCTACACTTCTGTGGTCAGCCCTCCGATGCCCTGTCTGCAGGCTTCAGCTCATCCTGAAGAGGAAAACGTTCATGTTTGGAGAGCAGTGGCCAAAGAGAGGCCACAGTGCAAGCGGGGCTGAGAGGGCTGAGAGGACAACACTCGATGCCCAGCCCTGTCAGAAGCAACACGGAGGTTTCTGGTGTCCCAAGCCCAGCCGGTGCCAACCCTCAGTCCCCCCTCTCACCTCTGAAGCTCTCCAGGGGGACTGGCAGCTCCTTGTCTGCTGGGCTGGAAAGGCTGCCCGCTTCCTCCTCAAAGAGATCCCTGCAGTTCTCCACCAGAAACTCCACCAGCACGTTCACCTGCACACATCAAACGGTGGGTCTCAATCCCCCTGCCTGACAAGGGACCAAGCAGCCTTTCCCACCCCTGCCCCCTGCTCCTGCCCAGACGCTGTGGCTGTGGGGCTGCTCCTCCAGGCAGCCACCCCGACAGCATTTGCTGGTGGGAGGAGGCCTGCAGAGCCCTCTGCGCAGCCAAGCGCTGGTGGGCCGGGAAGGCTGCCCCGGCGGGTGGGGACGTGTACCTTGTGGGTCACCTCCAGCATGGCCTCCAGTGGGAGCAGGTCTGCGTGGGCTGGGCTCAGCAGGTTTGGCCCAACGCAGACAGCCAGGTTGCTGCAGCCCATCCTGCTGGTGGCTGCATGGTGGCCGATGTGCTGGAGGAGGGACAGCAGCCGCTTCAGGAGGAGGAGGTTGGCTGCAGGCAACTTCTCGGCCACCCTGGGGGAACAGGAACACGGCGCTAATAAAGCAGATGTTGCCCACAGCGTTCCCCAGACTCGCCCGAGGCTGGTGGGAGCCAGCGCAGCTTTCCAGGTGCTCTGGGCCAGCGGTCAGGGCTCCTGCTCAACAGGCAGGCTGCTGCCCACACTTACGCTCTCAGCTCCCTGATCTTCTCCTCCCTGCTGGCCTTCTGCATCGCCGCCATCCAGTCCTCATAGAGGTCAGTCACAAGGAGCTTGCAGGGGATGCTCCGGAGGAAGTCCTGCAAGGCCCAGGGCTCCAGGTGAGCCTTTGAGCACTCGGGGCCAGCCAGGAGCTCCTCCAGCCACAGGGCAGAAGCGCTCACCTTCAGGATGGCGGCCAGCAGCAGCGCGGGCTGGCTTCCCAGGTCGACGTCTGCGCCGCAGTCCAAGGCCTCCCGCAGCTCCCGAAGCTCTGTCCCACCGGCGGCTCTGCGGAATATCCCCTCCGTCGACGGTCCTTCCTGCTTCAGCACAGCCAGCAGCTCCTGCAGGAGAGGCAGGAGGACAGTTGCCTCGCTGAGGAGCCACCTTCCAGCGGCGGTGACCAGAGAACTGCCCCAGAGCTGGCTTCGTGCTGGGGCTGAAGAGCCCAGTGCCCCATCCCCGGAGCTCCTGGGGACACCTGCTGCCCATCCGGAGCCTGCGGAGGGAGGGCTGGGGACCCCCTGGACAGGCTGGCTGACCTGGATGGGCCGGGGCAGTGTGCCATCCTCGCAGAGGGCTGCCAGGGGCTGCCCAAAGAGCGCCCTGCTGCAGCTGGAGCCCGCCTGCCCTGGCGCCGGGACAGAGGCCGGGCTCCGCCGCAGAGCAAAGGGCCAGGGCAGCCCCCTCCACCTCCTGCTGCTGCTGCTGCTGCTGCTTCTGTTGCTGATCCCTCCTGCTGCAAAGGAAAAGAGAGAAAGAGCCCATCAGTGGATGCTGCCAGGCCAGCGCTCCCGGAGCCTGCCCTGCCCTGCCTGCAGCATGGTGCTGAGCAGTGAGGCAGGACAGGCAGGGAGCCGGCAGCTGGAACCACAGCTCCAGCTCAACAGCTCCGGCTCGGGGGTTCCTGAGAGCCTGGGACAGCCTGGCCCAGTCCTGGCCCTGTCCTCCTCCAGGCTGTGGGCAGCACCAGAGGCTGCGTGTCCCTGCAGAGCCACGTCCATCGGCCGCTGCCCAGCGCTGTCCTTTCTTCTCTGGCTGACGTCCTCCCTTGGGCTGCCCAACCTGCATGGGGACACTCAAGGGACAAGTGAGCACAGCCCAGCCGCTTGCAGGAGGGGCCTTTCTTTCCCAAACTCACCTGGTGAGCGGCAAAGTCCCCCTTCACTGCTCGACGGGACTGTTGGAGGCCCTTGCTTGAGATCAGCCTGCAAGAACCCGGCACCAGCAGCCTGAGCACCGTGGAGTGGGGACCCTCTGCCCTCCTGGGCTCTCTGACCCGTGTGGCAGGTTTCCTCCCAGTGCCACCAGCAAGGATATGCCAGCATTCCTGGTGGCTCCTCAACCCTCCCCACTCCCTGAATTGCACAAGGGGACCCTCCCTCCCTCCCTCACAAGCTCACCCCACTGCATGCCCATCCCTGCACCCCAGCACAGCCAGAGGGGAAAGGCAGCCGTTCTCACCTCTGACTGGTGCTCCACCAGCCTCTCCAGGCTCCTGGTGCTGAACGGCCTCCACTGGCAAGAGAGAAGCAGCGGCAGAAGGTGAGCAGTGATGCCTGTGCTGCTCAGCTGGAGGAGCAGTGCTGGGGACAGCGCCCAGGCCAGACAGACACTCACGGCATGGCGGCGGCTCAGCTTCTCCAGGAGCTTGAGTGACGGGACAAGGGTCACCTGGGGCTTCTTGGCTCCGTCAGGTATCCTGTGCACCGGGAAGGGACAGAGCTGGGTGAGCCCCAAGCCACCTCTTCTCTCTCATCAGGCAGCTCTCCCCGAGAGCTGCCCACAGCCGCGGGGGCACCTCTCCCCAGCTGGGGAGCTGTGTTCCCCCATCTGGCTGTGGCTGCAGCACCCCCCAGCTTACCCCAGCAATGTATGCACCCACAGCTCCTTCAGCGCCTGGGAGCTGCAGCAAGAGGAGAAACAGCGTCAGGCCCCGCTGCCCCCCAGCCTGTGGGCAGAGGCGGATGCCTGCACAGCCCTGCCCCCTGGGGAAGGACACAGGGGCAGGACGAAGCGCCATGGGGCGGGACAGAGCTGCTGCCCAAGCCCTGGCTCCCTCTGTCCTGCCACAGCACCTGCTTTGGCCCTTCCCTTCTGGGGATCAAAAGGTGACCAGGGCATGCAGGACGCAGAAATGCCCCCCATCCCTCCCTGCCGGCGTGCTGCCCGCTCCCTGCCCAGGCTCTGCACGGAGGGCAGAGGCCCTTCACAGGAACCTCTCCTGCCCGGCCGTGGGACGTGGCACCACGACTCACCCGAAAGTGGCAGTGCAGGAGCCCCTGGGCCAGAGGAAGATGAGGGAGCTCCTCTCCTCGTGGCTGCCGACACCCTCCACCTCTTCCTCCCACGCCGCCTCCTTCCCGTCACTCAGCACCCACAGCTGGTCCAGGGCCAGGCGGAGCTGTGGGCGCAGGGTGGTGCCACCTCTGCAGAGAGCAGAGGCAGGCAGTGAGCTGGAGGTGGCCTCCTTGGGGTGCCCCCCCGGGCAGAGCCCTGCTCCCCTCCTGCCCTTGGGATGGGCATTGGTGCATCCAGCACACAGGTCCTGGGGCCGGGGGCCAGGGTGTCCCAGCCCTTGAGCCGGGGCCAGGGATGGGGCAAGGGCAGCTGGGTCGGAGGGTCTTACCGCAGCTTGGTGACCACCAGTTCCTCCTGGAGGAGGAGAAGGCGCCTCTCGCTCCTCTTGCAGCCCCGGGTCAGCTGCACGTCTGCGCTCAGCACCGGCTCTGCATCGGCGAGAGCGTCCCTGCGGAGCAGAGCACGGCAGGCATCAGAAAGGCCGCTGCTGCGGGGCCTGGCCATGCCCCCCTGTCCCCAAGCCACGGGGGGAGCCCACCTGGAGCCACAGCAGCCGTTGGCCTGGCCCATCCTGCCCGGGACAGGAGGACCCTCGCTGTGCACCAAGGATGCGGCCCAGCCGGTGACAGCGAGGATGGGAAGCGGGTTGCCGGAGCCTGGTCAGCGCTGCTCGGCCAGACCCTGCCTCCTCCCAGTGCCGCTCTGTGCCAGCACAGCTCCGTGCTGCCGGCGCTGGGGGCTGTTGGCTCCAACTGATTGACAGCCCAACCCCAACGGACAGTGGGAGGGGCCACAGGCTGGGCGTTCTCTCCAGCATGGCCCCGCCTCTCTAGCATGGCCCCGCCTCTCTTGCCCTGGGGAGCCCAGCGCAGGACGGAGCAGAGGGAAGGACCCCTCCTCCCTCCACCTGCTGGCAATGCCTCTTGCCTTGGGCTTCCCCGCTGGCTCCCGGGCTCCAGCTGCACTTGGTGCCGCTGCTCACCACCCTCTGGCCTTGGCTGGTCAGCCACTTTCTACCCACCTCCCCCTCTCCTCAGCCAGCCCACGCTGCTTCAGCGTCTCCACGGGGCTATTCTGGCAGATGCTGCGGAAAGCCTTCCTCACGTCTGGGTGGACAGTGGCCACCGCACTCCTCTCGTCTCCCCAGCCAGTCATTTCACCACAGAAGGTTATTAGGTGGGGCCAGCAGGGTTTCTCCTGCTGACTCCATGCTGACGCCTAGTTCCAATGACCTTCGTTCCTTCATGTTTCCAGGACGTGCTGCGGCATTCCCAGCACCTCCATGAACACAGAAGCCCCTTTTCTCATCCAATATAATAATACAATAATATTATAATAATTATAATAATAATATAATGGTGCCTGGGACACACACACACACACACAGAGTGACAGAGAGGGGTGTCTTGGGAGGAACCAGGCACCTGGGGAGTCCCCAGCCCCACTCTGAGGGAACCCAGGTGTCCGGGGGGTACCCTGGTGTGTGTGGGGGTCACTGGAGTGGAGGTTGGCCACGGGGGTGTTTGGGGAAGTTTTGGGGTGATTTGGGGTACATGGGCTGATTTGGGATGATATGGGGGGCTTGGGGGCATATGGGGAGGTTTTGGGGGTGATTTAGGGTATATGGGGGTTTTTGGGGTGGTTTGGGGGGATATGGTGTTTTGAGGGGATATGAGGGTTTGGGGAGTGATTTGGGGGGTATGGTGGTTTGAGGGGATGGGGGGGTGATTTGGGGTATATATGGGGGTTTGGGGGGATATGGGCAGGTTTTGAGGAGATTTGGGGGTATTTGGGGAGATATGGGGGATTTAGGGGGGATTTGGGGGGGTTGGGGGGTATGGGAAGGTTTTGGGGGTGATTTAGGGGATATGGGGAATTTTGGGGTGATTTGTTGAGATACAGGTGGTTTTGGGGTCATATGGGGGATATGGGGGAATATGGGGGTGTTTTAGGTTTATTTGGGTGGTTATGGGGGTTTTGGGGGATGTGGGGTTTATTTGGGGGGATATGGGGTTTTGGGGGGGTGATTTGCTGAGATATGTGGGGGGTTGGGAAGATATGGGGGATATAAGGGGGACTTTAGAAGGATATGGGGGGTTAGGGGTGTAATGGGCAGGTTTTGAGATGATTTGTGGGGATATGGGGAGATATGGAGGGTTTCGGGGGGTTGGGTAGATATGGGGGATTTTGGGGGCATATGGGGATGTTTTGGGGGTGATTTAGGGGATATGGGGAATTTGGGGGTGATTTGGGATATGGGTGGCTTTGGGGTCATATGGGGGCTATGGGGGGCTATGGGGGTGTTTTAGAGCTATTTGGGTGTTTGGGGAGTTTTGGGGGATATGGGGCAGTGGTTTGGGGGGATACAGTTTATTTGGGGGTGATTTGGTGGGATATATGGGTGTTTGGGGGTACATGGGGGATAGAAGTGGTATTTTGGAAGGATATGGTGGGGTTTGGGGTGATATGGGAAGGTTTTGAGGTGATTTGGGTGTATTTGGGGAGATATGGGGCATTTAGGGGGGATTTGGTGAGATATGGGGGGGTTTGGGGGCATATGGGTAGGTTTGGGGGGTGATTTAGGGGATATGGGGGGGTTGTGTGTTGATTTGGAGATATAGAGGAGGTTTAGCGGGTATAGTAAGTTTGGGGGTGATATGGGGGTGGTTGAGGGGATATGGGGGTGATTTGGGGTTTATGGGGGTTTTGGGGGATATGGGGGACTATGAGGGTGTATGGGGAATTTTGGGGGTGATTTGGGGATATATGGGGGGTTTGCGGTGATATGGGGGTATATGGTGGGGTTGAGGGTATCTGGGGGTGATTTGGGGGCATATGGGGAATTTTGGGGGTGATTTGGTAGTATATGGGGGGTTTGGATGGGATATGTGGGGGAAACTTGGGGGATATGGGGGTGTTTGGGGGATATGGGGGATATAAGGGTTATTTTGGAAGGATATGGGGGGTTTTGGGGTGCTATGGGAAAGTTTTGAGGTGATCTGGGTGGATTTGGTGAGATATGGGGGTTTGGGGGGTTATGGGGAGGTTTTGGGGTTGATTTAGGGGATATGGGGTGTTTTGGGGTGATTTGGGGGGATATGGGGTGGTTTGGGGGTGATTTGGTGGGATATGGGGTGGTTTGGGGGGATATCGGGTGGTGATTTGGGGGTGATATGGGGGTGTTTGGGGGTATATGGGGGATAGAAGTGGTATTTTGGAAGGATATGGGACGGTTTGGGGTGATATGGGAAGGTTTTGAGGTGATTTGTGTGTATTTGGGGAGATATGGGGCATTTAGGGGGGATTTGGTGAGATATGGGGGGGGTTTGGGGGCATATGGGTAGGTTTGGGGGGTGATTTAGGGGATATGGGTGGGTTGTGGGTTGATTTGGGGATATAGAGGAGGTTTAGCGGGTATAGTAAGTTTGGGGGTGTTATGGGGGTGGTTGAGGGGATATGGGGGTGATTTGGGGTTTATGGGGGTTTTGGGGGATATGGGGGTGTATGGGGAATTTTAGGGGTGATTTGGGGATATATGGGGGGGTTGTGGTGATATGGGGGTATATGGTGGGGTTGGGGGTATATGGGGGTGATTTGGGGGCATATGGGTAGTTTGGAAGGATATGTGGGGGAGACCTGGGGGATATGGGGGTGTTTGGGGGATATAAGGGTTATTTTGGAAGGATATGTGGGGTTTTGGGGTGCTATGGGAAACTTTTGAGGTGATCTGGGTGGATTTGGTGAGATATGGGGGTTTGGGGGGTTATGGGGAGGTTTTGGGGTTGATTTAGGGGATATGGGGTGTTTTGGGGTGATTTGGGGAGATATGGGGGGTTTGGGGGTGATTTGGTGGGATATGGGGTGGTTTGGGGGGATATGGGGGATATAAGAGGTGTTTTGAAATGTTATGGGGGGGTTTATCCCCCACAAGATCCCTCCCAGTACCCCAGCAGCCCCCACTGGACCCTTCTTGCACCCCATTACTGTCCCCCAGGACCCCAATATCTCCCCCAGAAACCACCCCCAGGAGACCATTACACACTGCCCCCCCCCTCCCGACACTAATAACCCCCTGAACTCCCCCATGACCCCAATAACACCCCCCAAGCACCAAGACCCTCCACCAATACCTCCCTCAAAACACCCCCAGGACCCCACTACCTCCCCCAGAACCCCCTCCAGGATGTCACCAATCCCCCCACCTCGGACACCAATATCTCCCTCAAGACCCCCCCCGAGGACCCCAATAACCCTCCCAAACCCCTCCAGGACACCCCCCACCCCCCGACTCCATTACACTCCCTCTAGGACCCAAACAACCCCCTCAGGACACCAATAACTCCCACAACTCCCACAGAACCCCAATAACACCCCCCTAAGAATCCCCCCAGCTCCCAAATCCCCCACTCACGGCACAGGCAGGAGTGTGGGCAGGTGCTGGGGGCGGACAATGTGCTGGAGCCCCCCCGGGGGTCCCCTGGTCCCCACAGGGCCTACTTCCTGCTGACAGTCTGCGAGGGCCTATGGTCTGCAGTGAGGCGGCCTAGGCAGGAGGTCCTCCAGCTCTCTGTGGTCTGCACTGAGGGATGTTCCAGGAAGAGAGTTTGGTTCACCCAGCAAGTGGGAATTCCTCCTTTTAAAACACTCGCTTTGTTCTGGATGGCTGAATGAATAGTCTTCCTGCAAAGGTGGCACCAGCACCAGCACCAGCACCAGCAGCACCAGCAGCACCAGCACCAGCACCAGCACCAGTGGTGGTGGCTCCGGCCTAGCAGTGGGTGAGTGCAGGGGCTGGGGCCGATTTCCCTGGAGGGGGTGGTGGGATCGCCGGGGAAGGGGAAGCTTTGTTCTAAAAACACAAACTTTTTCATGGTTCTGATTTTTTTTTTAAAAGAAGGTTTGTTGTCACAGTTCGGGCTGTTCAGATGTTCTGATGTGTGACTGTGCTTGTCCTTTTACCTTGAACTTGTTGGGTCTTCGCTGTCTGTAAGGGTCTGTTGTGGCTGCGGGGTTTATCTGTCAGGTTACCCCAGGGAAAGTGAATTTTAGCCCTTTACTTTTACTTCAAGTGTGAAAGAAGTGACACATTTAATATTTTCTGCTGTCTGTGGTGATTTGGGTTGGGTGGGTTCAATCTGATGAAACACCTCAGAGTGGTGCTTCAGAGGGTGCCAGTCACCAGAGCCAAGAGGTGCTGATCAGAAACCGGCATTAAGCCTGAGGGCGAGAGCTGGCCCAGGCGGGCTCTTGCCTTCTGGCTGTGGGACAGTTTTTCCCAGGTCGGGGGTGCTGGGAGCGATGTGGGGGGGTGAGCAGGGGGGTGTGCTGGAGCCCAGCCCCTTTGCAGAGCCCCGCTGCTCCTCTGGCTTTCTGGACGAAGTTCAGTTTCTGTGCTGAGCTTCTAATTTGCACCTTTTCCAAAAGACAAATCCTGTTTGTTTCAAGTTGGAACGACCCTGCTCTGCTTTCAGAAAAGAATCTCTTGACATCTGCAGGCAGAGCAGAAGTCTCACACAATGAAGGTACAAGAAGTAATTGAAAAGTAATTAAAGGACAAGTTTCTGTGTGCTGGGATCCTGGGAGTGCTTCTGGTTGCGAAATCCGGCAGCACCACTTGCTCTCAGGCTGCAAACAGCCGGCAGAGCTCCTGCCTTGGGTGGCACTGCTTCAGCCTCCCCTGTCAGCCGCTCCTTCATCTCCAGCTCTCTGCTCTGCACCAGCTCTGCATAAAATAGTCGCTTTTCACTGCATGTAGCTGTGGATTGCTGTAAACGTGATGTAACTGGTTGCCACCGTGTTTCTTTGCAAGCTTGTCCCGCCTGATGTCCTGTCAGTCTGCAGATCGTCACCTTGTTCCTAGGTGAGTGTTGGGGCTCCTCCTGGGCTCTCCTGTGCATCTTCTTAAATGTTGACAAAATGCCCATGTGGAAATAGAATTAATCATCAGAATAATTGATAAGGAAGAACTAATCAGGATTTAAACAAAACCAGGCTCCTGTCCAGAACACCTGTGTAGTTCATCTTGCCTGTTTTTTCTTCCTGTCGCTTTCAAGCTCCTGTTCAGTTCTGCTCTGCCCTGCATCTCTGCTTGTTCTCATCCCGATTTCATGTAGCCAGGCAGACCAGTTTCCTCCTCCTCCTTTTCTCTGGTTTTCTCCCTGTGAAATCTGTTTTCTGTAATTGCCTGGTCCTCGTGGAAACACATTTAAAAACTGCTCTCGCAGGTTCCCCCCTTTCAGGAGGTGCCTGTGGCTGCAGGGATGCCGTGCGAAGCAGGTGGGACAGGGCTGGTGTCTGCTCCGGGTCGGGGTTTGCACCCCTCGGGTGCTGCGGAGAGGCAGGGTGCTGTGGGCTCGCGGCGGTAGCTCGGGCTCGGAGCAGAACCTGGTCTTTGGGGAAAACGTGAGTTTTCCTGGAGTGACTCCCTGTCCCTAAGGCTGGCTGGCGGCCGGCAGCTGGCGTGTGCCCTGTGCCGGGGAGCTGGCCGGGGGGCTGTCAGGGGAGCGGAGAGGTCTGACAACACCTTTCTGGGGCGCTGGCTGGGACAGGCTGGGGAGGTCTTGAGCTTTGTGTGTGGTGGTCAGGGGAGGCCATGCAGCAGGTGGAGCCGGCTCGTCTCTGATCAACCTTTTGAGGCAAGTGCTGTTGGGGATTTAGGTTTTAGGACAGTTAACTGAAATCTTGCTTTCTAAGTTCTTGCTGATTGATATGAAAAATGCAACACCTCAGAATGGCAGTAGTCAGAGGTGGGCTGCATCTGGATCCAGGTGATGCTCCTCTGTCCTTAGAACTTAAGGAAGGAAGCTTGCAGGTGTCAGTAGTGCTGCTGCTGAGGGGATTGGGTTTTCCAGAGCTGGGGAGCAGATTCTTACCCTGTCTATACTGCATCTGCACTGTGAAAGCTGGTGCACAGTAATGCCTTGCTGTCTGTCCCTTCTGTTTCAGAGTTCTGCTGTCAGTTGTTTAATAACCTGCTCTGGTTACTGTTGTCATGGTCCTGTTTTCCTTCATCCTTCACTGACCTTGCTGAGTAGCAGGCAGCTGAAGGTGGTGATGAAAATGTGATGGAGCAGGAGAGGCAGCAGGACCACTGGCAGTGAAAGAGTTGTCAGGTGTTCAATGTCACAGGAGAAGCAGCTGAGAGGTTTCAGCATGGTGATTTGTTTGAAGATGGGTCACACAGGGTCGCCAGGACATCATGAAGTTTAATTTCGTGTTATAAAGGGATTTTCCACTCTAAAGCTCAGGCAAGTAGCAGTTGTTTCTTGGAATACTAAAAGCAGTTAGAATCTCCTCTATTACTTCTGTCATTACCAGGTGTTGAACTGGCAGCTGACAACCCCAGAGGTCTCGCTTCTGTCTCACCATCTTCCACATCACACCAGCTGTTCCTGTGTGGTTCGGCTGTGTGCATTGCTGAGGCGCCTGCACACATTCCTCTCTATCCCATTGTTTCCTACGGGAAAAATGGAATTGGGAACAGTCGCACTTTGGGGATTCCATCCTGGGCAGGCGATGGGATGTGCCTGAAACTGTAGTTTGACTGTGTGGGGGATTATTGCCGAACCAGAGTGTAGGGTTGGGGAGTCAAAATGTTTCAGCAGCAATGAAGAGAGAAGTATGGGAAGGTTTCAGCTGCAAGCCTGCACACACTGGGTGTGCATGTACTCGAATGCACGGCTGCATTGCCCCAGGCTGCAGAGGTTATTGTGTAGAAAAGCCCTTGGTTAGTGGAATAATTCTCTGTTGGAATAAATCTGCATCTGGGCAGCGGAATGGGATATTTACCTTGTGACACAGAGGTGCCTCTCGGGCAAAGCAAAATACTATGTGATTTTTTTGACGAATGTTCATTTTCATTCTGATTTCATGCAGCCTGAACTGTTTTGTCAAATCTTGACTGTTCTCCCCAGCTGTCTATCACCGACTCTCATGTTTTGATGGCTCTTGTCACAGCCAGCCTGGTAAAAAGATCTTGGTTATTTTCTCTTTCCTTTTTTTCCCCTTTGAGAAGTCTCATGAACTTTTTGCAGCTGTCCTGACTCTCCTGCCCTGTCCTCCCTGAGCAGCAGTGTGGCAGTTAGAGCTGGCCACCCCTGGGAGGAGGTGTGCTCTGCTGGCTGTTAAAGAGTTGGCAGCGCTGTGCTCTGTGCTCATCTCCAAAGCTTCTCTGCTCTCCCTGGGCAATGGATTTTAGTGTTCTGCCGCTCCAAGTACAGTAACATCTGTACAGATACAGAACCTCTAGTTCATGGATTGGGTTCATGAAGCCCTGATTCTTTTGATCTCCTTTGGAAGCTCCATTGTCCCACATTTTCTCTCTCCCCTCTTCTCTGTCAAACTGTTTCACAGCTGGCCTTCTTCCCCAGGCTTTGCCTCGTCCCCTGGTCAGACCCGAGTTGTTCAGTTCCTGCAGGCCCAGCGGCTGTTGGGGGATCTGAGCTGCTCAGAGACAGCAGGGCCTGATCTCTAAAGGAAGCAGATTTTGTGGTCTGACTCTGATCTTGCTGAAGCTGCTTTTGTCACCCTTTCAGAAAACCAACCGAGGGCTGAATCAGAGCTGGCCGTTTGCTGAAGGTACCAAAGAATGGGGGGTTTAGAAGCCAGTGCCTAATCCCGTGGACAACCTTAATGCTGTTGCTTTGATAACCTGTAGGAGGTATTTTATTGTGGGTTTTGTGTAAGGTGCTATAAAGCAATCCCATGCAGCTGGAAGCCAGAGGCAAGACTATTTATTTCAGAGCTTTGAAGATCTGTACTCCTGTGACAGCTGTCTCGCTGCTGCAGTGGTTGGGTTTTATTTTGCTTTGGAAAAACTGAACAAAAATTTTCATTCCATTTCCTTTTCCTTGAGGTGGGAGAATTCCTGGAAGTCTCCAAATCGAGTTAAGGGGTGTCTTCATCTTTTTACCCTGGACTGGGCTGAGTGCAGCTCCCAGAAGGGCGGGGTTTGGAAGGCTGGGAGCGCTGACCTGACCAGTCCGAGAGGACTCCTGACAGCAGGGCTGGGCTGCGGCTGTGGCTGCAGGTACTGCGGGGAGATGCTGGGTGTCTGGGTGGGCTGACCTGGCTGGTTTGGTTGTTTTGAGGGCGCTGTACTCTCTGCACCAGCTGCTAATAAGGTGTTTTCTGTCGGCAGGTCTGGTGGCCCATCAGTCTGTGTTCTCAGAGATGAGCCCACAGGAGTCCCTCGCTGGGTCTTGGCTGCAGAGAGCTTTGTGGTATCTTGACAGTGTTTGATATTTCCCAGACAATGCTTAAACCTGCCAGTTGACGCTATTTAACACTCTCCTCTGTAAGAGCCTTCCAGCGGTGATGCCTATCAACTCTGGCTTTCCCTTCAAAGAATTGTTATCAAAAGCTGCTGTTATCTTTGTCACTCGCCAGATGCCACCAATGAATCTCTACTTTTGTTGCTTTGGGCTTTTACATGTTGCCTTTAATTAGGATGTGTGCTCTTCTGTCCAGGGGCTGGTGGGCAGCTCTCTGGTGACCAAATCCAGGAGAAAACAAGAGGGTTTACTGTATTACCTCTTGTACTTGAAGGAACAATCCTTTAGCCCAGGTGTCTTTGGACGTGTCTTTTGGGAGGGGGCTACCAGGCCTCCAAATCCAGCAGTTTGTCAGTTTATTCTTTGTCCTGTTTGTGTTTTGCTTCTGGCCCTTAATCTGCAGCAGCAGATTGGGGCTGCGTGATGCACAGAGGTTCAGGGCAGGGTTACCTGTTCCTCCAGGACAGGATCTGCTGATTCAGCTCAGTATTTTAAGCAAGATGGAGCCGAATGAATCCTCCTCATAGCAAGAGCTGGTAGCCAGGATGGATGAGCAGTTCATTCACAGTTGCTTAAACACTGAAGGAAATTCTATTTGTATATTAAAAATTGCTTTCTTAACCAGTGTTTAGCATCTTGGGGTCTCAGGGGTTAAAATACCTCTGGCAACTTGGATCGGTGTATGGGGATTTAAAAGTGCTCTGGATTAAGCAGGCAACTGAGTTAAACTGCATTTAGCTGATTCCCTGGCTGTGACTAATCCAGCCAACCCTGTGCTGAAGACATCTGGGGCTCGTCTGCTGTTCTCAGTGGAGGTTTTGGACCCTTTCTCAAAGATGTCACCGCTCTGTAAGTTATGGCTGTACTGACCAGAAGTTAGGAGTCACTTTGGGAGTGGCCCCTTGTGATGGAGACTGGAGACCTCTGCTCTTCTGTCCTGGACGTCAGGCAGTGGCTTTCACAGTGGTCCCATCTCTCAGCTCAGCTCTGCTTTCTGTCATTAGGATACAGCTTTGATTTGCCAGCGGTGAGTGAATTGGCACATCCCCTACTGCGGATCTGCAGGAGACATACCCCTCTAGCAAGGTACAGGACAACCTTACAAATACAGAAAGCTAAACCTCGCACTAATTACTCAATGGGAATGCAGCAGGCAGAGCTTTTGGTCTAGATTGCATCCGTGCTGCTGTTAGCTTCAGGAAGCCAGTGCTTCCAGCACTGCATCTTCCTCCGCGTTCTCCCCCATGCCCTGGGCAGATCTCTGTTTCAGGGTTGGCCCTGCTGTTCCATGAGCTGTGCCCTCTAGGTGTGGTTATCAAGTGTTAGCACAGACTTTGGATTTTGCGCTGTGTTATTGCAGTGGTTGTGTCAGTCAGATGTGGACAAGTTCTGAGTGCAGGTGTGTGGTGACTAGTCCCCGTTATTTGGCCTTGACTGCAGGAAGAACTGAACCCCTTCAGCCTTCTCAATCTGGGTGGAGATGAGTGATGGAAAGCAGTTGCATACTTTCAAGGGATCAGTGAAAGGAGGATCCTTTGCTCTGCTCCCTCAACTAAAATGCTCTGCTGGCAAGCAGCAGCTCTGGGTTTGCCTTGATTATTGCAGTGACTGCTTGTTGTGTTTAGTCTGCTGCGCTGTTATAAGCAGTCTCTCTGCGAGCAAGAAACTTGTGAGTGGCTGAGCTGAGATTTCCAGGTTCCTGATCAGAGGAGGGGCTGTCCCAGCCAAATTGGAGTTGGGTTCCTGATTGCACCCAGATAGAAAAGATTATTCATCCAGTGGGGCAAAAAACCCAATCCAGAACTGCTGTTTTATTGAGTGTTTGGCATAGCTTAGCTGAGCAGATCTTGGCGCTCAGTACGAGTTACAGCTCTGCTTCTCTGAGCCCGTGTGCTGGGCTCACTTACAGCTGGCCTGACTCTCAGGAATGCTACCTGCTTTCTGACTTTTCCTGCCTCGTGGGCCTTGGGGGCTTGAGGAACCCTTTTCCTCCTTTCCATCAGCCCATTTACCACATGCTCTACTATCAGGTTGTTTGGGACTCTGGCGTCTCTTTAGTATTTTCTGGCTGAAACACTTTGGTTTGTACAAGCAACTGTCTGTCTGGATGTCCAAGCAACTGTTTTGGTGGTGATTTGGGGGGTTATGGGGGTGTTTGGGTTGATATGGGGGATATGGGAGTATATGGGGATGCTTTGGGGTGATTTGGGGGGGTTGGGGGGATATGGGGGATATATGTGTATATGGGGAAATTTTGTGGTGTTTTGGGGGGATTTGGGGGGGTTGGGGTGATTTGAGTGGATATGTGGGGGTTGGGGGTATATGGGGGAGTGGTTGGGAGTATATGGGTGGTTTTGGTGTGATTTGGGGGCATATGGGGGATTGGGGTGATATGTGGGTTGTTTGGGGGGGATATGGGTGGTTTTCGGGGTGATTCTGTGGGATATGGGGGTTTGGGGGGATATGGGGGGTGATTTGGGGGATATGGGGGGGTGGGGTATATAAGGGGGATTTTGGAAGGATATGGGGAGGTTTTGTGATTTGAGGGGATCTAGGGATGTATGGGAGGGTTTGGAGGGATTTGGGGAGATATGGGGGGGTTGTGGGCATATGGGGATGTTTTGGGGTGATTTAGGGCATATGGAGGTGTTTTGGGGTGATTTGGTGGGATATGGGTGGTTTTGGGGTAATATGGGGCATATGGGGGTGTTTTAGGGTGATTTGGGGGGTTATGGGGCATTTTGGGGTGATATGGGGGATATGGGTGGTTTTGGGGTAATATGGGGCATATGGGGGTGTTTTGAGGTGATTTGGGGGCATATGAGGGGTAGTGGGGATATGGCGGGGTTTGGGGTGATTTGGGGGTGCTAAGGGTGCAGGGGCAGCCCTGCTCTCTGGCAAGAAAATTGTGCCCAGCACGGGGCCACCTGGGCCTCAGGGGGCTTTAGGGCTTCAGGGGCCAATCCCAGCAGTGACCGTTGGTGACGTCAGCAGCTGCCCATTACACAACCCCTGCGGCTGGCCCACAGCTCGCTGCGCAGTTGAGCTTGTGGCAGCAGACGTGCTTAGTAGAGGAGCCCACAGACAGTGGGACGAGCAAAAAGAGTGGTTCTTTGAACCCCTGAGGATGCCTCCCCAGCCCCAAAAACGCAAGAGGGCTGACGGGAGCAGCAGCTCTGGCAGGTCAGTCGAGCCAATGGAGGTTGACCTGCCACAGCAGGGCCATGAGCCCATGGAGGTGGATCCTCCTCGTGATATGGAAGAGCCCATGGAGGTGGATCCATGTGGCGATGTGGAGGAGCCCATGGAGGTGGATCCACCTGGAGATGTGGAGGAGCCCATGGAGGTGGATCCACCTCGAGAAGAGGAGGAGCCCATGGAGGTGGATCCATCTCCTGCGGGGCTGATGGGGCACTGCAGCACCATGCCCGGGTGCCCGAAGCGCCGCAGGGTGCGGGGGGGCTCTCAGCCGGCCTCCCAATAGCCCCCCCCCCCCCCCCCCCCCCCCAACAAGTGGTGCTAGCCCCGAAGGGACCAGCCACTCCGACACCCGGTAAGCTCCTCATGTCAAGCCGCAGATGAGCCCGGCTTTCCCACCCCCACCCCCTCCCCTCATGACGGGGGCCATCTCCTCTGCCCTGAGCCCAAAGAGGCGAGGAGGGGGGCTGCCATTTTCTGTCTGGCAGCGCCATAGCGCCGGGAGGAGTCCCTTGGAGCCTGCTGGAGTCTGCCGAGGACCACTGAGGAGTGCCAGAGACCCCTGAGGACCGCCGAGGACAGCCAGAGACTACTGAGGACCACCGAGGACCGCTGAGGATCACCAAGGAACGCTGAGGAGCATCGAGGACCGCCGGAGAAGCCCAAGGACCACCAAGTACCACTGGAGGCTGTTGGACTCCCCTGGAGGCCATCGAGGTAACTGGGGCCTGGAGGTGGCATTTTTTCAATCTGAGGATGAGGAAGCCCATGGGGGGTGGCTGTCCTCACCCAGCTCTCACCTCAGCTCCCCAACGGGTGCGTGAAGGGGAAGCCAGACCCGCCCTGGCAGTGCGCAGAGAAGAGCAGCAGAGCACCAAAGAAGGCAGATGCCTGTGCTGGTTCTGGCTGGGACAGAGTTAGTTTTCTTCCTAGGAGCTGGTCCAGTGCTGTACTTTGGATTTAGTACGAGAATGATGCTGATAACATGCTGATGCTATAGTCGGTGCTAAGTAGTGCTCGTCCTAAGTCAAGGATTTTTCATTTTCCCAGGCTCTGCACGCGAGCAGGTGCACAGGAAGCTGGGAGGGCGCAGGGCTGCCAGGAGAGCTGACCCCAGCTGAGCACAGGGACACTCCGTACCGTACGAGGTCATGCTCGGCACAGGAATCTGGGGGAGGGAGAAGGAACGGGGAGGACGGTCAAAGTGGTGACAGCACCATGGATGACCAGCTTTCTATGCTGAGGCAGCTTGGGGCTCACCCAGCTCTCTCCCTGTCCCTTCCCTGTGCACAGGACACCAGAAGGAGCCAAGAAACCCCGAGTGACCTTCGTCCCATCACTCCAACTCCTGGAGAAGAAGCGGAGCCGCCGCCATGCCGTGAGTGTTCCTCTGGTCCGGGCGCTGTCCCCAGCACTGCTCCTCCCACCAAGCAGCACAGGCATCACTGCTCCCCTTCTGCCAGTGCTTCTCTCTTGCCCAGTGGAGGCCATTCAGCACCAGCAGCCTGGAGAGGCTGGTGGAGGGCCAGGCAGAGGGGAGAACGGCTGTCTTTCTCCTCTGGCTGTGCCGGGGTGCAGGAATGGGCGAGCAGTGGGATGGTTGGCCGGTGGCCCTTTCTGCTATGGGGTTGCTCTCTAAGCGCAGCCTGGCTCTTGCAGGCTGATCTCAAGCAAGGGCCTCCGACGGTCCCGTCGAGCAGCGAAGGGGGACTTTGCCAATCACCAGGTGAGTTTGGGAAAGAAAGGCCCCTCCTGCAAGCGGCTGGGCTGTGCTCCCTTGTCCCTTGAGTGTCCCCATACAGGTTGGGCAGCCTGAGGGAGGACGTCAGCCGGAGGAGGAAGGACAGTGCTGGCAGCGGCCGCTGGACGTGGTTCTGCGGGGACACGCAGCCTCTGGTGCTGCCCACAGCTTGGAGGAGGACAGGCCAGGACTGGGCCAGGCTGTCCCGGGGACACACTGGCTCTCAGGAGCCCCCAGGCCGGAGCTGTTGAGCCAGAGCCACGGTTCCAGCTGCCGGTCCCTGCCCGTCCTGCCGCAATGCTCAGCACCGTGCTGCAGGAAGGGCAGGGCAGGGCAGGGCAGGCTCCGGGAGCGCTGGCCTGGCAGCATCCACTGACAGGCTCTTCTCTCTTTCCCTTTGCAGCAGGAGGGAGCAGCAGCAGGAGGAAGAGGAAGAGGAAGAGGAAGAGGAGGAGGAGGAGGAGGAGGAGGAGGAGAAGGAGGAGGGGGGCACGCTGCCCCGGCCCACCCAGGTCAGGAGGGAGCAGCAGCAGCAGGAGGTGGAGGAGGAGGAGGGGGAGGAGGGGGAGGAGGAGGAGGAGGATGGCACGCTGCCCCGGTCCACCCAGGTCAGCCAGCCTGGCCAGGGTGGCCCCAGCCCTCCCTCCACAGGTGCTGGAGGGGCAGCACAAAGATGCAGGAAGGTGCAGCAGGTCAGGCAGCCCAGGTGCGTGCCCATAGCCAATGCCAGCAACGTCTCTCTGCTCTGGGCTGTAAGCAATTCCTCATAAACGGTGTTCCCCAAAGAGAGGGCAACAAAACCCTGCCTCTTCCTGCCGTCAGGGATTCACCAGAGCTTTCTGACTCTGTCATTGCAGGTGCTGATTCCTTCTCCCTGCCTGAACCGCTGTGACTCCGGGGCCCCCGCAGTTGCTGTCTACAATAAAAAGATCTTTTCTCTCTTGCGACTGAGTCTGCTGTGGGTGTGTATGCTGCTTTACTGAACTTTCCACCCACACTGACAATGGAAAAGTACAACCAGCACTCGGGTCAGAAGATTAACGATGTCTAAAAGCAAGAAATAGTTACAAGACGGCCAGAAGAAAAGAAGGTGCTCGTTAAGGAAGAAGCTGATAAAGAAGGGACCTTTTGGAATTGCAAAATCAGGAACTTATCTACTGGCTACGTGCGGGTAGCAGTGTTTGTGGAAAGTACCGAGGGGAGCTATTTTTAGAAATAAACGTGCACAACAGTATATAAGGGCTTGCTGCTATTTTTAGAAGACACAAGAGTCTATAAGGGCTTGCTTGCTAATAAAGGTTTGAGCTTGACTTCCAATCATATTGATTGTCTGTGGTCTTGTCTCCTGTGACCTGCACGGGAATCCGTCCCCACAGTCTGCCACGAGATATTCTGGAGCGGGGAGCTGTTCTGAGATGAATCCTCAGGGAGGGATTTGGGATCGTCCCTTGTCCCAGCACCCTTCCCAGTGGGCGTCAGGGCTGAGTCGAGGTGCTGTAGGAGGGAAACCCAAGCCCAGAGTCACGTGGGAGGGTGGTGGTTGGAAGGAGCAAGTGACAAGAACAGTGACAAGTTGGTATCACTCAGAATCTAAACGTAGCCGCCCCCAGCCCCTCTGACACCTGAGGATAAACTGGGACGCAAGGGGGTTTATTTTCTGCCAAATTACCCTGTAAGGTAACAGGTGTCAATGTTGGGGACACTCCAGGGTTGGAGACGTCACCACAGACACCCTGGGGACACCCTGGTCCCCTCCCAGTTGTGGGGCATCAAAGTGGGGTGCACCCCAGGGAGAGGGATGTCCCCAAGATCCAGCCTGGGGTCTCCTGTGTTCCCTCAAAGGGGTGTCAACATGGGGGGACACCCCGAGGATGGGGACATCACTAAGAGCCACCTTGGGGTCCCTCAGCATAATGAGCCATCAACGTGGGGGACACCTCATGGATGGGAATGTCCTCAGGAGCCACCTTGGTGTCCCCATGTCCCCTCCCATGCCCAGGGTGATGATTTGGGGACCTCCAGGAGACCCTGGGCGGTGTGTGTGGGGTGTCCCCATGGCCCCCCAGGGTGTCCCTGTGTCCCCCATCCTGGTTGATGCCGTGGATGCACAAGCGGAGGCTGTTGGTGGCTTTCCTCGTCAGCCTGGTGTTGTCCCCTTCCTGGGGGATGGGGGGGGGGACACACGAGTGACAACAGGCTCCCCAAATCTGAGGGGAGTGGTTGTGGGGGTCACTGGGACACCCCCCCTTCCCAGGTGTCCTTGAGAGTTTTGGGGTGCAGGGATAGGGGTGTGGCATCGGTGGGACCCCCCCAAAAACCCTGCAGGGGATGGTGGGTACAGCAGGGACACAGTGTGTGGGGCAACAGGGGGGTGTGAGGGGGGAGACAGTGCTGGGACCCCCCAAAGCTCCTGCAGGGGAAAGCAGGGATGTGGAGGAGGCGGTTGGTGGTCCCAGTGGGGGAACTGGGGGTGCAGGAGGAGGGGTGGCATCACTGGGACCTCCCCCAGACCCCTGCAGGGGACAGTAGGGATGGGGGGGATCCCAAATGGGGAACTGAGGGTCTCTGGGGGGTTAAGGTGGAGTCCTCCCAATTTTGGGGGGTCCTGGGGAGGTTTTGGTGGTCCCAGAGGGGCTTAGGGGTCCCATGGGGGTTAAGGGGGGTCCCCCTGATTTTGGGGAGCCTCGGGGATTTTAGGGTCCTAGGGGGAGTTTGAGGGGGTCCCCACTATTTTGGGCAGCCTCAAGGGGTTTCTGGGGGTCCCCAGCGATTTTGGGGGGCTTGGGGGGGAGTTGGTGGTTCCAAGGGGGCAAGACTGCTAGAGAAGAAAAAAGAAGCTCTTCTCTTCAGCACCAACCCTCTGCGCACCACCCACCGCCCCCAAAAAAGCGCCCTCCTTCACTGTCCCCCTTTAATGCTTCATTCTGCAAAGCTGCGTGGCAGCGACGTTATGATGAAGTGATAAAGAGCTTACTTTGGAGCTGGAGGAGGAAAAAAACCACTGAGTCCTCTCAGGTCTCATTTCAAGGACTCAGAAACCTTAAAACATGCAGAGGGAATCTACTTGCTGCATCCCGAGTTTGTCAGCAACCTCCTGCTATTTTCTTCGCCAAAAACTCCTCCAACTAACCTGTGGCATATTTTCTTAGGTGTATGTCTTTAATAACCATTGCCTCTTTTTACTTTACCTGAGTTTTTCTTATCTTTGATTTCTTGAGCTTTCTGATTCACACAATACGAGACAGAAAACACAGAAGCGAGCTCTCTGCTGTACTGACCAACCAAGTCAATTTCCAGTGACCTGACATGGCTTGTAATATACAACACACCTAATTAAAGGCACACCAAGCCAGGTCTCTTTCTATCCTATGTCGTTTATTGTTTGAAATCATGTCTTAATATTTTTTACATTTAATAAATATATTACTAAATTGTATTACTAAAAATAAAATCATTATAATAAGCTCAGTTGAGTTAGAATTCAACAGCACTGTCAAAGTCAGGAGCAGGGGCAGGAAGAACGTGATCTTCCCTCACACTGGGTGTGTGAACTTCTAGATGGAGACTTGGACCTTAAAAGAAAACACAACACAAAAATAAAATAAGTAAAGTTAATTCTAAGCAGTCACTCTCCCCATTTATTTCCTCCAAATTTGTTTTGGTTTTTGACTCTCCGCATGCTCATGTCAAAGCTTCTTTCAGCTGCTGACATACTACTACTGCAAACTGAAGAACTTGCCAACATGTAACAGTTTCTGCTTACAAGACAGAACAGCCACTGCTTTGTTAGTGCAAAAACATGCACGAAGGGAACCTCTATTTCCATGGGCTTCTATCCCATGTAACAACATGTCACTACTTATTCGGCAGTTTGTACAGGATGCAAAATACTGGTACTGCAATCTTACCTACAGGACCATTTAACCCACACTTCTAGCCCAGACGTCCTAGCAAAATTTTCACATACCTCTGGCTCTAACCAAGGGCAGTGGCTGCACTGCAGGAAAATTAATTTCTAAAAGCTTCTGAAGTCAGCCTCTAGTGATAGGACTCAATGCTCTTACTCTAGGAAAGATGCTGACAGCATTACTAAGAGAGAGCTCTTCAGACTCCTGCCCAAGTGAATTCTGGGCACAGAAAACATCAGCTACCCCGAGTCTTTTCTTCACAATCTTTTCTTTCATTATTTTTAAAGAACCATTTCACATTATTCCGCATATTTTCATTAGCATCATTCCTCCTCTCAAAGTCCTTCACCCATTTAAGATTTCCTTACAAACAAGTCTGATCTTTTAGTTCCTAAGAAAAATTGATCAACGTCAAGAAATTCCTAGGAAAGCCACCGGTTTGCAGTCCAGCTTGACATCTCCCCGTGTACCCACAGGAGATAAACAAAAGAGGAGCCGAAGACCATTTCTCTCCCATATCTCCTCCCAAGTGCTTTGAGGTAACGGTTACAATCAGAACAGGGAGACGCAGAAAATCCAGCAACTAGACCTCTTCAGGCTCTGGCCTCCTCGCGGCTGTCAGGAGGTGAGGGGTGTCACTGCAGAGAAGCTTCAGTGAAAGAGACACCTGCTCCTCAGCAACTGCTGCCAAACTGTAACTCTCAGTCAACTGTAATCTCTGACCTAGTTGAGCTAGTAACCTACATATGGAACTCCTCTCCCTCCTAACTCCTGGAATCACCCAACCCATCTGGAGAGGGGCAGTGCAGATCCTCCCGATTCCTCTAGACAGCCGGCTTCTCCGTTACAGACACGTAAAGCAGTTACCTGGAAAACAAACGCCTGCGCTCCTTTGGAGTCTTTTTAGATTCCATCCGTTCCTGAATCATCTGTAAACTCATCAAGTCTGGATTTTCATTTCCCTGTTAAAAGAAGTTTGACCTTTATTACAATTACAGCTTGACCTTTATCACAAAAAGACACCAAGAAACAAAACATGGCCAGTATGAGGAAATGCATACTGCTTGCAGATGCAAAGGTGGATGTGCTATTTAAGCAAAACCAGTTTAGAATTCCTACCAGTCTTAGGGAAGGTTTTAGGATGACATTCGTCTTGTTTTAGTTTTGCATGTTCACCATCTCCACCGAGAAATTCTATTGGAGCAAACACTCTGTCATTTTTGCTGATGTCAGATGCACTCGAGTGTAACTGCCGTCCGACAGGCCACGAAACACAGGCATGAAAAACAGCCCAACTTCATTGAGTCAAGCCCCCACTCTTCTTTAAGTCTCCTTGTTCTCTGTCAAACTCCTCCCTAGACAAGGGAGGCCAAAGGCACCCTGCTTGTGTCAGAAATCGCAGCAGGACCAGGGGAGCAACGGTCCCCCTGTCCGCGGCTCTGGTGAGGTTTTTTTCCAACCTCAGTGATTCTACGATTCTCCAAAAGAGGTTTTTGTGTCATTGGGATGGCATTTGAATGAGCCATTGGAACTGCTGCTGGTCCTCAAGCTGGTGACATGTCTGTAGGAGCTGGGGCACATCCTGGAGAAGGGAGAGTGCACCCAGCAGACGGAGGCTGCCCAGGTGGAAACTGAGGAGGAAACGGTTGTGGTGGTACCCCCGGGGGAAGAGGACATGCGCGGGGTGGTGGAGGATACAAGGGAGGTAGAGGCACAGGCACAGAGAGCGGTGTTGATGCTGGTAGTGTTGGGGCCTGAGTCCTCTGGGTACGTTCACTGTGCGGGCGTCCTTGATCTGAGCTTCTAAAGAAACCCCAAAACACCAGTCACTGTTTGTTACACTCTGCCCTGATTTTAAAGGGGAAAGTGAATGGAGGAGGAGCGTGGTGGCGAGCACTTCTTGTTCTCAACTGAAGCATTTTTCTCCCCGCTTTTTGTTCATTTGAGACTACGCTCATTTCTTGGTCCTCAGACTTGCCTTCCACATCGTCACTCCCAGCAAATCCCTCAGTCTCCCCTTCTTATGGTCAGTTTGGCAACTGTGGCTGGAGGCTGCCCGTGCTAAAAGAGACACGTGCCAAGCGCTCCTCTGACACACCTTGACACCCTTAATACTTCACAGTTCTGATCTTCAAAGTACTGCACAGACATTAACTCATCTTCTCTCAAACTTCTTTTAACATCTTCCGCACACGCTTCCTACGTTGTTGCCTCATGGTGACATCTTTGGCCTGTTCTTGGCCCTGAATTTTCATTTTTTGCTTACTGAACTTGAGGTTTTAGACAATCTGTGGGATGGACCCTGTTTTTTGTTTTGACTTATTTTTAAGATTTTATACACACAGTGCACCCTTACAATCTCTCTATAACACACAGATACCAAAAGGAAGGACTAACCTGACGCTGCAATAAACCAAAAGAGACTCCTCTCTCTCCAACCGAGAGAAAGCAGCTTGGCTATTTGAGATGACTAAGTAGTAAAATAACAGCGTTGCCTTTTCCAGTAGTTTGCTCAATCAGTATTAGCTAAGTTGTTAAAAAAAGAATATTGGAGGCTGATTTCTACTGGGAAATCAATTTCTTCAGCCCTATTCAGCCAGTAATCAAGAGGGTGCCTTTCCATCTGATCCTTTAATTATGTTTCATTTTTACACGTAATTATGATTTCCTCACAAAGACTTCATTCTTCAGAGTCCTCTTTTCAATCATGTACTGGAGTTTTATTTTAAATAATCTTCCTGAGAGCACAGATCCCCTTTGTGAAGGCCAATCCAAATTAAGCCATTTAATAATTAATTACCACATGTATTCTCCACAACGATCTGTGCATACTTAATCCCTTATAAATCAGCTGTTGTGTCCGTTATGTGTTACGGCCTCGTTTAACAGGTTACAAGCAGCAATATATTGACTTTCTGTAGCATACTTACACTTCCCAGTCTGGTCTGCCACTTGCTGAGCGAATTTTGCCGGCTCTCACTGGATGACCTTTTGGCATGGGGAGAGAAAAAAAATCCCTTTCAGTTTACCTGAAGAGAATTTTTTAAGAGAAATTTGTAAGTTACGGTTACTTACCAGTTGTGGGTATGGATCGTCCTTGGTAGCCCAGAAGACTTGGTAATGCTGGCCATCTTAGTCCAGGATCCTGATAGCCCTTGTGAATCAGTGCAAACAGTTGGAAAATAAGCTCTACTAAAACACGAGAATCACTGCATATGGTGAAAGAAAACCTACCTTCTCTTCCCACAAACCGCGGATTGACAGGGGGGAAGATTGAGGAAGCCCGTGGCAGCCACCAGCACAGCAGGAGGGTTCAGAGCCACGCGTGCTGGTGGAGATGCTGGTGGCTGCTGCTGCCTCTGCTTACGGATCCTCTGTGTGTAACCAGTTCCATTTTTGAAGTTGTTCACAGCCTAGAGGCAGAAAAACATTTACAAAGAGGTAACATGAACCTTCAGTAGCTCTAGGAACAAAAGCCTCCACAGGGTAAAATGACTTGTGTATTCCCGTATATACTATCCATCCTAAAATAAACCAACATACGGATATATTCAGTTTAGATATCAGGAAGAAATTCCTCCCTGTGAGGGTGGTGAGGCCCTGGCACAGGTTGCCCAGAGAAGCTGTGGCTGCCCTCTCCCTGGAAGGGTTCAAGGCCAGGTTGGACGGGCCTTTGGGCAACCTGGGCTAGTGGAAGGTGTCCCTGCCCGGGGCAGGGGGGTGGGACTGGATGGGCTTTACGTTCCCTTCCAAGCCAAACCCTTCTGTGATACATGAACGCATCCCATTAAACACTGACATTAATGATTGGTAACTCAGAGTATCTATATGTAAAGTACTTCAGTGTTAACACTGAATTTGAAACTGAGGCAATCCTCTTAAGTTTCTGGTAAAATGTGCTGTTGGGGTGCAAGCTTTGTGGAGAAATCCTCTTGCACCCCGGCGCCGGACTAAACATACCTGCTTTATAACTCTATTCGAGTTGTAGAGTCTGTTTCCGTGAATCAGGTCAAACAGAAATTCTGGGGTAAAACTGGAGGATCTGGTGGTCAAACATCGATCTGGAGACCAAGGGCCATTTTGGGGTGGAAAGGGGGGGGTTGGGATCAGGGGGACTCACCCCGCAGCACCCAGGTGAGGCTGGCCCTGGTGATGGTGGAGGTGTCGTCCCCCACTCCCACGGCGTCCCAGCACTAGTACTGGAGGTAGTCGGGGCTGACGCCCTTGGGGTACCCCTGGAGCAGCAGCACCCGTGGGGAGTGGGGGACAGGTACCCCTGGGACACCCAGGAATCCCAAATCCCCCCTGCAACCCACCCAAACTGCATTTGCCACCCCCAGGTCCCTCCAAAACACCCTCAGCCCCCCCAAACCCCCCCAACCTCATTAGTGCCCCCCCCAGATCCTACTGGCCCCCCAGTTCTCCATTGTAACCCCCAAAACCCCAAATATCTACCCCAGGACCCTACCAGCCCACCCCCAGGACTCCCCTAAGTCCCATTACCCCCCCAGGAGACCCCCAGTACCCCAATAACACCCCCCAAGCACCAAGACCCTCCCCGAGACCCAAATACCTCCCTCAAGACCCCCCCAGGACCCCAAGACCTCTCCCAGAACCCCCACCAGGATGTCACCAATCCACCACCCTCAGACACCAATATCTCCCTCAAGACCCCCCCCAAGGACCCCAATAACCCTCCCAAACCCCTCCAGGACCCCCACCCACCCACAACTCCATTACACTCCCTCTAGGACCCAAACAACCCCCCAGGACACCAATAACACCCACAGCTCCCACAGAACCCCAATAACACCCCCCCAAGAATCCCCCCGGGTCCCCAATCCCCCCTCACGGCACAGGCAGGAGTGTGGGCAGGTGCTGGGGGGGGCACAACATGCTGCAGCCCCCCCGGGGGTCCCCCTGGCCCCCACAGGGCCTACTTCCTGCTGACAGTCTGCGAGGGCCTATGGTCTGCAGTGAGGCGGCCTAGGCAGGAGGTCCTCCAGCTCTCTGTGGTCTGCACTGAGGGATGTTCCAGGAAGAGAGTTTGGTTCACCCAGCAAGTGGGAATTCCTCCTTTTAAAACACTCGCTTTGTTCTGGATGGCTGAATGAATAGTCTTCCTGCAAAGGTGGCACCAG
This sequence comes from Strix uralensis, assembly GCF_047716275.1. NCBI lineage: Eukaryota > Metazoa > Chordata > Aves > Strigiformes > Strigidae > Strix > Strix uralensis. The sequence goes on along the minus strand of NC_134012.1, from coordinate 26,485,630 downwards.
CACCAGCACCAGCACCAGCAGCACCAGCAGCACCAGCACCAGCACCAGCACCAGTGGTGGTGGCTCCGGCCTAGCAGTGGGTGAGTGCAGGGGCTGGGGCCGATTTCCCTGGAGGGGGTGGTGGGATCGCCGGGGAAGGGGAAGCTTTGTTCTAAAAACACAAACTTTTTCATGGTTCTGATTTTTTTTTTAAAAGAAGGTTTGTTGTCACAGTTCGGGCTGTTCAGATGTTCTGATGTGTGACTGTGCTTGTCCTTTTACCTTGAACTTGTTGGGTCTTCGCTGTCTGTAAGGGTCTGTTGTGTCTGCGGGGTTTATCTGTCAGGTTACCCCAGGGAAAGTGAATTTTAGCTCTTTACTTCAAGTGTGAAAGAAGTGACACATTTAATATTTTCTGCTGTCTGTGGTGATTTGGGTTGGGTGGGTTCAATCTGATGAACACCTCAGAGTGGTGCTTCAGAGGGTGCCAGTCACCAGAGCCAAGAGGTGCTGATCAGAAACCGGCATTAAGCCCGAGGGCGAGAGCTGGCCCGGGCAGGCTCTTGCCTTCTGGCTGTGGGACAGTTTTTCCCAGCTCGGAGGTGCTGGGAGAGATGGGGGGGGGGGTGTGAGCAGGGGGGTGTGCTGGAGCCCAGCCCCTTTGCAGAGCCCCGCTGCTCCTCTGGCTTTCTGGACAAACTTCAGTTTCTACACAGCACCTTTCCCAAAAGACAAATCCTGTTTGTTTCAAGTTGGAACGACCCTGCTCTGCTTTCAGAAAAGAATCTCTTGACATCTGCAGGCAGAGCAGAAGTCTCACACAATGAAGGTACAAGAAGTAATTGAAAAGTAATTAAAGGACAAGTTTCTTTGTGCTGGGATCCTGGGAGTGCTTCTGGTTGCGAAATCCGGCAGCACCACTTGCTCTCAGGCTGCAAACAGCCGGCAGAGCTCCTGCCTTGGGTGGCACTGCTTCAGCCTCCCCTGTCAGCCGCTCCTTCATCTCCAGCTCTCTGCTCTGCACCAGCTCTGCATAAAATAGTCGCTTTTCACTGCATGTAGCTGTGGATTGCTGTAAACGTGATGTAACTGGTTGCCACCGTGTTTCTTTGCAAGCTTGTCCCGCCTGATGTGCTGTCAGTCTGCAGATCGTCACCTCGTTCCTAGGTGAGTGTTGGGGCTCCTCCTGGGCTCTCCTGTGCATCTTCTTAAATGTTGACAAAATGCCCATGTGGAAATAGAATTAATCATCAGAATAATTGATAAGGAAGAACTAATCAGGATTTAAACAAAACCAGGCTCCTGTCCAGAACACCTGTGTAGTTCATCTTGCCTGTTTTTTCTTCCTGTCGCTTTCAAGCTCCTGTTCAGTTCTGCTCTGCCCTGCATCTCTGCTTGTTCTCATCCCGATTTCATGTAGCCAGGCAGACCAGTTTCCTCCTCCTCCTTTTCTCTGGTTTTCTCCCTGTGAAATCTGTTTTCTGTAATTGCCTGGTCCTCGTGGAAACACATTTAAAAACTGCTCTCGCAGGTTCCCCCCTTTCAGGAGGTGCCTGTGGCTGCAGGGATGCCGTGCGAAGCAGGTGGGACAGGGCTGGTGTCTGCTCCGGGTCGGGGTTTGCACCCCTCGGGTGCTGCGGAGAGGCAGGGTGCTGTGGGCTCGCGGCGGTAGCTCGGGCTCGGAGCAGAACCTGGTCTTTGGGGAAAACGTGAGTTTTCCTGGAGTGACTCCCTGTCCCTAAGGCTGGCTGGCGGCCGGCAGCTGGCGTGTGCCCTGTGCCGGGGAGCTGGCCGGGGGGCTGTCAGGGGAGCGGAGAGGTCTGACAACACCTTTCTGGGGCGCTGGCTGGGACAGGCTGGGGAGGTCTTGAGCTTTGTGTGTGGTGGTCAGGGGAGGCCATGCAGCAGGTGGAGCCGGCTCGTCTCTGATCAACCTTTTGAGGCAAGTGCTGTTGGGGATTTAGGTTTTAGGACAGTTAACTGAAATCTTGCTTTCTAAGTTCTTGCTGATTGATATGAAAAATGCAACACCTCAGAATGGCAGTAGTCAGAGGTGGGCTGCATCTGGATCCAGGTGATGCTCCTCTGTCCTTAGAACTTAAGGAAGGAAGCTTGCAGGTGTCAGTAGTGCTGCTGCTGAGGGGATTGGGTTTTCCAGAGCTGGGGAGCAGATTCTTACCCTGTCTATACTGCATCTGCACTGTGAAAGCTGGTGCACAGTAATGCCTTGCTGTCTGTCCCTTCTGTTTCAGAGTTCTGCTGTCAGTTGTTTAATAACCTGCTCTGGTTACTGTTGTCATGGTCCTGTTTTCCTTCATCCTTCACTGACCTTGCTGAGTAGCAGGCAGCTGAAGGTGGTGATGAAAATGTGATGGAGCAGGAGAGGCAGCAGGACCACTGGCAGTGAAAGAGTTGTCAGGTGTTCAATGTCACAGGAGAAGCAGCTGAGAGGTTTCAGCATGGTGATTTGTTTGAAGATGGGTCACACAGGGTCGCCAGGACATCATGAAGTTTAATTTCGTGTTATAAAGGGATTTTCCACTCTAAAGCTCAGGCAAGTAGCAGTTGTTTCTTGGAATACTAAAAGCAGTTAGAATCTCCTCTATTACTTCTGTCATTACCAGGTGTTGAACTGGCAGCTGACAACCCCAGAGGTCTCGCTTCTGTCTCACCATCTTCCACATCACACCAGCTGTTCCTGTGTGGTTCGGCTGTGTGCATTGCTGAGGCGCCTGCACACATTCCTCTCTATCCCATTGTTTCCTACGGGAAAAATGGAATTGGGAACAGTCGCACTTTGGGGATTCCATCCTGGGCAGGCGATGGGATGTGCCTGAAACTGTAGTTTGACTGTGTGGGGGATTATTGCCGAACCAGAGTGTAGGGTTGGGGAGTCAAAATGTTTCAGCAGCAATGAAGAGAGAAGTATGGGAAGGTTTCAGCTGCAAGCCTGCACACACTGGGTGTGCATGTACTCGAATGCACGGCTGCATTGCCCCAGGCTGCAGAGGTTATTGTGTAGAAAAGCCCTTGGTTAGTGGAATAATTCTCTGTTGGAATAAATCTGTATCTGGGCAGCGGAATGGGATATTTACCTTGTGACACAGAGGTGCCTCTCGGGCAAAGCAAAATACTATGTGATTTTTTTGACGAATGTTCATTTTCATTCTGATTTCATGCAGCCTGAACTGTTTTGTCAAATCTTGACTGTTCTCCCCAGCTGTCTATCACCGACTCTCATGTTTTGATGGCTCTTGTCACAGCCAGCCTGGTAAAAAGATCTTGGTTATTTTCTCTTTCCTTTTTTCCCCCTTTGAGAAGTCTCATGAACTTTTTGCAGCTGTCCTGACTCTCCTGCCCTGTCCTCCCTGAGCAGCAGTGTGGCAGTTAGAGCTGGCCACCCCTGGGAGGAGGTGTGCTCTGCTGGCTGTTAAAGAGTTGGCAGCGCTGTGCTCTGTGCTCATCTCCAAAGCTTCTCTGCTCTCCCTGGGCAATGGATTTTAGTGTTCTGCCGCTCCAAGTACAGTAACATCTGTACAGATACAGAACCTCTAGTTCATGGATTGGGTTCATGAAGCCCTGATTCTTTTGATCTCCTTTGGAAGCTCCATTGTCCCACATTTTCTCTCTCCCCTCTTCTCTGTCAAACTGTTTCACAGCTGGCCTTCTTCCCCAGGCTTTGCCTCGTCCCCTGGTCAGACCCGAGTTGTTCAGTTCCTGCAGGCCCAGCGGCTGTTGGGGGATCTGAGCTGCTCAGAGACAGCAGGGCCTGATCTCTAAAGGAAGGCAGATTTTGTGGTCTGACTCTGATCTTGCTGAAGCTGCTTTTGTCACCCTTTCAGAAAACCAACCGAGGGCTGAATCAGAGCTGGCCGTTTGCTGAAGGTACCAAAGAATGGGGGGTTTAGAAGCCAGTGCCTAATCCCGTGGACAACCTTAATGCTGTTGCTTTGATAACCTGTAGGAGGTATTTTATTGTGGGTTTTGTGTAAGGTGCTATAAAGCAATCCCATGCAGCTGGAAGCCAGAGGCAAGACTATTTATTTCAGAGCTTTGAAGATCTGTACTCCTGTGACAGCTGTCTCGCTGCTGCAGTGGTTGGGTTTTATTTTGCTTTGGAAAAACTGAACAAAAATTTTCATTCCATTTCCTTTTCCTTGAGGTGGGAGAATTCCTGGAAGTCTCCAAATCGAGTTAAGGGGTGTCTTCATCTTTTTACCCTGGACTGGGCTGAGTGCAGCTCCCAGAAGGGCGGGGTTTGGAAGGCTGGGAGCGCTGACCTGACCAGTCCGAGAGGACTCCTGACAGCAGGGCTGGGCTGCGGCTGTGGCTGCAGGTACTGCGGGGAGATGCTGGGTGTCTGGGTGGGCTGACCTGGCTGGTTTGGTTGTTTTGAGGGCGCTGTACTCTCTGCACCAGCTGCTAATAAGGTGTTTTCTGTCGGCAGGTCTGGTGGCCCATCAGTCTGTGTTCTCAGAGATGAGCCCACAGGAGTCCCTCGCTGGGTCTTGGCTGCAGAGAGCTTTGTGGTATCTTGACAGTGTTTGATATTTCCCAGACAATGCTTAAACCTGCCAGTTGACGCTATTTAACACTCTCCTCTGTAAGAGCCTTCCAGCGGTGATGCCTATCAACTCTGGCTTTCCCTTCAAAGAATTGTTATCAAAAGCTGCTGTTATCTTTGTCACTCGCCAGATGCCACCAATGAATCTCTACTTTTGTTGCTTTGGGCTTTTACATGTTGCCTTTAATTAGGATGTGTGCTCTTCTGTCCAGGGGCTGGTGGGCAGCTCTCTGGTGACCAAATCCAGGAGAAAACAAGAGGGTTTACTGTATTACCTCTTGTACTTGAAGGAACAATCCTTTAGCCCAGGTGTCTTTGGACGTGTCTTTTGGGAGGGGGCTACCAGGCCTCCAAATCCAGCAGTTTGTCAGTTTATTCTTTGTCCTGTTTGTGTTTTGCTTCTGGCCCTTAATCTGCAGCAGCAGATTGGGGCTGCGTGATGCACAGAGGTTCAGGGCAGGGTTACCTGTTCCTCCAGGACAGGATCTGCTGATTCAGCTCAGTATTTTAAGCAAGATGGAGCCGAATGAATCCTCCTCATAGCAAGAGCTGGTAGCCAGGATGGATGAGCAGTTCATTCACAGTTGCTTAAACACTGAAGGAAATTCTATTTGTATATTAAAAATTGCTTTCTTAACCAGTGTTTAGCATCTTGGGGTCTCAGGGGTTAAAATACCTCTGGCAACTTGGATCGGTGTATGGGGATTTAAAAGTGCTCTGGATTAAGCAGGCAACTGAGTTAAACTGCATTTAGCTGATTCCCTGGCTGTGACTAATCCAGCCAACCCTGTGCTGAAGACATCTGGGGCTCGTCTGCTGTTCTCAGTGGAGGTTTTGGACCCTTTCTCAAAGATGTCACCGCTCTGTAAGTTATGGCTGTACTGACCAGAAGTTAGGAGTCACTTTGGGAGTGGCCCCTTGTGATGGAGACTGGAGACCTCTGCTCTTCTGTCCTGGACGTCAGGCAGTGGCTTTCACAGTGGTCCCATCTCTCAGCTCAGCTCTGCTTTCTGTCATTAGGATACAGCTTTGATTTGCCAGCGGTGAGTGAATTGGCACATCCCCTACTGCGGATCTGCAGGAGACATACCCCTCTAGCAAGGTACAGGACAACCTTACAAATACAGAAAGCTAAACCTCGCACTAATTACTCAATGGGAATGCAGCAGGCAGAGCTTTTGGTCTAGATTGCATCCGTGCTGCTGTTAGCTTCAGGAAGCCAGTGCTTCCAGCACTGCATCTTCCTCCGCGTTCTCCCCCATGCCCTGGGCAGATCTCTGTTTCAGGGTTGGCCCTGCTGTTCCATGAGCTGTGCCCTCTAGGTGTGGTTATCAAGTGTTAGCACAGACTTTGGATTTTGCGCTGTGTTATTGCAGTGGTTGTGTCAGTCAGATGTGGACAAGTTCTGAGTGCAGGTGTGTGGTGACTAGTCCCCGTTATTTGGCCTTGACTGCAGGAAGAACTGAACCCCTTCAGCCTTCTCAATCTGGGTGGAGATGAGTGATGGAAAGCAGTTGCATACTTTCAAGGGATCAGTGAAAGGAGGATCCTTTGCTCTGCTCCCTCAACTAAAATGCTCTGCTGGCAAGCAGCAGCTCTGGGTTTGCCTTGATTATTGCAGTGACTGCTTGTTGTGTTTAGTCTGCTGCGCTGTTATAAGCAGTCTCTCTGCGAGCAAGAAACTTGTGAGTGGCTGAGCTGAGATTTCCAGGTTCCTGATCAGAGGAGGGGCTGTCCCAGCCAAATTGGAGTTGGGTTCCTGATTGCACCCAGATAGAAAAGATTATTCATCCAGTGGGGCAAAAAACCCAATCCAGAACTGCTGTTTTATTGAGTGTTTGGCATAGCTTAGCTGAGCAGATCTTGGCGCTCAGTACGAGTTACAGCTCTGCTTCTCTGAGCCCGTGTGCTGGGCTCACTTACAGCTGGCCTGACTCTCAGGAATGCTACCTGCTTTCTGACTTTTCCTGCCTCGTGGGCCTTGGGGGCTTGAGGAACCCTTTTCCTCCTTTCCATCAGCCCATTTACCACATGCTCTACTATCAGGTTGTTTGGGACTCTGGCGTCTCTTTAGTATTTTCTGGCTGAAACACTTTGGTTTGTACAAGCAACTGTCTGTCTGGATGTCCAAGCAACTGTTTTGGTGGTGATTTGGGGGGTTATGGGGGTGTTTGGGTTGATATGGGGGATATGGGAGTATATGGGGATGCTTTGGGGTGATTTGGGGGGGTTGGGGGGATATGGGGGATATATGTGTATATGGGGAAATTTTGTGGTGTTTTGGGGGGATTTGGGGGGGTTGGGGTGATTTGAGTGGATATGTGGGGGTTGGGGGTATATGGGGGAGTGGTTGGGAGTATATGGGTGGTTTTGGTGTGATTTGGGGGCATATGGGGGATTGGGGTGATATGTGGGTTGTTTGGGGGGGATATGGGTGGTTTTCGGGGTGATTCTGTGGGATATGGGGGTTTGGGGGGATATGGGGGGTGATTTGGGGGATATGGGGGGGTGGGGTATATAAGGGGGATTTTGGAAGGATATGGGGAGGTTTTGTGATTTGAGGGGATCTAGGGATGTATGGGAGGGTTTGGAGGGATTTGGGGAGATATGGGGGGGTTGTGGGCATATGGGGATGTTTTGGGGTGATTTAGGGCATATGGAGGTGTTTTGGGGTGATTTGGTGGGATATGGGTGGTTTTGGGGTAATATGGGGCATATGGGGGTGTTTTAGGGTGATTTGGGGGGTTATGGGGCATTTTGGGGTGATATGGGGGATATGGGTGGTTTTGGGGTAATATGGGGCATATGGGGGTGTTTTGAGGTGATTTGGGGGCATATGAGGGGTAGTGGGGATATGGCGGGGTTTGGGGTGATTTGGGGGTGCTAAGGGTGCAGGGGCAGCCCTGCTCTCTGGCAAGAAAATTGTGCCCAGCACGGGGCCACCTGGGCCTCAGGGGGCTTTAGGGCTTCAGGGGCCAATCCCAGCAGTGACCGTTGGTGACGTCAGCAGCTGCCCATTACACAACCCCTGCGGCTGGCCCACAGCTCGCTGCGCAGTTGAGCTTGTGGCAGCAGACGTGCTTAGTAGAGGAGCCCACAGACAGTGGGACGAGCAAAAAGAGTGGTTCTTTGAACCCCTGAGGATGCCTCCCCAGCCCCAAAAACGCAAGAGGGCTGACGGGAGCAGCAGCTCTGGCAGGTCAGTCGAGCCAATGGAGGTTGACCTGCCACAGCAGGGCCATGAGCCCATGGAGGTGGATCCTCCTCGTGATATGGAGGAGCCCATGGAGGTGGATCCATGTGGCGATGTGGAGGAGCCCATGGAGGTGGATCCACCTGGAGATGTGGAGGAGCCCATGGAGGTGGATCCACCTCGAGAAGAGGAGGAGCCCATGGAGGTGGATCCATCTCCTGCGGGGCTGATGGGGCACTGCAGCACCATGCCCGGGTGCCCGAAGCGCCGCAGGGTGCGGGGGGGCTCTCAGCCGGCCTCCCAATAGCCCCCCCCCCCCCCCCCCCCCCAACAAGTGGTGCTAGCCCCGAAGGGACCAGCCACTCCGACACCCGGTAAGCTCCTCATGTCAAGCCGCAGATGAGCCCGGCTTTCCCACCCCCACCCCCTCCCCTCATGACGGGGGCCATCTCCTCTGCCCTGAGCCCAAAGAGGCGAGGAGGGGGGCTGCCATTTTCTGTCTGGCAGCGCCATAGCGCCGGGAGGAGTCCCTTGGAGCCTGCTGGAGTCTGCCGAGGACCACTGAGGAGTGCCAGAGACCCCTGAGGACCGCCGAGGACAGCCAGAGACTACTGAGGACCACCGAGGACCGCTGAGGATCACCAAGGAACGCTGAGGAGCATCGAGGACCGCCGGAGAAGCCCAAGGACCACCAAGTACCACTGGAGGCTGTTGGACTCCCCTGGAGGCCATCGAGGTAACTGGGGCCTGGAGGTGGCATTTTTTCAATCTGAGGATGAGGAAGCCCATGGGGGGTGGCTGTCCTCACCCAGCTCTCACCTCAGCTCCCCAACGGGTGCGTGAAGGGGAAGCCAGACCCGCCCTGGCAGTGCGCAGAGAAGAGCAGCAGAGCACCAAAGAAGGCAGATGCCTGTGCTGGTTCTGGCTGGGACAGAGTTAGTTTTCTTCCTAGGAGCTGGTCCAGTGCTGTACTTTGGATTTAGTACGAGAATGATGCTGATAACATGCTGATGCTATAGTCGGTGCTAAGTAGTGCTCGTCCTAAGTCAAGGATTTTTCATTTTCCCAGGCTCTGCACGCGAGCAGGTGCACAGGAAGCTGGGAGGGCGCAGGGCTGCCAGGAGAGCTGACCCCAGCTGAGCACAGGGACACTCCGTACCGTACGAGGTCATGCTCGGCACAGGAATCTGGGGGAGGGAGAAGGAACGGGGAGGACGGTCAAAGTGGTGACAGCACCATGGATGACCAGCTTTCTATGCTGAGGCAGCTTGGGGCTCACCCAGCTCTCTCCCTGTCCCTTCCCTGTGCACAGGACACCAGAAGGAGCCAAGAAACCCCGAGTGACCTTCGTCCCATCACTCCAACTCCTGGAGAAGAAGCGGAGCCGCCGCCATGCCGTGAGTGTTCCTCTGGTCCGGGCGCTGTCCCCAGCACTGCTCCTCCCACCAAGCAGCACAGGCATCACTGCTCCCCTTCTGCCAGTGCTTCTCTCTTGCCCAGTGGAGGCCATTCAGCACCAGCAGCCTGGAGAGGCTGGTGGAGGGCCAGGCAGAGGGGAGAACGGCTGTCTTTCTCCTCTGGCTGTGCCGGGGTGCAGGAATGGGCGAGCAGTGGGATGGTTGGCCGGTGGCCCTTTCTGCTATGGGGTTGCTCTCTAAGCGCAGCCTGGCTCTTGCAGGCTGATCTCAAGCAAGGGCCTCCGACGGTCCCGTCGAGCAGCGAAGGGGGACTTTGCCAATCACCAGGTGAGTTTGGGAAAGAAAGGCCCCTCCTGCAAGCGGCTGGGCTGTGCTCCCTTGTCCCTTGAGTGTCCCCATACAGGTTGGGCAGCCTGAGGGAGGACGTCAGCCGGAGGAGGAAGGACAGTGCTGGCAGCGGCCGCTGGACGTGGTTCTGCGGGGACACGCAGCCTCTGGTGCTGCCCACAGCTTGGAGGAGGACAGGCCAGGACTGGGCCAGGCTGTCCCGGGGACACACTGGCTCTCAGGAGCCCCCAGGCCGGAGCTGTTGAGCCAGAGCCACGGTTCCAGCTGCCGGTCCCTGCCCGTCCTGCCGCAATGCTCAGCACCGTGCTGCAGGAAGGGCAGGGCAGGGCAGGGCAGGCTCCGGGAGCGCTGGCCTGGCAGCATCCACTGACAGGCTCTTCTCTCTTTCCCTTTGCAGCAGGAGGGAGCAGCAGCAGGAGGAAGAGGAAGAGGAAGAGGAAGAGGAGGAGGAGGAGGAGGAGGAGGAGGAGGAGGAGGAGGGGGGCACGCTGCCCCGGCCCACCCAGGTCAGGAGGGAGCAGCAGCAGCAGGAGGTGGAGGAGGAGGAGGGGGAGGAGGGGGAGGAGGAGGAGGAGGATGGCACGCTGCCCCGGTCCACCCAGGTCAGCCAGCCTGGCCAGGGTGGCCCCAGCCCTCCCTCCACAGGTGCTGGAGGGGCAGCACAAAGATGCAGGAAGGTGCAGCAGGTCAGGCAGCCCAGGTGCGTGCCCATAGCCAATGCCAGCAACGTCTCTCTGCTCTGGGCTGTAAGCAATTCCTCATAAACGGTGTTCCCCAAAGAGAGGGCAACAAAACCCTGCCTCTTCCTGCCGTCAGGGATTCACCAGAGCTTTCTGACTCTGTCATTGCAGGTGCTGATTCCTTCTCCCTGCCTGAACCGCTGTGACTCCGGGGCCCCCGCAGTTGCTGTCTACAATAAAAAGATCTTTTCTCTCTTGCGACTGAGTCTGCTGTGGGTGTGTATGCTGCTTTACTGAACTTTCCACCCACACTGACAATGGAAAAGTACAACCAGCACTCGGGTCAGAAGATTAACGATGTCTAAAAGCAAGAAATAGTTACAAGACGGCCAGAAGAAAAGAAGGTGCTCGTTAAGGAAGAAGCTGATAAAGAAGGGACCTTTTGGAATTGCAAAATCAGGAACTTATCTACTGGCTACGTGCGGGTAGCAGTGTTTGTGGAAAGTACCGAGGGGAGCTATTTTTAGAAATAAACGTGCACAACAGTATATAAGGGCTTGCTGCTATTTTTAGAAGACACAAGAGTCTATAAGGGCTTGCTTGCTAATAAAGGTTTGAGCTTGACTTCCAATCATATTGATTGTCTGTGGTCTTGTCTCCTGTGACCTGCACGGGAATCCGTCCCCACAGTCTGCCACGAGATATTCTGGAGCGGGGAGCTGTTCTGAGATGAATCCTCAGGGAGGGATTTGGGATCGTCCCTTGTCCCAGCACCCTTCCCAGTGGGCGTCAGGGCTGAGTCGAGGTGCTGTAGGAGGGAAACCCAAGCCCAGAGTCACGTGGGAGGGTGGTGGTTGGAAGGAGCAAGTGACAAGAACAGTGACAAGTTGGTATCACTCAGAATCTAAACGTAGCCGCCCCCAGCCCCTCTGACACCTGAGGATAAACTGGGACGCAAGGGGGTTTATTTTCTGCCAAATTACCCTGTAAGGTAACAGGTGTCAATGTTGGGGACACTCCAGGGTTGGAGACGTCACCACAGACACCCTGGGGACACCCTGGTCCCCTCCCAGTTGTGGGGCATCAAAGTGGGGTGCACCCCAGGGAGAGGGATGTCCCCAAGATCCAGCCTGGGGTCTCCTGTGTTCCCTCAAAGGGGTGTCAACATGGGGGGACACCCCGAGGATGGGGACATCACTAAGAGCCACCTTGGGGTCCCTCAGCATAATGAGCCATCAACGTGGGGGACACCTCATGGATGGGAATGTCCTCAGGAGCCACCTTGGTGTCCCCATGTCCCCTCCCATGCCCAGGGTGATGATTTGGGGACCTCCAGGAGACCCTGGGCGGTGTGTGTGGGGTGTCCCCATGGCCCCCCAGGGTGTCCCTGTGTCCCCCATCCTGGTTGATGCCGTGGATGCACAAGCGGAGGCTGTTGGTGGCTTTCCTCGTCAGCCTGGTGTTGTCCCCTTCCTGGGGGATGGGGGGGGGGACACACGAGTGACAACAGGCTCCCCAAATCTGAGGGGAGTGGTTGTGGGGGTCACTGGGACACCCCCCCTTCCCAGGTGTCCTTGAGAGTTTTGGGGTGCAGGGATAGGGGTGTGGCATCGGTGGGACCCCCCCAAAAACCCTGCAGGGGATGGTGGGTACAGCAGGGACACAGTGTGTGGGGCAACAGGGGGGTGTGAGGGGGGAGACAGTGCTGGGACCCCCCAAAGCTCCTGCAGGGGAAAGCAGGGATGTGGAGGAGGCGGTTGGTGGTCCCAGTGGGGGAACTGGGGGTGCAGGAGGAGGGGTGGCATCACTGGGACCTCCCCCAGACCCCTGCAGGGGACAGTAGGGATGGGGGGGATCCCAAATGGGGAACTGAGGGTCTCTGGGGGGTTAAGGTGGAGTCCTCCCAATTTTGGGGGGTCCTGGGGAGGTTTTGGTGGTCCCAGAGGGGCTTAGGGGTCCCATGGGGGTTAAGGGGGGTCCCCCTGATTTTGGGGAGCCTCGGGGATTTTAGGGTCCTAGGGGGAGTTTGAGGGGGTCCCCACTATTTTGGGCAGCCTCAAGGGGTTTCTGGGGGTCCCCAGCGATTTTGGGGGGCTTGGGGGGGAGTTGGTGGTTCCAAGGGGGCAAGACTGCTAGAGAAGAAAAAAGAAGCTCTTCTCTTCAGCACCAACCCTCTGCGCACCACCCACCGCCCCCAAAAAAGCGCCCTCCTTCACTGTCCCCCTTTAATGCTTCATTCTGCAAAGCTGCGTGGCAGCGACGTTATGATGAAGTGATAAAGAGCTTACTTTGGAGCTGGAGGAGGAAAAAAACCACTGAGTCCTCTCAGGTCTCATTTCAAGGACTCAGAAACCTTAAAACATGCAGAGGGAATCTACTTGCTGCATCCCGAGTTTGTCAGCAACCTCCTGCTATTTTCTTCGCCAAAAACTCCTCCAACTAACCTGTGGCATATTTTCTTAGGTGTATGTCTTTAATAACCATTGCCTCTTTTTACTTTACCTGAGTTTTTCTTATCTTTGATTTCTTGAGCTTTCTGATTCACACAATACGAGACAGAAAACACAGAAGCGAGCTCTCTGCTGTACTGACCAACCAAGTCAATTTCCAGTGACCTGACATGGCTTGTAATATACAACACACCTAATTAAAGGCACACCAAGCCAGGTCTCTTTCTATCCTATGTCGTTTATTGTTTGAAATCATGTCTTAATATTTTTTACATTTAATAAATATATTACTAAATTGTATTACTAAAAATAAAATCATTATAATAAGCTCAGTTGAGTTAGAATTCAACAGCACTGTCAAAGTCAGGAGCAGGGGCAGGAAGAACGTGATCTTCCCTCACACTGGGTGTGTGAACTTCTAGATGGAGACTTGGACCTTAAAAGAAAACACAACACAAAAATAAAATAAGTAAAGTTAATTCTAAGCAGTCACTCTCCCCATTTATTTCCTCCAAATTTGTTTTGGTTTTTGACTCTCCGCATGCTCATGTCAAAGCTTCTTTCAGCTGCTGACATACTACTACTGCAAACTGAAGAACTTGCCAACATGTAACAGTTTCTGCTTACAAGACAGAACAGCCACTGCTTTGTTAGTGCAAAAACATGCACGAAGGGAACCTCTATTTCCATGGGCTTCTATCCCATGTAACAACATGTCACTACTTATTCGGCAGTTTGTACAGGATGCAAAATACTGGTACTGCAATCTTACCTACAGGACCATTTAACCCACACTTCTAGCCCAGACGTCCTAGCAAAATTTTCACATACCTCTGGCTCTAACCAAGGGCAGTGGCTGCACTGCAGGAAAATTAATTTCTAAAAGCTTCTGAAGTCAGCCTCTAGTGATAGGACTCAATGCTCTTACTCTAGGAAAGATGCTGACAGCATTACTAAGAGAGAGCTCTTCAGACTCCTGCCCAAGTGAATTCTGGGCACAGAAAACATCAGCTACCCCGAGTCTTTTCTTCACAATCTTTTCTTTCATTATTTTTAAAGAACCATTTCACATTATTCCGCATATTTTCATTAGCATCATTCCTCCTCTCAAAGTCCTTCACCCATTTAAGATTTCCTTACAAACAAGTCTGATCTTTTAGTTCCTAAGAAAAATTGATCAACGTCAAGAAATTCCTAGGAAAGCCACCGGTTTGCAGTCCAGCTTGACATCTCCCCGTGTACCCACAGGAGATAAACAAAAGAGGAGCCGAAGACCATTTCTCTCCCATATCTCCTCCCAAGTGCTTTGAGGTAACGGTTACAATCAGAACAGGGAGACGCAGAAAATCCAGCAACTAGACCTCTTCAGGCTCTGGCCTCCTCGCGGCTGTCAGGAGGTGAGGGGTGTCACTGCAGAGAAGCTTCAGTGAAAGAGACACCTGCTCCTCAGCAACTGCTGCCAAACTGTAACTCTCAGTCAACTGTAATCTCTGACCTAGTTGAGCTAGTAACCTACATATGGAACTCCTCTCCCTCCTAACTCCTGGAATCACCCAACCCATCTGGAGAGGGGCAGTGCAGATCCTCCCGATTCCTCTAGACAGCCGGCTTCTCCGTTACAGACACGTAAAGCAGTTACCTGGAAAACAAACGCCTGCGCTCCTTTGGAGTCTTTTTAGATTCCATCCGTTCCTGAATCATCTGTAAACTCATCAAGTCTGGATTTTCATTTCCCTGTTAAAAGAAGTTTGACCTTTATTACAATTACAGCTTGACCTTTATCACAAAAAGACACCAAGAAACAAAACATGGCCAGTATGAGGAAATGCATACTGCTTGCAGATGCAAAGGTGGATGTGCTATTTAAGCAAAACCAGTTTAGAATTCCTACCAGTCTTAGGGAAGGTTTTAGGATGACATTCGTCTTGTTTTAGTTTTGCATGTTCACCATCTCCACCGAGAAATTCTATTGGAGCAAACACTCTGTCATTTTTGCTGATGTCAGATGCACTCGAGTGTAACTGCCGTCCGACAGGCCACGAAACACAGGCATGAAAAACAGCCCAACTTCATTGAGTCAAGCCCCCACTCTTCTTTAAGTCTCCTTGTTCTCTGTCAAACTCCTCCCTAGACAAGGGAGGCCAAAGGCACCCTGCTTGTGTCAGAAATCGCAGCAGGACCAGGGGAGCAACGGTCCCCCTGTCCGCGGCTCTGGTGAGGTTTTTTTCCAACCTCAGTGATTCTACGATTCTCCAAAAGAGGTTTTTGTGTCATTGGGATGGCATTTGAATGAGCCATTGGAACTGCTGCTGGTCCTCAAGCTGGTGACATGTCTGCAGGAGCTGGGGCACATCCTGGAGAAGGGAGAGTGCACCCAGCAGACGGAGGCTGCCCAGGTGGAAACTGAGGAGGAAACGGTTGTGGTGGTACCCCCGGGGGAAGAGGACATGCGCGGGGTGGTGGAGGATACAAGGGAGGTGGAGGCACAGGCACAGAGAGCGGTGTTGATGCTGGTAGTGTTGGGGCCTGAGTCCTCTGGGTACGTTCACTGTGCGGGCGTCCTTGATCTGAGCTTCTAAAGAAACCCCAAAACACCAGTCACTGTTTGTTACACTCTGCCCTGATTTTAAAGGGGAAAGTGAATGGAGGAGGAGCGTGGTGGCGAGCACTTCTTGTTCTCAACTGAAGCATTTTTCTCCCCGCTTTTTGTTCATTTGAGACTACGCTCATTTCTTGGTCCTCAGACTTGCCTTCCACATCGTCACTCCCAGCAAATCCCTCAGTCTCCCCTTCTTATGGTCAGTTTGGCAACTGTGGCTGGAGGCTGCCCGTGCTAAAAGAGACACGTGCCAAGCGCTCCTCTGACACACCTTGACACCCTTAATACTTCACAGTTCTGATCTTCAAAGTACTGCACAGACATTAACTCATCTTCTCTCAAACTTCTTTTAACATCTTCCGCACACGCTTCCTACGTTGTTGCCTCATGGTGACATCTTTGGCCTGTTCTTGGCCCTGAATTTTCATTTTTTGCTTACTGAACTTGAGGTTTTAGACAATCTGTGGGATGGACCCTGTTTTTTGTTTTGACTTATTTTTAAGATTTTATACGCACAGTGCACCCTTACAATCTCTCTATAACACACAGATACCAAAAGGAAGGACTAACCTGACGCTGCAATAAACCAAAAGAGACTCCTCTCTCTCCAACCGAGAGAAAGCAGCTTGGCTATTTGAGATGACTAAGTAGTAAAATAACAGCGTTGCCTTTTCCAGTAGTTTGCTCAATCAGTATTAGCTAAGTTGTTAAAAAAAGAATATTGGAGGCTGATTTCTACTGGGAAATCAATTTCTTCAGCCCTATTCAGCCAGTAATCAAGAGGGTGCCTTTCCATCTGATCCTTTAATTATGTTTCATTTTTACACGTAATTATGATTTCCTCACAAAGACTTCATTCTTCAGAGTCCTCTTTTCAATCATGTACTGGAGTTTTATTTTAAATAATCTTCCTGAGAGCACAGATCCCCTTTGTGAAGGCCAATCCAAATTAAGCCATTTAATAATTAATTACCACATGTATTCTCCACAACGATCTGTGCATACTTAATCCCTTATAAATCAGCTGTTGTGTCCGTTATGTGTTACGGCCTCGTTTAACAGGTTACAAGCAGCAATATATTGAATTTCTGTAGCATACTTACACTTCCCAGTCTGGTCTGCCACTTGCTGAGCGAATTTTGCCGGCTCTCACTGGATGACCTTTTGGCATGGGGAGAGAAAAAAAATCCCTTTCAGTTTACCTGAAGAGAATTTTTTAAGAGAAATTTGTAAGTTACGGTTACTTACCAGTTGTGGGTATGGATCGTCCTTGGTAGCCCAGAAGACTTGGTAATGCTGGCCATCTTAGTCCAGGATCCTGATAGCCCTTGTGAATCAGTGCAAACAGTTGGAAAATAAGCTCTACTAAAACACGAGAATCACTGCATATGGTGAAAGAAAACCTACCTTCTCTTCCCACAAACCGCGGATTGACAGGGGGGAAGATTGAGGAAGCCCGTGGCAGCCACCAGCACAGCAGGAGGGTTCAGAGCCACGCGTGCTGGTGGAGATGCTGGTGGCTGCTGCTGCCTCTGCTTACGGATCCTCTGTGTGTAACCAGTTCCATTTTTGAAGTTGTTCACAGCCTAGAGGCAGAAAAACATTTACAAAGAGGTAACATGAACCTTCAGTAGCTCTAGGAACAAAAGCCTCCACAGGGTAAAATGACTTGTGTATTCCCGTATATACTATCCATCCTAAAATAAACCAACATACGGACATATTCAGTTTAGATATCAGGAAGAAATTCCTCCCTGTGAGGGTGGTGAGGCCCTGGCACAGGTTGCCCAGAGAAGCTGTGGCTGCCCTCTCCCTGGAAGGGTTCAAGGCCAGGTTGGACGGGCCTTTGGGCAACCTGGGCTAGTGGAAGGTGTCCCTGCCCGGGGCAGGGGGGTGGGACTGGATGGGCTTTACGTTCCCTTCCAAGCCAAACCCTTCTGTGATACATGAACGCATCCCATTAAACACTGACATTAATGATTGGTAACTCAGAGTATCTATATGTAAAGTACTTCAGTGTTAACACTGAATTTGAAACTGAGGCAATCCTCTTAAGTTTCTGGTAAAATGTGCTGTTGGGGTGCAAGCTTTGTGGAGAAATCCTCTTGCACCCCGGCGCCGGACTAAACATACCTGCTTTATAACTCTATTCGAGTTGTAGAGTCTGTTTCCGTGAATCAGGTCAAACAGAAATTCTGGGGTAAAACTGGAGGATCTGGTGGTCAAACATCGATCTGGAGACCAAGGGCCATTTTGGGGTGGAAAGGGGGGGGTTGGGATCAGGGGGACTCACCCCGCAGCACCCAGGTGAGGCTGGCCCTGGTGATGGTGGAGGTGTCGTCCCCCACTCCCACGGCGTCCCAGCACTAGTACTGGAGGTAGTCGGGGCTGACGCCCTTGGGGTACCCCTGGAGCAGCAGCACCCGTGGGGAGTGGGGGACAGGTACCCCTGGGACACCCAGGAATCCCAAATCCCCCCTGCAACCCACCCAAACTGCATTTGCCACCCCCAGGTCCCTCCAAAACACCCTCAGCCCCCCCAAACCCCCCCAACCTCATTAGTGCCCCCCCCAGATCCTACTGGCCCCCCAGTTCTCCATTGTAACCCCCAAAACCCCAAATATCTACCCCAGGACCCTACCAGCCCACCCCCAGGACTCCCCTAAGTCCCATTACCCCCCCAGGAGACCCCCAGTACCCCAATAACACCCCCCAAGCACCAAGACCCTCCCCGAGACCCAAATACCTCCCTCAAGACCCCCCCAGGACCCCAAGACCTCTCCCAGAACCCCCACCAGGATGTCACCAATCCACCACCCTCAGACACCAATATCTCCCTCAAGACCCCCCCCAAGGACCCCAATAACCCTCCCAAACCCCTCCAGGACCCCCACCCACCCACAACTCCATTACACTCCCTCTAGGACCCAAACAACCCCCCAGGACACCAATAACACCCACAGCTCCCACAGAACCCCAATAACACCCCCCCAAGAATCCCCCCGGGTCCCCAATCCCCCCTCACGGCACAGGCAGGAGTGTGGGCAGGTGCTGGGGGGGGCACAACATGCTGCAGCCCCCCCGGGGGTCCCCCTGGCCCCCACAGGGCCTACTTCCTGCTGACAGTCTGCGAGGGCCTATGGTCTGCAGTGAGGCGGCCTAGGCAGGAGGTCCTCCAGCTCTCTGTGGTCTGCACTGAGGGATGTTCCAGGAAGAGAGTTTGGTTCACCCAGCAAGTGGGAATTCCTCCTTTTAAAACACTCGCTTTGTTCTGGATGGCTGAATGAATAGTCTTCCTGCAAAGGTGGCACCAGCACCAGCACCAGCACCAGCAGCACCAGCACCAGCAGCACCAGCACCAGTGGTGGTGGCTCCGGCCTAGCAGTGGGTGAGTGCAGGGGCTGGGGCCGATTTCCCTGGAGGGGGTGGTGGGATCGCCGGGGAAGGGGAAGCTTTGTTCTAAAAACACAAACTTTTTTATGGTTCTGATTGTTTTTTTAAAAAAAGGTTTGTTGTCACAGTTCGGGCTGTTCAGATGTTCTGATGTGTGACTGTGCTTGTCCTTTTACCTTGAACTTGTTGGGTCTTCGCTGTCTGTAAGGGTCTGTTGTGTCTGCGGGGTTTATCTGTCAGGTTACCCCAGGGAAAGTGAATTTTAGCTCTTTACTTCAAGTGTGAAAGAAGTGACACATTTAATATTTTCTGCTGTCTGTGGTGATTTGGGTTGGGTGGGTTCAATCTGATGAACACCTCAGAGTGGTGCTTCAGAGGGTGCCAGTCACCAGAGCCAAGAGGTGCTGATCAGAAACCGGCATTAAGCCCGAGGGCGAGAGCTGGCCCGGGCAGGCTCTTGCCTTCTGGCTGTGGGACAGTTTTTCCCAGCTCGGAGGTGCTGGGAGAGATGGGGGGGGGGGTGTGAGCAGGGGGGTGTGCTGGAGCCCAGCCCCTTTGCAGAGCCCTGCTGCTCCTCTGGCTTTCTGGACAAACTTCAGTTTCTACACAGCACCTTTCCCAAAAGACAAATCCTGTTTTGTTTCAAGTTAGAACGACCCTGCTCTGCTTTCAGAAAAGAATCTCTTGACATCTGCAGGCAGAGCAGAAGTCTCACACAATGAAGGTACAAGAAGTAATTGAAAAGTAATTAAAGGACAAGTTTCTGTGTGCTGGGATCCTGGGAGTGCTTCTGGTTGCGAAATCCGGCAGCACCACTTGCTCTCAGGCTGCAAACAGCCGGCAGAGCTCCTGCCTTGGGTGGCACTGCTTCAGCCTCCCCTGTCAGCCGCTCCTTCATCTCCAGCTCTCTGCTCTGCACCAGCTCTGCATAAAATAGTCGCTTTTCACTGCATGTAGCTGTGGATTGCTGTAAACGTGATGTAACTGGTTGCCACCGTGTTTCTTTGCAAGCTTGTCCCGCCTGATGTGCTGTCAGTCTGCAGATCGTCACCTTGTTCCTAGGTGAGTGTTGGGGCTCCTCCTGGGCTCTCCTGTGCATCTTCTTAAATGTTGACAAAATGCCCATGTGGAAATAGAATTAATCATCAGAATAATTGATAAGGAAGAACTAATCAGGATTTAAACAAAACCAGGCTCCTGTCCAGAACACCTGTGTAGTTCATCTTGCCTGTTTTTTCTTCCTGTCGCTTTCAAGCTCCTGTTCAGTTCTGCTCTGCCCTGCATCTCTGCTTGTTCTCATCCCGATTTCATGTAGCCAGGCAGACCAGTTTCCTCCTCCTCCTTTTCTCTGGTTTTCTCCCTGTGAAATCTGTTTTCTGTAATTGCCTGGTCCTCGTGGAAACACATTTAAAAACTGCTCTCGCAGGTTCCCCCCTTTCAGGAGGTGCCTGTGGCTGCAGGGATGCCGTGCGAAGCAGGTGGGACAGGGCTGGTGTCTGCTCCGGGTCGGGGTTTGCACCCCTCGGGTGCTGCGGAGAGGCAGGGTGCTGTGGGCTCGCGGCGGTAGCTCGGGCTCGGAGCAGAACCTGGTCTTTGGGGAAAACGTGAGTTTTCCTGGAGTGACTCCCTGTCCCTAAGGCTGGCTGGCGGCCGGCAGCTGGCGTGTGCCCTGTGCCGGGGAGCTGGCCGGGGGGCTGTCAGGGGAGCGGAGAGGTCTGACAACACCTTTCTGGGGCGCTGGCTGGGACAGGCTGGGGAGGTCTTGAGCTTTGTGTGTGGTGGTCAGGGGAGGCCATGCAGCAGGTGGAGCCGGCTCGTCTCTGATCAACCTTTTGAGGCAAGTGCTGTTGGGGATTTAGGTTTTAGGACAGTTAACTGAAATCTTGCTTTCTAAGTTCTTGCTGATTGATATGAAAAATGCAACACCTCAGAATGGCAGTAGTCAGAGGTGGGCTGCATCTGGATCCAGGTGATGCTCCTCTGTCCTTAGAACTTAAGGAAGGAAGCTTGCAGGTGTCAGTAGTGCTGCTGCTGAGGGGATTGGGTTTTCCAGAGCTGGGGAGCAGATTCTTACCCTGTCTATACTGCATCTGCACTGTGAAAGCTGGTGCACAGTAATGCCTTGCTGTCTGTCCCTTCTGTTTCAGAGTTCTGCTGTCAGTTGTTTAATAACCTGCTCTGGTTACTGTTGTCATGGTCCTGTTTTCCTTCATCCTTCACTGACCTTGCTGAGTAGCAGGCAGCTGAAGGTGGTGATGAAAATGTGATGGAGCAGGAGAGGCAGCAGGACCACTGGCAGTGAAAGAGTTGTCAGGTGTTCAATGTCACAGGAGAAGCAGCTGAGAGGTTTCAGCATGGTGATTTGTTTGAAGATGGGTCACACAGGGTCGCCAGGACATCATGAAGTTTAATTTCGTGTTATAAAGGGATTTTCCACTCTAAAGCTCAGGCAAGTAGCAGTTGTTTCTTGGAATACTAAAAGCAGTTAGAATCTCCTCTATTACTTCTGTCATTACCAGGTGTTGAACTGGCAGCTGACAACCCCAGAGGTCTCGCTTCTGTCTCACCATCTTCCACATCACACCAGCTGTTCCTGTGTGGTTCGGCTGTGTGCATTGCTGAGGCGCCTGCACACATTCCTCTCTATCCCATTGTTTCCTACGGGAAAAATGGAATTGGGAACAGTCGCACTTTGGGGATTCCATCCTGGGCAGGCGATGGGATGTGCCTGAAACTGTAGTTTGACTGTGTGGGGGATTATTGCCGAACCAGAGTGTAGGGTTGGGGAGTCAAAATGTTTCAGCAGCAATGAAGAGAGAAGTATGGGAAGGTTTCAGCTGCAAGCCTGCACACACTGGGTGTGCATGTACTCGAATGCACGGCTGCATTGCCCCAGGCTGCAGAGGTTATTGTGTAGAAAAGCCCTTGGTTAGTGGAATAATTCTCTGTTGGAATAAATCTGCATCTGGGCAGCGGAATGGGATATTTACCTTGTGACACAGAGGTGCCTCTCGGGCAAAGCAAAATACTATGTGATTTTTTTGACGAATGTTCATTTTCATTCTGATTTCATGCAGCCTGAACTGTTTTGTCAAATCTTGACTGTTCTCCCCAGCTGTCTATCACCGACTCTCATGTTTTGATGGCTCTTGTCACAGCCAGCCTGGTAAAAAGATCTTGGTTATTTTCTCTTTCCTTTTTTTCCCCTTTGAGAAGTCTCATGAACTTTTTGCAGCTGTCCTGACTCTCCTGCCCTGTCCTCCCTGAGCAGCAGTGTGGCAGTTAGAGCTGGCCACCCCTGGGAGGAGGTGTGCTCTGCTGGCTGTTAAAGAGTTGGCAGCGCTGTGCTCTGTGCTCATCTCCAAAGCTTCTCTGCTCTCCCTGGGCAATGGATTTTAGTGTTCTGCCGCTCCAAGTACAGTAACATCTGTACAGATACAGAACCTCTAGTTCATGGATTGGGTTCATGAAGCCCTGATTCTTTTGATCTCCTTTGGAAGCTCCATTGTCCCACATTTTCTCTCTCCCCTCTTCTCTGTCAAACTGTTTCACAGCTGGCCTTCTTCCCCAGGCTTTGCCTCGTCCCCTGGTCAGACCCGAGTTGTTCAGTTCCTGCAGGCCCAGCGGCTGTTGGGGGATCTGAGCTGCTCAGAGACAGCAGGGCCTGATCTCTAAAGGAAGCAGATTTTGTGGTCTGACTCTGATCTTGCTGAAGCTGCTTTTGTCACCCTTTCAGAAAACCAACCGAGGGCTGAATCAGAGCTGGCCGTTTGCTGAAGGTACCAAAGAATGGGGGGTTTAGAAGCCAGTGCCTAATCCCGTGGACAACCTTAATGCTGTTGCTTTGATAACCTGTAGGAGGTATTTTATTGTGGGTTTTGTGTAAGGTGCTATAAAGCAATCCCATGCAGCTGGAAGCCAGAGGCAAGACTATTTATTTCAGAGCTTTGAAGATCTGTACTCCTGTGACAGCTGTCTCGCTGCTGCAGTGGTTGGGTTTTATTTTGCTTTGGAAAAACTGAACAAAAATTTTCATTCCATTTCCTTTTCCTTGAGGTGGGAGAATTCCTGGAAGTCTCCAAATCGAGTTAAGGGGTGTCTTCATCTTTTTACCCTGGACTGGGCTGAGTGCAGCTCCCAGAAGGGCGGGGTTTGGAAGGCTGGGAGCGCTGACCTGACCAGTCCGAGAGGACTCCTGACAGCAGGGCTGGGCTGCGGCTGTGGCTGCAGGTACTGCGGGGAGATGCTGGGTGTCTGGGTGGGCTGACCTGGCTGGTTTGGTTGTTTTGAGGGCGCTGTACTCTCTGCACCAGCTGCTAATAAGGTGTTTTCTGTCGGCAGGTCTGGTGGCCCATCAGTCTGTGTTCTCAGAGATGAGCCCACAGGAGTCCCTCGCTGGGTCTTGGCTGCAGAGAGCTTTGTGGTATCTTGACAGTGTTTGATATTTCCCAGACAATGCTTAAACCTGCCAGTTGACGCTATTTAACACTCTCCTCTGTAAGAGCCTTCCAGCGGTGATGCCTATCAACTCTGGCTTTCCCTTCAAAGAATTGTTATCAAAAGCTGCTGTTATCTTTGTCACTCGCCAGATGCCACCAATGAATCTCTACTTTTGTTGCTTTGGGCTTTTACATGTTGCCTTTAATTAGGATGTGTGCTCTTCTGTCCAGGGGCTGGTGGGCAGCTCTCTGGTGACCAAATCCAGGAGAAAACAAGAGGGTTTACTGTATTACCTCTTGTACTTGAAGGAACAATCCTTTAGTCCAGGTGTCTTTGGACATGTCTTTTGGGAGGGGGCTACCAGGCCTCCAAATCCAGCAGTTTGTCAGTTTATTCTTTGTCCTGTTTGTGTTTTGCTTCTGGCCCTTAATCTGCAGCAGCAGATTGGGGCTGCGTGATGCACAGAGGTTCAGGGCAGGGTTACCTGTTCCTCCAGGACAGGATCTGCTGATTCAGCTCAGTATTTTAAGCAAGATGGAGCCGAATGAATCCTCCTCGTAGCAAGAGCTGGTAGCCAGGATGGATGAGCAGTTCATTCACAGTTGCTTAAACACTGAAGGAAATTCTATTTGTATATTAAAAATTGCTTTCTTAACCAGTGTTTAGCATCTTGGGGTCTCAGGGGTTAAAATACCTCTGGCAACTTGGATCGGTGTATGGGGATTTAAAAGTGCTCTGGATTAAGCAGGCAACTGAGTTAAACTGCATTTAGCTGATTCCCTGGCTGTGACTAATCCAGCCAACCCTGTGCTGAAGACATCTGGGGCTCGTCTGCTGTTCTCAGTGGAGGTTTCAGACCCTTTCTCAAAGATGTCACCGCTCTGTAAGTTATGGCTGTACTGACCAGAAGTTAGGAGTCACTTTGGGAGTGGCCCCTTGTGATGGAGACTGGAGACCTCTGCTCTTCTGTCCTGGACGTCAGGCAGTGGCTTTCACAGTGGTCCCATCTCTCAGCTCAGCTCTGCTTTCTGTCATTAGGATACAGCTTTGATTTGCCAGCGGTGAGTGAATTGGCACATCCCCTACTGCGGATCTGCAGGAGACATACCCCTCTAGCAAGGTACAGGACAACCTTACAAATACAGAAAGCTAAACCTCGCACTAATTACTCAATGGGAATGCAGCAGGCAGAGCTTTTGGTCTAGATTGCATCCGTGCTGCTGTTAGCTTCAGGAAGCCAGTGCTTCCAGCACTGCATCTTCCTCCGCGTTCTCCCCCATGCCCTGGGCAGATCTCTGTTTCAGGGTTGGCCCTGCTGTTCCATGAGCTGTGCCCTCTAGGTGTGGTTATCAAGTGTTAGCACAGACTTTGGATTTTGCGCTGTGTTATTGCAGTGGTTGTGTCAGTCAGATGTGGACAAGTTCTGAGTGCAGGTGTGTGGTGACTAGTCCCCGTTATTTGGCCTTGACTGCAGGAAGAACTGAACCCCTTCAGCCTTCTCAATCTGGGTGGAGATGAGTGATGGAAAGCAGTTGTATACTTTCAAGGGATCAGTGAAAGGAGGATCCTTTGCTCTGCTCCCTCAACTAAAATGCTCTGCTGGCAAGCAGCAGCTCTGGGTTTGCCTTGATTATTGCAGTGACTGCTTGTTGTGTTTAGTCTGCTGCGCTGTTATAAGCAGTCTCTCTGCGAGCAAGAAACTTGTGAGTGGCTGAGCTGAGATTTCCAGGTTCCTGATCAGAGGAGGGGCTGTCCCAGCCAAATTGGAGTTGGGTTCCTGATTGCACCCAGATAGAAAAGATTATTCATCCAGTGGGGCAAAAAACCCAATCCAGAACTGCTGTTTTATTGAGTGTTTGGCATAGCTTAGCTGAGCAGATCTTGGCGCTCAGTACGAGTTACAGCTCTGCTTCTCTGAGCCCGTGTGCTGGGCTCACTTACAGCTGGCCTGACTCTCAGGAATGCTACCTGCTTTCTGACTTTTCCTGCCTCGTGGGCCTTGGGGGCTTGAGGAACCCTTTTCCTCCTTTCCATCAGCCCATTTACCACATGCTCTACTATCAGGTTGTTTGGGACTCTGGCGTCTCTTTAGTATTTTCTGGCTGAAACACTTTGGTTTGTACAAGCAACTGTCTGTCTGGATGTCCAAGCAACTGTTTTGGTGGTGATTTGGGGGGTTATGGGGGTGTTTGGGTTGATATGGGGGATATGGGAGTATATGGGGATGCTTTGGGGTGATTTGGGGGGGTTGGGGGGATATGGGGGATATATGTGTATATGGGGAAATTTTGTGGTGTTTTGGGGGGATTTGGGGGGGTTGGGGTGATTTGAGTGGATATGTGGGGGTTGGGGGTATATGGGGGAGTGGTTGGGAGTATATGGGTGGTTTTGGTGTGATTTGGGGGCATATGGGGGATTGGGGTGATATGTGGGTTGTTTGGGGGGGATATGGGTGGTTTTCGGGGTGATTCTGTGGGATATGGGGGTTTGGGGGGATATGGGGGGTGATTTGGGGGATATGGGGGGGTGGGGTATATAAGGGGGATTTTGGAAGGATATGGGGAGGTTTTGTGATTTGAGGGGATCTAGGGATGTATGGGAGGGTTTGGAGGGATTTGGGGAGATATGGGGGGGTTGTGGGCATATGGGGATGTTTTGGGGTGATTTAGGGCATATGGAGGTGTTTTGGGGTGATTTGGTGGGATATGGGTGGTTTTGGGGTAATATGGGGCATATGGGGGTGTTTTAGGGTGATTTGGGGGGTTATGGGGCATTTTGGGGTGATATGGGGGATATGGGTGGTTTTGGGGTAATATGGGGCATATGGGGGTGTTTTGAGGTGATTTGGGGGCATATGAGGGGTAGTGGGGATATGGCGGGGTTTGGGGTGATTTGGGGGTGCTAAGGGTGCAGGGGCAGCCCTGCTCTCTGGCAAGAAAATTGTGCCCAGCACGGGGCCACCTGGGCCTCAGGGGGCTTTAGGGCTTCAGGGGCCAATCCCAGCAGTGACCGTTGGTGACGTCAGCAGCTGCCCATTACACAACCCCTGCGGCTGGCCCACAGCTCGCTGCGCAGTTGAGCTTGTGGCAGCAGACGTGCTTAGTAGAGGAGCCCACAGACAGTGGGACGAGCAAAAAGAGTGGTTCTTTGAACCCCTGAGGATGCCTCCCCAGCCCCAAAAACGCAAGAGGGCTGACGGGAGCAGCAGCTCTGGCAGGTCAGTCGAGCCAATGGAGGTTGACCTGCCACAGCAGGGCCATGAGCCCATGGAGGTGGATCCTCCTCGTGATATGGAGGAGCCCATGGAGGTGGATCCATGTGGCGATGTGGAGGAGCCCATGGAGGTGGATCCACCTGGAGATGTGGAGGAGCCCATGGAGGTGGATCCACCTCGAGAAGAGGAGGAGCCCATGGAGGTGGATCCATCTCCTGCGGGGCTGATGGGGCACTGCAGCACCATGCCCGGGTGCCCGAAGCGCCGCAGGGTGCGGGGGGGCTCTCAGCCGGCCTCCCAATAGCCCCCCCCCCCCCCCCCCCCCCAACAAGTGGTGCTAGCCCCGAAGGGACCAGCCACTCCGACACCCGGTAAGCTCCTCATGTCAAGCCGCAGATGAGCCCGGCTTTCCCACCCCCACCCCCTCCCCTCATGACGGGGGCCATCTCCTCTGCCCTGAGCCCAAAGAGGCGAGGAGGGGGGCTGCCATTTTCTGTCTGGCAGCGCCATAGCGCCGGGAGGAGTCCCTTGGAGCCTGCTGGAGTCTGCCGAGGACCACTGAGGAGTGCCAGAGACCCCTGAGGACCGCCGAGGACAGCCAGAGACTACTGAGGACCACCGAGGACCGCTGAGGATCACCAAGGAACGCTGAGGAGCATCGAGGACCGCCGGAGAAGCCCAAGGACCACCAAGTACCACTGGAGGCTGTTGGACTCCCCTGGAGGCCATCGAGGTAACTGGGGCCTGGAGGTGGCATTTTTTCAATCTGAGGATGAGGAAGCCCATGGGGGGTGGCTGTCCTCACCCAGCTCTCACCTCAGCTCCCCAACGGGTGCGTGAAGGGGAAGCCAGACCCGCCCTGGCAGTGCGCAGAGAAGAGCAGCAGAGCACCAAAGAAGGCAGATGCCTGTGCTGGTTCTGGCTGGGACAGAGTTAGTTTTCTTCCTAGGAGCTGGTCCAGTGCTGTACTTTGGATTTAGTACGAGAATGATGCTGATAACATGCTGATGCTATAGTCGGTGCTAAGTAGTGCTCGTCCTAAGTCAAGGATTTTTCATTTTCCCAGGCTCTGCACGCGAGCAGGTGCACAGGAAGCTGGGAGGGCGCAGGGCTGCCAGGAGAGCTGACCCCAGCTGAGCACAGGGACACTCCGTACCGTACGAGGTCATGCTCGGCACAGGAATCTGGGGGAGGGAGAAGGAACGGGGAGGACGGTCAAAGTGGTGACAGCACCATGGATGACCAGCTTTCTATGCTGAGGCAGCTTGGGGCTCACCCAGCTCTCTCCCTGTCCCTTCCCTGTGCACAGGACACCAGAAGGAGCCAAGAAACCCCGAGTGACCTTCGTCCCATCACTCCAACTCCTGGAGAAGAAGCGGAGCCGCCGCCATGCCGTGAGTGTTCCTCTGGTCCGGGCGCTGTCCCCAGCACTGCTCCTCCCACCAAGCAGCACAGGCATCACTGCTCCCCTTCTGCCAGTGCTTCTCTCTTGCCCAGTGGAGGCCATTCAGCACCAGCAGCCTGGAGAGGCTGGTGGAGGGCCAGGCAGAGGGGAGAACGGCTGTCTTTCTCCTCTGGCTGTGCCGGGGTGCAGGAATGGGCGAGCAGTGGGATGGTTGGCCGGTGGCCCTTTCTGCTATGGGGTTGCTCTCTAAGCGCAGCCTGGCTCTTGCAGGCTGATCTCAA
The DNA here is from genome assembly GCF_047716275.1 of Strix uralensis. Taxonomy (NCBI): domain Eukaryota; kingdom Metazoa; phylum Chordata; class Aves; order Strigiformes; family Strigidae; genus Strix; species Strix uralensis. Next base: position 26,457,666 of record NC_134012.1, on the reverse strand, counting down.
GCAAGGGCCTCCGACGGTCCCGTCGAGCAGCGAAGGGGGACTTTGCCAATCACCAGGTGAGTTTGGGAAAGAAAGGCCCCTCCTGCAAGCGGCTGGGCTGTGCTCCCTTGTCCCTTGAGTGTCCCCATACAGGTTGGGCAGCCTGAGGGAGGACGTCAGCCGGAGGAGGAAGGACAGTGCTGGCAGCGGCCGCTGGACGTGGTTCTGCGGGGACACGCAGCCTCTGGTGCTGCCCACAGCTTGGAGGAGGACAGGCCAGGACTGGGCCAGGCTGTCCCGGGGACACACTGGCTCTCAGGAGCCCCCAGGCCGGAGCTGTTGAGCCAGAGCCACGGTTCCAGCTGCCGGTCCCTGCCCGTCCTGCCGCAATGCTCAGCACCGTGCTGCAGGAAGGGCAGGGCAGGGCAGGGCAGGCTCCGGGAGCGCTGGCCTGGCAGCATCCACTGACAGGCTCTTCTCTCTTTCCCTTTGCAGCAGGAGGGAGCAGCAGCAGGAGGAAGAGGAAGAGGAAGAGGAAGAGGAGGAGGAGGAGGAGGAGGAGGAGGAGGAGGAGGAGGGGGGCACGCTGCCCCGGCCCACCCAGGTCAGGAGGGAGCAGCAGCAGCAGGAGGTGGAGGAGGAGGAGGGGGAGGAGGGGGAGGAGGAGGAGGAGGATGGCACGCTGCCCCGGTCCACCCAGGTCAGCCAGCCTGGCCAGGGTGGCCCCAGCCCTCCCTCCACAGGTGCTGGAGGGGCAGCACAAAGATGCAGGAAGGTGCAGCAGGTCAGGCAGCCCAGGTGCGTGCCCATAGCCAATGCCAGCAACGTCTCTCTGCTCTGGGCTGTAAGCAATTCCTCATAAACGGTGTTCCCCAAAGAGAGGGCAACAAAACCCTGCCTCTTCCTGCCGTCAGGGATTCACCAGAGCTTTCTGACTCTGTCATTGCAGGTGCTGATTCCTTCTCCCTGCCTGAACCGCTGTGACTCCGGGGCCCCCGCAGTTGCTGTCTACAATAAAAAGATCTTTTCTCTCTTGCGACTGAGTCTGCTGTGGGTGTGTATGCTGCTTTACTGAACTTTCCACCCACACTGACAATGGAAAAGTACAACCAGCACTCGGGTCAGAAGATTAACGATGTCTAAAAGCAAGAAATAGTTACAAGACGGCCAGAAGAAAAGAAGGTGCTCGTTAAGGAAGAAGCTGATAAAGAAGGGACCTTTTGGAATTGCAAAATCAGGAACTTATCTACTGGCTACGTGCGGGTAGCAGTGTTTGTGGAAAGTACCGAGGGGAGCTATTTTTAGAAATAAACGTGCACAACAGTATATAAGGGCTTGCTGCTATTTTTAGAAGACACAAGAGTCTATAAGGGCTTGCTTGCTAATAAAGGTTTGAGCTTGACTTCCAATCATATTGATTGTCTGTGGTCTTGTCTCCTGTGACCTGCACGGGAATCCGTCCCCACAGTCTGCCACGAGATATTCTGGAGCGGGGAGCTGTTCTGAGATGAATCCTCAGGGAGGGATTTGGGATCGTCCCTTGTCCCAGCACCCTTCCCAGTGGGCGTCAGGGCTGAGTCGAGGTGCTGTAGGAGGGAAACCCAAGCCCAGAGTCACGTGGGAGGGTGGTGGTTGGAAGGAGCAAGTGACAAGAACAGTGACAAGTTGGTATCACTCAGAATCTAAACGTAGCCGCCCCCAGCCCCTCTGACACCTGAGGATAAACTGGGACGCAAGGGGGTTTATTTTCTGCCAAATTACCCTGTAAGGTAACAGGTGTCAATGTTGGGGACACTCCAGGGTTGGAGACGTCACCACAGACACCCTGGGGACACCCTGGTCCCCTCCCAGTTGTGGGGCATCAAAGTGGGGTGCACCCCAGGGAGAGGGATGTCCCCAAGATCCAGCCTGGGGTCTCCTGTGTTCCCTCAAAGGGGTGTCAACATGGGGGGACACCCCGAGGATGGGGACATCACTAAGAGCCACCTTGGGGTCCCTCAGCATAATGAGCCATCAACGTGGGGGACACCTCATGGATGGGAATGTCCTCAGGAGCCACCTTGGTGTCCCCATGTCCCCTCCCATGCCCAGGGTGATGATTTGGGGACCTCCAGGAGACCCTGGGCGGTGTGTGTGGGGTGTCCCCATGGCCCCCCAGGGTGTCCCTGTGTCCCCCATCCTGGTTGATGCCGTGGATGCACAAGCGGAGGCTGTTGGTGGCTTTCCTCGTCAGCCTGGTGTTGTCCCCTTCCTGGGGGATGGGGGGGGGGACACACGAGTGACAACAGGCTCCCCAAATCTGAGGGGAGTGGTTGTGGGGGTCACTGGGACACCCCCCCTTCCCAGGTGTCCTTGAGAGTTTTGGGGTGCAGGGATAGGGGTGTGGCATCGGTGGGACCCCCCCAAAAACCCTGCAGGGGATGGTGGGTACAGCAGGGACACAGTGTGTGGGGCAACAGGGGGGTGTGAGGGGGGAGACAGTGCTGGGACCCCCCAAAGCTCCTGCAGGGGAAAGCAGGGATGTGGAGGAGGCGGTTGGTGGTCCCAGTGGGGGAACTGGGGGTGCAGGAGGAGGGGTGGCATCACTGGGACCTCCCCCAGACCCCTGCAGGGGACAGTAGGGATGGGGGGGATCCCAAATGGGGAACTGAGGGTCTCTGGGGGGTTAAGGTGGAGTCCTCCCAATTTTGGGGGGTCCTGGGGAGGTTTTGGTGGTCCCAGAGGGGCTTAGGGGTCCCATGGGGGTTAAGGGGGGTCCCCCTGATTTTGGGGAGCCTCGGGGATTTTAGGGTCCTAGGGGGAGTTTGAGGGGGTCCCCACTATTTTGGGCAGCCTCAAGGGGTTTCTGGGGGTCCCCAGCGATTTTGGGGGGCTTGGGGGGGAGTTGGTGGTTCCAAGGGGGCAAGACTGCTAGAGAAGAAAAAAGAAGCTCTTCTCTTCAGCACCAACCCTCTGCGCACCACCCACCGCCCCCAAAAAAGCGCCCTCCTTCACTGTCCCCCTTTAATGCTTCATTCTGCAAAGCTGCGTGGCAGCGACGTTATGATGAAGTGATAAAGAGCTTACTTTGGAGCTGGAGGAGGAAAAAAACCACTGAGTCCTCTCAGGTCTCATTTCAAGGACTCAGAAACCTTAAAACATGCAGAGGGAATCTACTTGCTGCATCCCGAGTTTGTCAGCAACCTCCTGCTATTTTCTTCGCCAAAAACTCCTCCAACTAACCTGTGGCATATTTTCTTAGGTGTATGTCTTTAATAACCATTGCCTCTTTTTACTTTACCTGAGTTTTTCTTATCTTTGATTTCTTGAGCTTTCTGATTCACACAATACGAGACAGAAAACACAGAAGCGAGCTCTCTGCTGTACTGACCAACCAAGTCAATTTCCAGTGACCTGACATGGCTTGTAATATACAACACACCTAATTAAAGGCACACCAAGCCAGGTCTCTTTCTATCCTATGTCGTTTATTGTTTGAAATCATGTCTTAATATTTTTTACATTTAATAAATATATTACTAAATTGTATTACTAAAAATAAAATCATTATAATAAGCTCAGTTGAGTTAGAATTCAACAGCACTGTCAAAGTCAGGAGCAGGGGCAGGAAGAACGTGATCTTCCCTCACACTGGGTGTGTGAACTTCTAGATGGAGACTTGGACCTTAAAAGAAAACACAACACAAAAATAAAATAAGTAAAGTTAATTCTAAGCAGTCACTCTCCCCATTTATTTCCTCCAAATTTGTTTTGGTTTTTGACTCTCCGCATGCTCATGTCAAAGCTTCTTTCAGCTGCTGACATACTACTACTGCAAACTGAAGAACTTGCCAACATGTAACAGTTTCTGCTTACAAGACAGAACAGCCACTGCTTTGTTAGTGCAAAAACATGCACGAAGGGAACCTCTATTTCCATGGGCTTCTATCCCATGTAACAACATGTCACTACTTATTCGGCAGTTTGTACAGGATGCAAAATACTGGTACTGCAATCTTACCTACAGGACCATTTAACCCACACTTCTAGCCCAGACGTCCTAGCAAAATTTTCACATACCTCTGGCTCTAACCAAGGGCAGTGGCTGCACTGCAGGAAAATTAATTTCTAAAAGCTTCTGAAGTCAGCCTCTAGTGATAGGACTCAATGCTCTTACTCTAGGAAAGATGCTGACAGCATTACTAAGAGAGAGCTCTTCAGACTCCTGCCCAAGTGAATTCTGGGCACAGAAAACATCAGCTACCCCGAGTCTTTTCTTCACAATCTTTTCTTTCATTATTTTTAAAGAACCATTTCACATTATTCCGCATATTTTCATTAGCATCATTCCTCCTCTCAAAGTCCTTCACCCATTTAAGATTTCCTTACAAACAAGTCTGATCTTTTAGTTCCTAAGAAAAATTGATCAACGTCAAGAAATTCCTAGGAAAGCCACCGGTTTGCAGTCCAGCTTGACATCTCCCCGTGTACCCACAGGAGATAAACAAAAGAGGAGCCGAAGACCATTTCTCTCCCATATCTCCTCCCAAGTGCTTTGAGGTAACGGTTACAATCAGAACAGGGAGACGCAGAAAATCCAGCAACTAGACCTCTTCAGGCTCTGGCCTCCTCGCGGCTGTCAGGAGGTGAGGGGTGTCACTGCAGAGAAGCTTCAGTGAAAGAGACACCTGCTCCTCAGCAACTGCTGCCAAACTGTAACTCTCAGTCAACTGTAATCTCTGACCTAGTTGAGCTAGTAACCTACATATGGAACTCCTCTCCCTCCTAACTCCTGGAATCACCCAACCCATCTGGAGAGGGGCAGTGCAGATCCTCCCGATTCCTCTAGACAGCCGGCTTCTCCGTTACAGACACGTAAAGCAGTTACCTGGAAAACAAACGCCTGCGCTCCTTTGGAGTCTTTTTAGATTCCATCCGTTCCTGAATCATCTGTAAACTCATCAAGTCTGGATTTTCATTTCCCTGTTAAAAGAAGTTTGACCTTTATTACAATTACAGCTTGACCTTTATCACAAAAAGACACCAAGAAACAAAACATGGCCAGTATGAGGAAATGCATACTGCTTGCAGATGCAAAGGTGGATGTGCTATTTAAGCAAAACCAGTTTAGAATTCCTACCAGTCTTAGGGAAGGTTTTAGGATGACATTCGTCTTGTTTTAGTTTTGCATGTTCACCATCTCCACCGAGAAATTCTATTGGAGCAAACACTCTGTCATTTTTGCTGATGTCAGATGCACTCGAGTGTAACTGCCGTCCGACAGGCCACGAAACACAGGCATGAAAAACAGCCCAACTTCATTGAGTCAAGCCCCCACTCTTCTTTAAGTCTCCTTGTTCTCTGTCAAACTCCTCCCTAGACAAGGGAGGCCAAAGGCACCCTGCTTGTGTCAGAAATCGCAGCAGGACCAGGGGAGCAACGGTCCCCCTGTCCGCGGCTCTGGTGAGGTTTTTTTCCAACCTCAGTGATTCTACGATTCTCCAAAAGAGGTTTTTGTGTCATTGGGATGGCATTTGAATGAGCCATTGGAACTGCTGCTGGTCCTCAAGCTGGTGACATGTCTGTAGGAGCTGGGGGATATCCTGGAGAAGGGAGAGTGCACCCAGCAGACGGAGGCTGCCCAGGTGGAAACTGAGGAGGAAACGGTTGTGGTGGTACCCCCGGGGGAAGAGGACATGCGCGGGGTGGTGGAGGATACAAGGGAGGTGGAGGCACAGGCACAGAGAGCGGTGTTGATGCTGGTAGTGTTGGGGCCTGAGTCCTCTGGGTACGTTCACTGTGCGGGCGTCCTTGATCTGAGCTTCTAAAGAAACCCCAAAACACCAGTCACTGTTTGTTACACTCTGCCCTGATTTTAAAGGGGAAAGTGAATGGAGGAGGAGCGTGGTGGCGAGCACTTCTTGTTCTCAACTGAAGCATTTTTCTCCCCGCTTTTTGTTCATTTGAGACTACGCTCATTTCTTGGTCCTCAGACTTGCCTTCCACATCGTCACTCCCAGCAAATCCCTCAGTCTCCCCTTCTTATGGTCAGTTTGGCAACTGTGGCTGGAGGCTGCCCGTGCTAAAAGAGACACGTGCCAAGCGCTCCTCTGACACACCTTGACACCCTTAATACTTCACAGTTCTGATCTTCAAAGTACTGCACAGACATTAACTCATCTTCTCTCAAACTTCTTTTAACATCTTCCGCACACGCTTCCTACGTTGTTGCCTCATGGTGACATCTTTGGCCTGTTCTTGGCCCTGAATTTTCATTTTTTGCTTACTGAACTTGAGGTTTTAGACAATCTGTGGGATGGACCCTGTTTTTTGTTTTGACTTATTTTTAAGATTTTATACGCACAGTGCACCCTTACAATCTCTCTATAACACACAGATACCAAAAGGAAGGACTAACCTGATGCTGCAATAAACCAAAAGAGACTCCTCTCTCTCCAACCGAGAGAAAGCAGCTTGGCTATTTGAGATGACTAAGTAGTAAAATAACAGCGTTGCCTTTTCCAGTAGTTTGCTCAATCAGTATTAGCTAAGTTGTTAAAAAAAGAATATTGGAGGCTGATTTCTACTGGGAAATCAATTTCTTCAGCCCTATTCAGCCAGTAATCAAGAGGGTGCCTTTCCATCTGATCCTTTAATTATGTTTCATTTTTACACGTAATTATGATTTCCTCACAAAGACTTCATTCTTCAGAGTCCTCTTTTCAATCATGTACTGGAGTTTTATTTTAAATAATCTTCCTGAGAGCACAGATCCCCTTTGTGAAGGCCAATCCAAATTAAGCCATTTAATAATTAATTACCACATGTATTCTCCACAACGATCTGTGCATACTTAATCCCTTATAAATCAGCTGTTGTGTCCGTTATGTGTTACGGCCTCGTTTAACAGGTTACAAGCAGCAATATATTGAATTTCTGTAGCATACTTACACTTCCCAGTCTGGTCTGCCACTTGCTGAGCGAATTTTGCCGGCTCTCACTGGATGACCTTTTGGCATGGGGAGAGAAAAAAAATCCCTTTCAGTTTACCTGAAGAGAATTTTTTAAGAGAAATTTGTAAGTTACGGTTACTTACCAGTTGTGGGTATGGATCGTCCTTGGTAGCCCAGAAGACTTGGTAATGCTGGCCATCTTAGTCCAGGATCCTGATAGCCCTTGTGAATCAGTGCAAACAGTTGGAAAATAAGCTCTACTAAAACACGAGAATCACTGCATATGGTGAAAGAAAACCTACCTTCTCTTCCCACAAACCGCGGATTGACAGGGGGGAAGATTGAGGAAGCCCGTGGCAGCCACCAGCACAGCAGGAGGGTTCAGAGCCACGCGTGCTGGTGGAGATGCTGGTGGCTGCTGCTGCCTCTGCTTACGGATCCTCTGTGTGTAACCAGTTCCATTTTTGAAGTTGTTCACAGCCTAGAGGCAGAAAAACATTTACAAAGAGGTAACATGAACCTTCAGTAGCTCTAGGAACAAAAGCCTCCACAGGGTAAAATGACTTGTGTATTCCCGTATATACTATCCATCCTAAAATAAACCAACATACGGATATATTCAGTTTAGATATCAGGAAGAAATTCCTCCCTGTGAGGGTGGTGAGGCCCTGGCACAGGTTGCCCAGAGAAGCTGTGGCTGCCCTCTCCCTGGAAGGGTTCAAGGCCAGGTTGGACGGGCCTTTGGGCAACCTGGGCTAGTGGAAGGTGTCCCTGCCCGGGGCAGGGGGGTGGGACTGGATGGGCTTTACGTTCCCTTCCAAGCCAAACCCTTCTGTGATACATGAACGCATCCCATTAAACACTGACATTAATGATTGGTAACTCAGAGTATCTATATGTAAAGTACTTCAGTGTTAACACTGAATTTGAAACTGAGGCAATCCTCTTAAGTTTCTGGTAAAATGTGCTGTTGGGGTGCAAGCTTTGTGGAGAAATCCTCTTGCACCCCGGCGCCGGACTAAACATACCTGCTTTATAACTCTATTCGAGTTGTAGAGTCTGTTTCCGTGAATCAGGTCAAACAGAAATTCTGGGGTAAAACTGGAGGATCTGGTGGTCAAACATCGATCTGGAGACCAAGGGCCATTTTGGGGTGGAAAGGGGGGGGTTGGGATCAGGGGGACTCACCCCGCAGCACCCAGGTGAGGCTGGCCCTGGTGATGGTGGAGGTGTCGTCCCCCACTCCCACGGCGTCCCAGCACTAGTACTGGAGGTAGTCGGGGCTGACGCCCTTGGGGTACCCCTGGAGCAGCAGCACCCGTGGGGAGTGGGGGACAGGTACCCCTGGGACACCCAGGAATCCCAAATCCCCCCTGCAACCCACCCAAACTGCATTTGCCACCCCCAGGTCCCTCCAAAACACCCTCAGCCCCCCCAAACCCCCCCAACCTCATTAGTGCCCCCCCCAGATCCTACTGGCCCCCCAGTTCTCCATTGTAACCCCCAAAACCCCAAATATCTACCCCAGGACCCTACCAGCCCACCCCCAGGACTCCCCTAAGTCCCATTACCCCCCCAGGAGACCCCCAGTACCCCAATAACACCCCCCAAGCACCAAGACCCTCCCCGAGACCCAAATACCTCCCTCAAGACCCCCCCAGGACCCCAAGACCTCTCCCAGAACCCCCACCAGGATGTCACCAATCCACCACCCTCAGACACCAATATCTCCCTCAAGACCCCCCCCAAGGACCCCAATAACCCTCCCAAACCCCTCCAGGACCCCCACCCACCCACAACTCCATTACACTCCCTCTAGGACCCAAACAACCCCCCAGGACACCAATAACACCCACAGCTCCCACAGAACCCCAATAACACCCCCCCAAGAATCCCCCCGGGTCCCCAATCCCCCCTCACGGCACAGGCAGGAGTGTGGGCAGGTGCTGGGGGGGGCACAACATGCTGCAGCCCCCCCGGGGGTCCCCCTGGCCCCCACAGGGCCTACTTCCTGCTGACAGTCTGCGAGGGCCTATGGTCTGCAGTGAGGCGGCCTAGGCAGGAGGTCCTCCAGCTCTCTGTGGTCTGCACTGAGGGATGTTCCAGGAAGAGAGTTTGGTTCACCCAGCAAGTGGGAATTCCTCCTTTTAAAACACTCGCTTTGTTCTGGATGGCTGAATGAATAGTCTTCCTGCAAAGGTGGCACCAGCACCAGCACCAGCACCAGCAGCACCAGCAGCACCAGCACCAGCACCAGCACCAGTGGTGGTGGCTCCGGCCTAGCAGTGGGTGAGTGCAGGGGCTGGGGCCGATTTCCCTGGAGGGGGTGGTGGGATCGCCGGGGAAGGGGAAGCTTTGTTCTAAAAACACAAACTTTTTCATGGTTCTGATTTTTTTTTTAAAAAAAGGTTTGTTGTCACAGTTCGGGCTGTTCAGATGTTCTGATGTGTGACTGTGCTTGTCCTTTTACCTTGAACTTGTTGGGTCTTCGCTGTCTGTAAGGGTCTGTTGTGTCTGCGGGGTTTATCTGTCAGGTTACCCCAGGGAAAGTGAATTTTAGCTCTTTACTTCAAGTGTGAAAGAAGTGACACATTTAATATTTTCTGCTGTCTGTGGTGATTTGGGTTGGGTGGGTTCAATCTGATGAACACCTCAGAGTGGTGCTTCAGAGGGTGCCAGTCACCAGAGCCAAGAGGTGCTGATCAGAAACCGGCATTAAGCCCGAGGGCGAGAGCTGGCCCGGGCAGGCTCTTGCCTTCTGGCTGTGGGACAGTTTTTCCCAGCTCGGAGGTGCTGGGAGAGATGGGGGGGGGGTGTGAGCAGGGGGGTGTGCTGGAGCCCAGCCCCTTTGCAGAGCCCCGCTGCTCCTCTGGCTTTCTGGACAAACTTCAGTTTCTACACAGCACCTTTCCCAAAAGACAAATCCTGTTTTGTTTCAAGTTAGAACGACCCTGCTCTGCTTTCAGAAAAGAATCTCTTGACATCTGCAGGCAGAGCAGAAGTCTCACACAATGAAGGTACAAGAAGTAATTGAAAAGTAATTAAAGGACAAGTTTCTGTGTGCTGGGATCCTGGGAGTGCTTCTGGTTGCGAAATCCGGCAGCACCACTTGCTCTCAGGCTGCAAACAGCCGGCAGAGCTCCTGCCTTGGGTGGCACTGCTTCAGCCTCCCCTGTCAGCCGCTCCTTCATCTCCAGCTCTCTGCTCTGCACCAGCTCTGCATAAAATAGTCGCTTTTCACTGCATGTAGCTGTGGATTGCTGTAAACGTGATGTAACTGGTTGGCACCGTGTTTCTTTGCAAGCTTGTCCCGCCTGATGTGCTGTCAGTCTGCAGATCGTCACCTTGTTCCTAGGTGAGTGTTGGGGCTCCTCCTGGGCTCTCCTGTGCATCTTCTTAAATGTTGACAAAATGCCCATGTGGAAATAGAATTAATCATCAGAATAATTGATAAGGAAGAACTAATCAGGATTTAAACAAAACCAGGCTCCTGTCCAGAACACCTGTGTAGTTCATCTTGCCTGTTTTTTCTTCCTGTCGCTTTCAAGCTCCTGTTCAGTTCTGCTGTGCCCTGCATCTCTGCTTGTTCTCATCCCGATTTCATGTAGCCAGGCAGACCAGTTTCCTCCTCCTCCTTTTCTCTGGTTTTCTCCCTGTGAAATCTGTTTTCTGTAATTGCCTGGTCCTCGTGGAAACACATTTAAAAACTGCTCTCGCAGGTTCCCCCCTTTCAGGAGGTGCCTGTGGCTGCAGGGATGCCGTGCGAAGCAGGTGGGACAGGGCTGGTGTCTGCTCCGGGTCGGGGTTTGCACCCCTCGGGTGCTGCGGAGAGGCAGGGTGCTGTGGGCTCGCGGCGGTAGCTCGGGCTCGGAGCAGAACCTGGTCTTTGGGGAAAACGTGAGTTTTCCTGGAGTGACTCCCTGTCCCTAAGGCTGGCTGGCGGCCGGCAGCTGGCATGTGCCCTGTGCCGGGGAGCTGGCCGGGGGGCTGTCAGGGGAGCGGAGAGGTCTGACAACACCTTTCTGGGGCGCTGGCTGGGACAGGCTGGGGAGGTCTTGAGCTTTGTGTGTGGTGGTCAGGGGAGGCCATGCAGCAGGTGGAGCCGGCTCGTCTCTGATCAACCTTTTGAGGCAAGTGCTGTTGGGGATTTAGGTTTTAGGACAGTTAACTGAAATCTTGCTTTCTAAGTTCTTGCTGATTGATATGAAAAATGCAACACCTCAGAATGGCAGTAGTCAGAGGTGGGCTGCATCTGGATCCAGGTGATGCTCCTCTGTCCTTAGAACTTAAGGAAGGAAGCTTGCAGGTGTCAGTAGTGCTGCTGCTGAGGGGATTGGGTTTTCCAGAGCTGGGGAGCAGATTCTTACCCTGTCTATACTGCATCTGCACTGTGAAAGCTGGTGCACAGTAATGCCTTGCTGTCTGTCCCTTCTGTTTCAGAGTTCTGCTGTCAGTTGTTTAATAACCTGCTCTGGTTACTGTTGTCATGGTCCTGTTTTCCTTCATCCTTCACTGACCTTGCTGAGTAGCAGGCAGCTGAAGGTGGTGATGAAAATGTGATGGAGCAGGAGAGGCAGCAGGACCACTGGCAGTGAAAGAGTTGTCAGGTGTTCAATGTCACAGGAGAAGCAGCTGAGAGGTTTCAGCATGGTGATTTGTTTGAAGATGGGTCACACAGGGTCGCCAGGACATCATGAAGTTTAATTTCGTGTTATAAAGGGATTTTCCACTCTAAAGCTCAGGCAAGTAGCAGTTGTTTCTTGGAATACTAAAAGCAGTTAGAATCTCCTCTATTACTTCTGTCATTACCAGGTGTTGAACTGGCAGCTGACAACCCCAGAGGTCTCGCTTCTGTCTCACCATCTTCCACATCACACCAGCTGTTCCTGTGTGGTTCGGCTGTGTGCATTGCTGAGGCGCCTGCACACATTCCTCTCTATCCCATTGTTTCCTACGGGAAAAATGGAATTGGGAACAGTCGCACTTTGGGGATTCCATCCTGGGCAGGCGATGGGATGTGCCTGAAACTGTAGTTTGACTGTGTGGGGAATTATTGCCGAACCAGAGTGTAGGGTTGGGGAGTCAAAATGTTTCAGCAGCAATGAAGAGAGAAGTATGGGAAGGTTTCAGCTGCAAGCCTGCACACACTGGGTGTGCATGTACTCGAATGCACGGCTGCATTGCCCCAGGCTGCAGAGGTTATTGTGTAGAAAAGCCCTTGGTTAGTGGAATAATTCTCTGTTGGAATAAATCTGTATCTGGGCAGCGGAATGGGATATTTACCTTGTGACACAGAGGTGCCTCTCGGGCAAAGCAAAATACTATGTGATTTTTTTGACGAATGTTCATTTTCATTCTGATTTCATGCAGCCTGAACTGTTTTGTCAAATCTTGACTGTTCTCCCCAGCTGTCTATCACCGACTCTCATGTTTTGATGGCTCTTGTCACAGCCAGCCTGGTAAAAAGATCTTGGTTATTTTCTCTTTCCTTTTTTCCCCCTTTGAGAAGTCTCATGAACTTTTTGCAGCTGTCCTGACTCTCCTGCCCTGTCCTCCCTGAGCAGCAGTGTGGCAGTTAGAGCTGGCCACCCCTGGGAGGAGGTGTGCTCTGCTGGCTGTTAAAGAGTTGGCAGCGCTGTGCTCTGTGCTCATCTCCAAAGCTTCTCTGCTCTCCCTGGGCAATGGATTTTAGTGTTCTGCCGCTCCAAGTACAGTAACATCTGTACAGATACAGAACCTCTAGTTCATGGATTGGGTTCATGAAGCCCTGATTCTTTTGATCTCCTTTGGAAGCTCCATTGTCCCACATTTTCTCTCTCCCCTCTTCTCTGTCAAACTGTTTCACAGCTGGCCTTCTTCCCCAGGCTTTGCCTCGTCCCCTGGTCAGACCCGAGTTGTTCAGTTCCTGCAGGCCCAGCGGCTGTTGGGGGATCTGAGCTGCTCAGAGACAGCAGGGCCTGATCTCTAAAGGAAGGCAGATTTTGTGGTCTGACTCTGATCTTGCTGAAGCTGCTTTTGTCACCCTTTCAGAAAACCAACCGAGGGCTGAATCAGAGCTGGCCGTTTGCTGAAGGTACCAAAGAATGGGGGGTTTAGAAGCCAGTGCCTAATCCCGTGGACAACCTTAATGCTGTTGCTTTGATAACCTGTAGGAGGTATTTTATTGTGGGTTTTGTGTAAGGTGCTATAAAGCAATCCCATGCAGCTGGAAGCCAGAGGCAAGACTATTTATTTCAGAGCTTTGAAGATCTGTACTCCTGTGACAGCTGTCTCGCTGCTGCAGTGGTTGGGTTTTATTTTGCTTTGGAAAAACTGAACAAAAATTTTCATTCCATTTCCTTTTCCTTGAGGTGGGAGAATTCCTGGAAGTCTCCAAATCGAGTTAAGGGGTGTCTTCATCTTTTTACCCTGGACTGGGCTGAGTGCAGCTCCCAGAAGGGCGGGGTTTGGAAGGCTGGGAGCGCTGACCTGACCAGTCCGAGAGGACTCCTGACAGCAGGGCTGGGCTGCGGCTGTGGCTGCAGGTACTGCGGGGAGATGCTGGGTGTCTGGGTGGGCTGACCTGGCTGGTTTGGTTGTTTTGAGGGCGCTGTACTCTCTGCACCAGCTGCTAATAAGGTGTTTTCTGTCGGCAGGTCTGGTGGCCCATCAGTCTGTGTTCTCAGAGATGAGCCCACAGGAGTCCCTCGCTGGGTCTTGGCTGCAGAGAGCTTTGTGGTATCTTGACAGTGTTTGATATTTCCCAGACAATGCTTAAACCTGCCAGTTGACGCTATTTAACACTCTCCTCTGTAAGAGCCTTCCAGCGGTGATGCCTATCAACTCTGGCTTTCCCTTCAAAGAATTGTTATCAAAAGCTGCTGTTATCTTTGTCACTCGCCAGATGCCACCAATGAATCTCTACTTTTGTTGCTTTGGGCTTTTACATGTTGCCTTTAATTAGGATGTGTGCTCTTCTGTCCAGGGGCTGGTGGGCAGCTCTCTGGTGACCAAATCCAGGAGAAAACAAGAGGGTTTACTGTATTACCTCTTGTACTTGAAGGAACAATCCTTTAGCCCAGGTGTCTTTGGACGTGTCTTTTGGGAGGGGGCTACCAGGCCTCCAAATCCAGCAGTTTGTCAGTTTATTCTTTGTCCTGTTTGTGTTTTGCTTCTGGCCCTTAATCTGCAGCAGCAGATTGGGGCTGCGTGATGCACAGAGGTTCAGGGCAGGGTTACCTGTTCCTCCAGGACAGGATCTGCTGATTCAGCTCAGTATTTTAAGCAAGATGGAGCCGAATGAATCCTCCTCGTAGCAAGAGCTGGTAGCCAGGATGGATGAGCAGTTCATTCACAGTTGCTTAAACACTGAAGGAAATTCTATTTGTATATTAAAAATTGCTTTCTTAACCAGTGTTTAGCATCTTGGGGTCTCAGGGGTTAAAATACCTCTGGCAACTTGGATCAGTGTATGGGGATTTAAAAGTGCTCTGGATTAAGCAGGCAACTGAGTTAAACTGCATTTAGCTGATTCCCTGGCTGTGACTAATCCAGCCAACCCTGTGCTGAAGACATCTGGGGCTCGTCTGCTGTTCTCAGTGGAGGTTTCAGACCCTTTCTCAAAGATGTCACCGCTCTGTAAGTTATGGCTGTACTGACCAGAAGTTAGGAGTCACTTTGGGAGTGGCCCCTTGTGATGGAGACTGGAGACCTCTGCTCTTCTGTCCTGGACGTCAGGCAGTGGCTTTCACAGTGGTCCCATCTCTCAGCTCAGCTCTGCTTTCTGTCATTAGGATACAGCTTTGATTTGCCAGCGGTGAGTGAATTGGCACATCCCCTACTGCGGATCTGCAGGAGACATACCCCTCTAGCAAGGTACAGGACAACCTTACAAATACAGAAAGCTAAACCTCGCACTAATTACTCAATGGGAATGCAGCAGGCAGAGCTTTTGGTCTAGATTGCATCCGTGCTGCTGTTAGCTTCAGGAAGCCAGTGCTTCCAGCACTGCATCTTCCTCCGCGTTCTCCCCCATGCCCTGGGCAGATCTCTGTTTCAGGGTTGGCCCTGCTGTTCCATGAGCTGTGCCCTCTAGGTGTGGTTATCAAGTGTTAGCACAGACTTTGGATTTTGCGCTGTGTTATTGCAGTGGTTGTGTCAGTCAGATGTGGACAAGTTCTGAGTGCAGGTGTGTGGTGACTAGTCCCCGTTATTTGGCCTTGACTGCAGGAAGAACTGAACCCCTTCAGCCTTCTCAATCTGGGTGGAGATGAGTGATGGAAAGCAGTTGCATACTTTCAAGGGATCAGTGAAAGGAGGATCCTTTGCTCTGCTCCCTCAACTAAAATGCTCTGCTGGCAAGCAGCAGCTCTGGGTTTGCCTTGATTATTGCAGTGACTGCTTGTTGTGTTTAGTCTGCTGCGCTGTTATAAGCAGTCTCTCTGCGAGCAAGAAACTTGTGAGTGGCTGAGCTGAGATTTCCAGGTTCCTGATCAGAGGAGGGGCTGTCCCAGCCAAATTGGAGTTGGGTTCCTGATTGCACCCAGATAGAAAAGATTATTCATCCAGTGGGGCAAAAAACCCAATCCAGAACTGCTGTTTTATTGAGTGTTTGGCATAGCTTAGCTGAGCAGATCTTGGCGCTCAGTACGAGTTACAGCTCTGCTTCTCTGAGCCCGTGTGCTGGGCTCACTTACAGCTGGCCTGACTCTCAGGAATGCTACCTGCTTTCTGACTTTTCCTGCCTCGTGGGCCTTGGGGGCTTGAGGAACCCTTTTCCTCCTTTCCATCAGCCCATTTACCACATGCTCTACTATCAGGTTGTTTGGGACTCTGGCGTCTCTTTAGTATTTTCTGGCTGAAACACTTTGGTTTGTACAAGCAACTGTCTGTCTGGATGTCCAAGCAACTGTTTTGGTGGTGATTTGGGGGGTTATGGGGGTGTTTGGGTTGATATGGGGGATATGGGAGTATATGGGGATGCTTTGGGGTGATTTGGGGGGGTTGGGGGGATATGGGGGATATATGTGTATATGGGGAAATTTTGTGGTGTTTTGGGGGGATTTGGGGGGGTTGGGGTGATTTGAGTGGATATGTGGGGGTTGGGGGTATATGGGGGAGTGGTTGGGAGTATATGGGTGGTTTTGGTGTGATTTGGGGGCATATGGGGGATTGGGGTGATATGTGGGTTGTTTGGGGGGGATATGGGTGGTTTTCGGGGTGATTCTGTGGGATATGGGGGTTTGGGGGGATATGGGGGGTGATTTGGGGGATATGGGGGGGTGGGGTATATAAGGGGGATTTTGGAAGGATATGGGGAGGTTTTGTGATTTGAGGGGATCTAGGGATGTATGGGAGGGTTTGGAGGGATTTGGGGAGATATGGGGGGGTTGTGGGCATATGAGGATGTTTTGGGGTGATTTAGGGCATATGGAGGTGTTTTGGGGTGATTTGGTGGGATATGGGTGGTTTTGGGGTAATATGGGGCATATGGGGGTGTTTTAGGGTGATTTGGGGGGTTATGGGGCATTTTGGGGTGATATGGGGGATATGGGTGGTTTTGGGGTAATATGGGGCATATGGGGGTGTTTTGAGGTGATTTGGGGGCATATGAGGGGTAGTGGGGATATGGCGGGGTTTGGGGTGATTTGGGGGTGCTAAGGGTGCAGGGGCAGCCCTGCTCTCTGGCAAGAAAATTGTGCCCAGCACGGGGCCACCTGGGCCTCAGGGGGCTTTAGGGCTTCAGGGGCCAATCCCAGCAGTGACCGTTGGTGACGTCAGCAGCTGCCCATTACACAACCCCTGCGGCTGGCCCACAGCTCGCTGCGCAGTTGAGCTTGTGGCAGCAGACGTGCTTAGTAGAGGAGCCCACAGACAGTGGGACGAGCAAAAAGAGTGGTTCTTTGAACCCCTGAGGATGCCTCCCCAGCCCCAAAAACGCAAGAGGGCTGACGGGAGCAGCAGCTCTGGCAGGTCAGTCGAGCCAATGGAGGTTGACCTGCCACAGCAGGGCCATGAGCCCATGGAGGTGGATCCTCCTCGTGATATGGAGGAGCCCATGGAGGTGGATCCATGTGGCGATGTGGAGGAGCCCATGGAGGTGGATCCACCTGGAGATGTGGAGGAGCCCATGGAGGTGGATCCACCTCGAGAAGAGGAGGAGCCCATGGAGGTGGATCCATCTCCTGCGGGGCTGATGGGGCACTGCAGCACCATGCCCGGGTGCCCGAAGCGCCGCAGGGTGCGGGGGGGCTCTCAGCCGGCCTCCCAATAGCTCCCCCCCCCCCCCCCCCCCCAACAAGTGGTGCTAGCCCCGAAGGGACCAGCCACTCCGACACCCGGTAAGCTCCTCATGTCAAGCCGCAGATGAGCCCGGCTTTCCCACCCCCACCCCCTCCCCTCATGACGGGGGCCATCTCCTCTGCCCTGAGCCCAAAGAGGCGAGGAGGGGGGCTGCCATTTTCTGTCTGGCAGCGCCATAGCGCCGGGAGGAGTCCCTTGGAGCCTGCTGGAGTCTGCCGAGGACCACTGAGGAGTGCCAGAGACCCCTGAGGACCGCCGAGGACAGCCAGAGACTACTGAGGACCACCGAGGACCGCTGAGGATCACCAAGGAACGCTGAGGAGCATCGAGGACCGCCGGAGAAGCCCAAGGACCACCAAGTACCACTGGAGGCTGTTGGACTCCCCTGGAGGCCATCGAGGTAACTGGGGCCTGGAGGTGGCATTTTTTCAATCTGAGGATGAGGAAGCCCATGGGGGGTGGCTGTCCTCACCCAGCTCTCACCTCAGCTCCCCAACGGGTGCGTGAAGGGGAAGCCAGACCCGCCCTGGCAGTGCGCAGAGAAGAGCAGCAGAGCACCAAAGAAGGCAGATGCCTGTGCTGGTTCTGGCTGGGACAGAGTTAGTTTTCTTCCTAGGAGCTGGTCCAGTGCTGTACTTTGGATTTAGTACGAGAATGATGCTGATAACATGCTGATGCTATAGTCGGTGCTAAGTAGTGCTCGTCCTAAGTCAAGGATTTTTCATTTTCCCAGGCTCTGCACGCGAGCAGGTGCACAGGAAGCTGGGAGGGCGCAGGGCTGCCAGGAGAGCTGACCCCAGCTGAGCACAGGGACACTCCGTACCGTACGAGGTCATGCTCGGCACAGGAATCTGGGGGAGGGAGAAGGAACGGGGAGGACGGTCAAAGTGGTGACAGCACCATGGATGACCAGCTTTCTATGCTGAGGCAGCTTGGGGCTCACCCAGCTCTCTCCCTGTCCCTTCCCTGTGCACAGGACACCAGAAGGAGCCAAGAAACCCCGAGTGACCTTCGTCCCATCACTCCAACTCCTGGAGAAGAAGCGGAGCCGCCGCCATGCCGCGAGTGTTCCTCTGGTCCGGGCGCTGTCCCCAGCACTGCTCCTCCCACCAAGCAGCACAGGCATCACTGCTCCCCTTCTGCCAGTGCTTCTCTCTTGCCCAGTGGAGGCCATTCAGCACCAGCAGCCTGGAGAGGCTGGTGGAGGGCCAGGCAGAGGGGAGAACGGCTGTCTTTCTCCTCTGGCTGTGCCGGGGTGCAGGAATGGGCGAGCAGTGGGATGGTTGGCCGGTGGCCCTTTCTGCTATGGGGTTGCTCTCTAAGCGCAGCCTGGCTCTTGCAGGCTGATCTCAAGCAAGGGCCTCCGACGGTCCCGTCGAGCAGCGAAGGGGGACTTTGCCAATCACCAGGTGAGTTTGGGAAAGAAAGGCCCCTCCTGCAAGCGGCTGGGCTGTGCTCCCTTGTCCCTTGAGTGTCCCCATACAGGTTGGGCAGCCTGAGGGAGGACGTCAGCCGGAGGAGGAAGGACAGCGCTGGCAGCGGCCGCTGGACGTGGTTCTGCGGGGACACGCAGCCTCTGGTGCTGCCCACAGCTTGGAGGAGGACAGGCCAGGACTGGGCCAGGCTGTCCCGGGGACACACTGGCTCTCAGGAGCCCCCAGGCCGGAGCTGTTGAGCCAGAGCCACGGTTCCAGCTGCCGGTCCCTGCCCGTCCTGCCGCAATGCTCAGCACCGTGCTGCAGGAAGGGCAGGGCAGGGCAGGGCAGGCTCCGGGAGCGCTGGCCTGGCGGCATCCACTGACAGGCTCTTCTCTCTTTCCCTTTGCAGCAGGAGGGAGCAGCAGCAGGAGGAAGAGGAAGAGGAAGAGGAGGAGGAGGAGGAGGAGGAGGAGGAGGAGGAGGAGGAGGAGGAGGAGGAGGAGGAGGAGGAGGAGGAGGAGGAGGAGGGGGGCACGCTGCCCCGGCCCACCCAGGTCAGGAGGGAGCAGCAGCAGCAGGAGGTGGAGGAGGAGGAGGGGGAGGAGGGGGAGGAGGAGGAGGAGGATGGCACGCTGCCCCGGTCCACCCAGGTCAGCCAGCCTGGCCAGGGTGGCCCCAGCCCTCCCTCCACAGGTGCTGGAGGGGCAGCACAAAGATGCAGGAAGGTGCAGCAGGTCAGGCAGCCCAGGTGCGTGCCCATAGCCAATGCCAGCAACGTCTCTCTGCTCTGGGCTGTAAGCAATTCCTCATAAACGGTGTTCCCCAAAGAGAGGGCAACAAAACCCTGCCTCTTCCTGCCGTCAGGGATTCACCAGAGCTTTCTGACTCTGTCATTGCAGGTGCTGATTCCTTCTCCCTGCCTGAACCGCTGTGACTCCGGGGCCCCCGCAGTTGCTGTCTACAATAAAAAGATCTTTTCTCTCTTGCGACTGAGTCTGCTGTGGGTGTGTATGCTGCTTTACTGAACTTTCCACCCACACTGACAATGGAAAAGTACAACCAGCACTCGGGTCAGAAGATTAACGATGTCTAAAAGCAAGAAATAGTTACAAGACGGCCAGAAGAAAAGAAGGTGCTCGTTAAGGAAGAAGCTGATAAAGAAGGGACCTTTTGGAATTGCAAAATCAGGAACTTATCTACTGGCTACGTGCGGGTAGCAGTGTTTGTGGAAAGTACCGAGGGGAGCTATTTTTAGAAATAAACGTGCACAACAGTATATAAGGGCTTGCTGCTATTTTTAGAAGACACAAGAGTCTATAAGGGCTTGCTTGCTAATAAAAGTTTGAGCTTGACTTCCAATCATATTGATTGTCTGTGGTCTTGTCTCCTGTGACCTGCACGGGAATCCGTCCCCACAGTCTGCCACGAGATATTCTGGAGCGGGGAGCTGTTCTGAGATGAATCCTCAGGGAGGGATTTGGGATCGTCCCTTGTCCCAGCACCCTTCCCAGTGGGCGTCAGGGCTGAGTCGAGGTGCTGTAGGAGGGAAACCCAAGCCCAGAGTCACGTGGGAGGGTGGTGGTTGGAAGGAGCAAGTGACAAGAACAGTGACAAGTTGGTATCACTCAGAATCTAAACGTAGCCGCCCCCAGCCCCTCTGACACCTGAGGATAAACTGGGACGCAAGGGGGTTTATTTTCTGCCAAATTACCCTGTAAGGTAACAGGTGTCAATGTTGGGGACACTCCAGGGTTGGAGACGTCACCACAGACACCCTGGGGACACCCTGGTCCCCTCCCAGTTGTGGGGCATCAAAGTGGGGTGCACCCCAGGGAGAGGGATGTCCCCAAGATCCAGCCTGGGGTCTCCTGTGTTCCCTCAAAGGGGTGTCAACATGGGGGGACACCCCGAGGATGGGGACATCACTAAGAGCCACCTTGGGGTCCCTCAGCATAATGAGCCATCAACGTGGGGGACACCTCATGGATGGGAATGTCCTCAGGAGCCACCTTGGTGTCCCCATGTCCCCTCCCATGCCCAGGGTGATGATTTGGGGACCTCCAGGAGACCCTGGGCGGTGTGTGTGGGGTGTCCCCATGGCCCCCCAGGGTGTCCCTGTGTCCCCCATCCTGGTTGATGCCGTGGATGCACAAGCGGAGGCTGTTGGTGGCTTTCCTCGTCAGCCTGGTGTTGTCCCCTTCCTGGGGGATGGGGGGGGGGACACACGAGTGACAACAGGCTCCCCAAATCTGAGGGGAGTGGTTGTGGGGGTCACTGGGACACCCCCCCTTCCCAGGTGTCCTTGAGAGTTTTGGGGTGCAGGGATAGGGGTGTGGCATCGGTGGGACCCCCCCAAAAACCCTGCAGGGGATGGTGGGTACAGCAGGGACACAGTGTGTGGGGCAACAGGGGGGTGTGAGGGGGGAGACAGTGCTGGGACCCCCCAAAGCTCCTGCAGGGGAAAGCAGGGATGTGGAGGAGGCGGTTGGTGGTCCCAGTGGGGGAACTGGGGGTGCAGGAGGAGGGGTGGCATCACTGGGACCTCCCCCAGACCCCTGCAGGGGACAGTAGGGATGGGGGGGATCCCAAATGGGGAACTGAGGGTCTCTGGGGGGTTAAGGTGGAGTCCTCCCAATTTTGGGGGGTCCTGGGGAGGTTTTGGTGGTCCCAGAGGGGCTTAGGGGTCCCATGGGGGTTAAGGGGGGTCCCCCTGATTTTGGGGAGCCTCGGGGATTTTAGGGTCCTAGGGGGAGTTTGAGGGGGTCCCCACTATTTTGGGCAGCCTCAAGGGGTTTCTGGGGGTCCCCAGCGATTTTGGGGGGCTTGGGGGGGAGTTGGTGGTTCCAAGGGGGCAAGACTGCTAGAGAAGAAAAAAGAAGCTCTTCTCTTCAGCACCAACCCTCTGCGCACCACCCACCGCCCCCAAAAAAGCGCCCTCCTTCACTGTCCCCCTTTAATGCTTCATTCTGCAAAGCTGCGTGGCAGCGACGTTATGATGAAGTGATAAAGAGCTTACTTTGGAGCTGGAGGAGGAAAAAAACCACTGAGTCCTCTCAGGTCTCATTTCAAGGACTCAGAAACCTTAAAACATGCAGAGGGAATCTACTTGCTGCATCCCGAGTTTGTCAGCAACCTCCTGCTATTTTCTTCGCCAAAAACTCCTCCAACTAACCTGTGGCATATTTTCTTAGGTGTATGTCTTTAATAACCATTGCCTCTTTTTACTTTACCTGAGTTTTTCTTATCTTTGATTTCTTGAGCTTTCTGATTCACACAATACGAGACAGAAAACACAGAAGCGAGCTCTCTGCTGTACTGACCAACCAAGTCAATTTCCAGTGACCTGACATGGCTTGTAATATACAACACACCTAATTAAAGGCACACCAAGCCAGGTCTCTTTCTATCCTATGTCGTTTATTGTTTGAAATCATGTCTTAATATTTTTTACATTTAATAAATATATTACTAAATTGTATTACTAAAAATAAAATCATTATAATAAGCTCAGTTGAGTTAGAATTCAACAGCACTGTCAAAGTCAGGAGCAGGGGCAGGAAGAACGTGATCTTCCCTCACACTGGGTGTGTGAACTTCTAGATGGAGACTTGGACCTTAAAAGAAAACACAACACAAAAATAAAATAAGTAAAGTTAATTCTAAGCAGTCACTCTCCCCATTTATTTCCTCCAAATTTGTTTTGGTTTTTGACTCTCCGCATGCTCATGTCAAAGCTTCTTTCAGCTGCTGACATACTACTACTGCAAACTGAAGAACTTGCCAACATGTAACAGTTTCTGCTTACAAGACAGAACAGCCACTGCTTTGTTAGTGCAAAAACATGCACGAAGGGAACCTCTATTTCCATGGGCTTCTATCCCATGTAACAACATGTCACTACTTATTCGGCAGTTTGTACAGGATGCAAAATACTGGTACTGCAATCTTACCTACAGGACCATTTAACCCACACTTCTAGCCCAGACGTCCTAGCAAAATTTTCACATACCTCTGGCTCTAACCAAGGGCAGTGGCTGCACTGCAGGAAAATTAATTTCTAAAAGCTTCTGAAGTCAGCCTCTAGTGATAGGACTCAATGCTCTTACTCTAGGAAAGATGCTGACAGCATTACTAAGAGAGAGCTCTTCAGACTCCTGCCCAAGTGAATTCTGGGCACAGAAAACATCAGCTACCCCGAGTCTTTTCTTCACAATCTTTTCTTTCATTATTTTTAAAGAACCATTTCACATTATTCCGCATATTTTCATTAGCATCATTCCTCCTCTCAAAGTCCTTCACCCATTTAAGATTTCCTTACAAACAAGTCTGATCTTTTAGTTCCTAAGAAAAATTGATCAACGTCAAGAAATTCCTAGGAAAGCCACCGGTTTGCAGTCCAGCTTGACATCTCCCCGTGTACCCACAGGAGATAAACAAAAGAGGAGCCGAAGACCATTTCTCTCCCATATCTCCTCCCAAGTGCTTTGAGGTAACGGTTACAATCAGAACAGGGAGACGCAGAAAATCCAGCAACTAGACCTCTTCAGGCTCTGGCCTCCTCGCGGCTGTCAGGAGGTGAGGGGTGTCACTGCAGAGAAGCTTCAGTGAAAGAGACACCTGCTCCTCAGCAACTGCTGCCAAACTGTAACTCTCAGTCAACTGTAATCTCTGACCTAGTTGAGCTAGTAACCTACATATGGAACTCCTCTCCCTCCTAACTCCTGGAATCACCCAACCCATCTGGAGAGGGGCAGTGCAGATCCTCCCGATTCCTCTAGACAGCCGGCTTCTCCGTTACAGACACGTAAAGCAGTTACCTGGAAAACAAACGCCTGCGCTCCTTTGGAGTCTTTTTAGATTCCATCCGTTCCTGAATCATCTGTAAACTCATCAAGTCTGGATTTTCATTTCCCTGTTAAAAGAAGTTTGACCTTTATTACAATTACAGCTTGACCTTTATCACAAAAAGACACCAAGAAACAAAACATGGCCAGTATGAGGAAATGCATACTGCTTGCAGATGCAAAGGTGGATGTGCTATTTAAGCAAAACCAGTTTAGAATTCCTACCAGTCTTAGGGAAGGTTTTAGGATGACATTCGTCTTGTTTTAGTTTTGCATGTCCACTATCTCCACCGAGAAATTCTATTGGAGCAAACACTCTGTCATTTTTGCTGATGTCAGATGCACTCGAGTGTAACTGCCGTCCGACAGGCCATCGAAACACAGGCATGAAAAACAGCCCAACTTCATTGAGTCAAGCCCCCACTCTTCTTTAAGTCTCCTTGTTCTCTGTCAAACTCCTCCCTAGACAAGGGAGGCCAAAGGCACCCTGCTTGTGTCAGAAATCGCAGCAGGACCAGGGGAGCGACGGTCCCCCTGTCCGCGGCTCTGGTGAGGTTTTTTTCCAACCTCAGTGATTCTACGATTCTCCAAAAGAGGTTTTTGTGTCATTGGGATGGCATTTGAATGAGCCATTGGAACTGCTGCTGATCCTCAAGCTGGTGACATGTCTGCAGGAACTGGGGGATATCCTGGAGAAGGGAGAGTGCACCCAGCAGACGGAGGCTGCCCAGGTGGAAACTGAGGAGGAAACGGTTGTGGTGGTACCCCCGGGGGAAGAGGACATGCGCGGGGTGGTGGAGGATACAAGGGAGGTGGAGGCACAGGCACAGAGAGCGGTGTTGATGCTGGTAGTGTTGGGGCCTGAGTCCTCTGGGTACGTTCACTGTGCGGGCGTCCTTGATCTGAGCTTCTAAAGAAACCCCAAAACACCAGTCACTGTTTGTTACACTCTGCCCTGATTTTAAAGGGGAAAGTGAATGGAGGAGGAGCGTGGTGGCGAGCACTTCTTGTTCTCAACTGAAGCATTTTTCTCCCCGCTTTTTGTTCATTTGAGACTACGCTCATTTCTTGGTCCTCAGACTTGCCTTCCACATCGTCACTCCCAGCAAATCCCTCAGTCTCCCCTTCTTATGGTCAGTTTGGCAACTGTGGCTGGAGGCTGCCCGTGCTAAAAGAGACACGTGCCAAGCGCTCCTCTGACACACCTTGACACCCTTAATACTTCACAGTTCTGATCTTCAAAGTACTGCACAGACATTAACTCATCTTCTCTCAAACTTCTTTTAACATCTTCCGCACACGCTTCCTACGTTGTTGCCTCATGGTGACATCTTTGGCCTGTTCTTGGCCCTGAATTTTCATTTTTTGCTTACTGAACTTGAGGTTTTAGACAATCTGTGGGATGGACCCTGTTTTTTGTTTTGACTTATTTTTAAGATTTTATACACACAGTGCACCCTTACAATCTCTCTATAACACACAGATACCAAAAGGAAGGACTAACCTGACGCTGCAATAAACCAAAAGAGACTCCTCTCTCTCCAACCGAGAGAAAGCAGCTTGGCTATTTGAGATGACTAAGTAGTAAAATAACAGCGTTGCCTTTTCCAGTAGTTTGCTCAATCAGTATTAGCTAAGTTGTTAAAAAAAGAATATTGGAGGCTGATTTCTATTGGGAAATCAATTTCTTCAGCCCTATTCAGCCAGTAATCAAGAGGGTGCCTTTCCATCTGATCCTTTAATTATGTTTCATTTTTACACGTAATTATGATTTCCTCACAAAGACTTCATTCTTCAGAGTCCTCTTTTCAATCATGTACTGGAGTTTTATTTTAAATAATCTTCCTGAGAGCACAGATCCCCTTTGTGAAGGCCAATCCAAATTAAGCCATTTAATAATTAATTACCACATGTATTCTCCACAACGATCTGTGCATACTTAATCCCTTATAAATCAGCTGTTGTGTCCGTTATGTGTTACGGCCTCGTTTAACAGGTTACAAGCAGCAATATATTGAATTTCTGTAGCATACTTACACTTCCCAGTCTGGTCTGCCACTTGCTGAGCGAATTTTGCCGGCTCTCACTGGATGACCTTTTGGCATGGGGAGAGAAAAAAAATCCCTTTCAGTTTACCTGAAGAGAATTTTTTAAGAGAAATTTGTAAGTTACGGTTACTTACCAGTTGTGGGTATGGATCGTCCTTGGTAGCCCAGAAGACTTGGTAATGCTGGCCATCTTAGTCCAGGATCCTGATAGCCCTTGTGAATCAGTGCAAACAGTTGGAAAATAAGCTCTACTAAAACACGAGAATCACTGCATGTGGTGAAAGAAAACCTACCTTCTCTTCCCACAAACCGCGGATTGACAGGGGGGAAGATTGAGGAAGCCCGTGGCAGCCACCAGCACAGCAGGAGGGTTCAGAGCCACGCGTGCTGGTGGAGATGCTGGTGGCTGCTGCTGCCTCTGCTTACGGATCCTCTGTGTGTAACCAGTTCCATTTTTGAAGTTGTTCACAGCCTAGAGGCAGAAAAACATTTACAAAGAGGTAACATGAACCTTCAGTAGCTCTAGGAACAAAAGCCTCCACAGGGTAAAATGACTTGTGTATTCCCGTATATACTATCCATCCTAAAATAAACCAACATACGGATATATTCAGTTTAGATATCAGGAAGAAATTCCTCCCTGTGAGGGTGGTGAGGCCCTGGCACAGGTTGCCCAGAGAAGCTGTGGCTGCCCTCTCCCTGGAAGGGTTCAAGGCCAGGTTGGACGGGCCTTTGGGCAACCTGGGCTAGTGGAAGGTGTCCCTGCCCGGGGCAGGGGGGTGGGACTGGATGGGCTTTACGTTCCCTTCCAAGCCAAACCCTTCTGTGATACATGAACGCATCCCATTAAACACTGACATTAATGATTGGTAACTCAGAGTATCTATATGTAAAGTACTTCAGTGTTAACACTGAATTTGAAACTGAGGCAATCCTCTTAAGTTTCTGGTAAAATGTGCTGTTGGGGTGCAAGCTTTGTGGAGAAATCCTCTTGCACCCCGGCGCCGGACTAAACATACCTGCTTTATAACTCTATTCGAGTTGTAGAGTCTGTTTCCGTGAATCAGGTCAAACAGAAATTCTGGGGTAAAACTGGAGGATCTGGTGGTCAAACATCGATCTGGAGACCAAGGGCCATTTTGGGGTGGAAAGGGGGGGGTTGGGATCAGGGGGACTCACCCCGCAGCACCCAGGTGAGGCTGGCCCTGGTGATGGTGGAGGTGTCGTCCCCCACTCCCACGGCGTCCCAGCACTAGTACTGGAGGTAGTCGGGGCTGATGCCCTTGGGGTACCCCTGGAGCAGCAGCACCCGTGGGGAGTGGGGGACAGGTACCCCTGGGACACCCAGGAATCCCAAATCCCCCCTGCAACCCACCCAAACTGCATTTGTCACCCCCAGGTCCCTCCAAAACACCCTCAGCCCCCCCAACCTCATTAGTGCCCCCCCCAGATCCTATTGGCCCCCCAGTTCTCCATTGTAACCCCCAAACCCCCAAATATCTACCCCAGGACCCTACCAGCCCACCCCCAGGACTCCCCTAAGTCCCATTACCCCCCCAGGAGACCCCCAGTACCCCAATAACACCCCCCAAGCACCAAGACCCTCCCCGAGACCCAAATACCTCCCTCAAGACCCCCCCAGGACCCCAAGACCTCTCCCAGAACCCCCACCAGGATGTCACCAATCCACCACCCTCAGACACCAATATCTCCCTCAAGACCCCCCCCAAGGACCCCAATAACCCTCCCAAACCCCTCCAGGACCCCCACCCACCCACAACTCCATTACACTCCCTCTAGGACCCAAACAACCCCCCAGGACACCAATAACACCCACAGCTCCCACAGAACCCCAATAACACCCCCCCAAGAATCCCCCCGGGTCCCCAATCCCCCCTCACGGCACAGGCAGGAGTGTGGGCAGGTGCTGGGGGGGGCACAACATGCTGCAGCCCCCCCGGGGGTCCCCCTGGCCCCCACAGGGCCTACTTCCTGCTGACAGTCTGCGAGGGCCTATGGTCTGCAGTGAGGCGGCCTAGGCAGGAGGTCCTCCAGCTCTCTGTGGTCTGCACTGAGGGATGTTCCAGGAAGAGAGTTTGGTTCACCCAGCAAGTGGGAATTCCTCCTTTTAAAACACTCGCTTTGTTCTGGATGGCTGAATGAATAGTCTTCCTGCAAAGGTGGCACCAGCACCAGCACCAGCACCAGCAGCACCAGCAGCACCAGCACCAGCACCAGCACCAGTGGTGGTGGCTCCGGCCTAGCAGTGGGTGAGTGCAGGGGCTGGGGCCGATTTCCCTGGAGGGGGTGGTGGGATCGCCGGGGAAGGGGAAGCTTTGTTCTAAAAACACAAACTTTTTCATGGTTCTGATTTTTTTTTTAAAAAAAGGTTTGTTGTCACAGTTCGGGCTGTTCAGATGTTCTGATGTGTGACTGTGCTTGTCCTTTTACCTTGAACTTGTTGGGTCTTCGCTGTCTGTAAGGGTCTGTTGTGTCTGCGGGGTTTATCTGTCAGGTTACCCCAGGGAAAGTGAATTTTAGCTCTTTACTTCAAGTGTGAAAGAAGTGACACATTTAATATTTTCTGCTGTCTGTGGTGATTTGGGTTGGGTGGGTTCAATCTGATGAACACCTCAGAGTGGTGCTTCAGAGGGTGCCAGTCACCAGAGCCAAGAGGTGCTGATCAGAAACCGGCATTAAGCCCGAGGGCGAGAGCTGGCCCGGGCAGGCTCTTGCCTTCTGGCTGTGGGACA
The DNA here is from genome assembly GCF_047716275.1 of Strix uralensis. Classification (NCBI taxonomy): domain Eukaryota; kingdom Metazoa; phylum Chordata; class Aves; order Strigiformes; family Strigidae; genus Strix; species Strix uralensis. Next base: position 26,429,411 of record NC_134012.1, on the reverse strand, counting down.
GTTTTTCCCAGCTCGGAGGTGCTGGGAGAGATGGGGGGGGGGGTGTGAGCAGGGGGGTGTGCTGGAGCCCAGCCCCTTTGCAGAGCCCCGCTGCTCCTCTGGCTTTCTGGACAAACTTCAGTTTCTACACAGCACCTTTCCCAAAAGACAAATCCTGTTTTGTTTCAAGTTAGAACGACCCTGCTCTGCTTTCAGAAAAGAATCTCTTGACATCTGCAGGCAGAGCAGAAGTCTCACACAATGAAGGTACAAGAAGTAATTGAAAAGTAATTAAAGGACAAGTTTCTGTGTGCTGGGATCCTGGGAGTGCTTCTGGTTGCGAAATCCGGCAGCACCACTTGCTCTCAGGCTGCAAACAGCCGGCAGAGCTCCTGCCTTGGGTGGCACTGCTTCAGCCTCCCCTGTCAGCCGCTCCTTCATCTCCAGCTCTCTGCTCTGCACCAGCTCTGCATAAAATAGTCGCTTTTCACTGCATGTAGCTGTGGATTGCTGTAAACGTGATGTAACTGGTTGGCACCGTGTTTCTTTGCAAGCTTGTCCCGCCTGATGTGCTGTCAGTCTGCAGATCGTCACCTCGTTCCTAGGTGAGTGTTGGGGCTCCTCCTGGGCTCTCCTGTGCATCTTCTTAAATGTTGACAAAATGCCCATGTGGAAATAGAATTAATCATCAGAATAATTGATAAGGAAGAACTAATCAGGATTTAAACAAAACCAGGCTCCTGTCCAGAACACCTGTGTAGTTCATCTTGCCTGTTTTTTCTTCCTGTCGCTTTCAAGCTCCTGTTCAGTTCTGCTCTGCCCTGCATCTCTGCTTGTTCTCATCCCGATTTCAGGTAGCCAGGCAGACCAGTTTCCTCCTCCTCCTTTTCTCTGGTTTTCTCCCTGTGAAATCTGTTTTCTGTAATTGCCTGGTCGTCGTGGAAACACATTTAAAAACTGCTCTCGCAGGTTCCCCCCTTTCAGGAGGTGCCTGTGGCTGCAGGGATGCCGTGCGAAGCAGGTGGGACAGGGCTGGTGTCTGCTCCGGGTCGGGGTTTGCACCCCTCGGGTGCTGCGGAGAGGCAGGGTGCTGTGGGCTCGCGGCGGTAGCTCGGGCTCGGAGCAGAACCTGGTCTTTGGGGAAAACGTGAGTTTTCCTGGAGTGATTCCCTGTCCCTAAGGCTGGCTGGCGGCCGGCAGCTGGCGTGTGCCCTGTGCCGGGGAGCTGGCCGGGGGGCTGTCAGGGGAGCGGAGAGGTCTGACAACACCTTTCTGGGGCGCTGGCTGGGACAGGCTGGGGAGGTCTTGAGCTTTGTGTGTGGTGGTCAGGGGAGGCCATGCAGCAGGTGGAGCCGGCTCGTCTCTGATCAGCCTTTTGAGGCAAGTCCTGTTGGGGATTTAGGTTTTAGGACAGTTAACTGAAATCTTGCTTTCTAAGTTCTTGCTGATCGATATGAAAAATGCAGCACCTCAGAATGGCAGTAGTCAGAGGTGGGCTGCATCTGGATCCAGGTGATGCTCCTCTGTCCTTAGAACTTAAGGAAGGAAGCTTGCAGGTGTCAGTAGTGCTGCTGCTGAGGGGATTGGGTTTTCCAGAGCTGGGGAGCAGATTCTTACCCTGTCTATACTGCATCTGCACTGTGAAAGCTTGTGCACAGTAATGCCTTGCTGTCTGTCCCTTCTGTTTCAGAGTTCTGCTGTCAGTTGTTTAATACCCTGCTCTGGTTACTGTTGTCATGGTCCTGTTTTCCTTCATCCTTCACTGACCTTGCTGAGTAGCAGGCAGCTGAAGGTGGTGATGAAAATGTGATGGAGCAGGAGAGGCAGCAGGACCACTGGCAGTGAAAGAGTTGTCAGGTGTTCAATGTCACAGGAGAAGCAGCTGAGAGGTTTCAGCATGGTGATTTGTTTGAAGATGGGTCACACAGGGTCGCCAGGACATCATGAAGTTTAATTTCGTGTTATAAAGGGATTTTCCACTCTAAAGCTCAGGCAAGTAGCAGTTGTTTCTTGGAATACTAAAAGCAGTTAGAATCTCCTCTATTACTTCTGTCATTACCAGGTGTTGAACTGGCAGCTGACAACCCCAGAGGTCTCGCTTCTGTCTCACCATCTTCCACATCACACCAGCTGTTCCTGTGTGGTTCGGCTGTGTGCATTGCTGAGGCGCCTGCACACACTCCTCTCTATCCCATTGTTTCCTACGGGAAAAATGGAATTGGGAACAGTCGCACTTTGGGGATTCCATCCTGGGCAGGCGATGGGATGTGCCTGAAACTGTAGTTTGACTGTGTGGGGAATTATTGCCGAACCAGAGTGTAGGGTTGGGGAGTCAAAATGTTTCAGCAGCAATGAAGAGAGAAGTATGGGAAGGTTTCAGCTGCAAGCCTGCACACACTGGGTGTGCATGTACTCGAATGCACGGCTGCATTGCCCCAGGCTGCAGAGGTTATTGTGTAGAAAAGCCCTTGGTTAGTGGAATAATTCTCTGTTGGAATAAATCTGCATCTGGGCAGCGGAATGGGATATTTACCTTGTGACACAGAGGTGCCTCTCGGGCAAAGCAAAATACTATGTGATTTTTTTGACGAATGTTCATTTTCATTCTGATTTCATGCAGCCTGAACTGTTTTGTCAAATCTTGACTGTTCTCCCCAGCTGTCTATCACCGACTCTCATGTTTTGATGGCTCTTGTCACAGCCAGCCTGGTAAAAAGATCTTGGTTATTTTCTCTTTCCTTTTTTTCCCCTTTGAGAAGTCTCATGAACTTTTTGCAGCTGTCCTGACTCTCCTGCCCTGTCCTCCCTGAGCAGCAGTGTGGCAGTTAGAGCTGGCCACCCCTGGGAGGAGGTGTGCTCTGCTGGCTGTTAAAGAGTTGGCAGCGCTGTGCTCTGTGCTCATCTCCAAAGCTTCTCTGCTCTCCCTGGGCAATGGATTTTAGTGTTCTGCCGCTCCAAGTACAGTAACATCTGTACAGATACAGAACCTCTAGTTCATGGATTGGGTTCATGAAGCCCTGATTCTTTTGATCTCCTTTGGAAGCTCCATTGTCCCACATTTTCTCTCTCCCCTCTTCTCTGTCAAACTGTTTCACAGCTGGCCTTCTTCCCCAGGCTTTGCCTCGTCCCCTGGTCAGACCCGAGTTGTTCAGTTCCTGCAGGCCCAGCGGCTGTTGGGGGATCTGAGCTGCTCAGAGACAGCAGGGCCTGATCTCTAAAGGAAGGCAGATTTTGTGGTCTGACTCTGATCTTGCTGAAGCTGCTTTTGTCACCCTTTCAGAAAACCAACCGAGGGCTGAATCAGAGCTGGCCGTTTGCTGAAGGTACCAAAGAATGGGGGGTTTAGAAGCCAGTGCCTAATCCCGTGGACAACCTTAATGCTGTTGCTTTGATAACCTGTAGGAGGTATTTTATTGTGGGTTTTGTGTAAGGTGCTATAAAGCAATCCCATGCAGCTGGAAGCCAGAGGCAAGACTATTTATTTCAGAGCTTTGAAGATCTGTACTCCTGTGACAGCTGTCTCGCTGCTGCAGTGGTTGGGTTTTATTTTGCTTTGGAAAAACTGAACAAAAATTTTCATTCCATTTCCTTTTCCTTGAGGTGGGAGAATTCCTGGAAGTCTCCAAATCGAGTTAAGGGGTGTCTTCATCTTTTTACCCTGGACTGGGCTGAGTGCAGCTCCCAGAAGGGCGGGGTTTGGAAGGCTGGGAGCGCTGACCTGACCAGTCCGAGAGGACTCCTGACAGCAGGGCTGGGCTGCGGCTGTGGCTGCAGGTACTGCGGGGAGATGCTGGGTGTCTGGGTGGGCTGACCTGGCTGGTTTGGTTGTTTTGAGGGCGCTGTACTCTCTGCACCAGCTGCTAATAAGGTGTTTTCTGTCGGCAGGTCTGGTGGCCCATCAGTCTGTGTTCTCAGAGATGAGCCCACAGGAGTCCCTCGCTGGGTCTTGGCTGCAGAGAGCTTTGTGGTATCTTGACAGTGTTTGATATTTCCCAGACAATGCTTAAACCTGCCAGTTGACGCTATTTAACACTCTCCTCTGTAAGAGCCTTCCAGCGGTGATGCCTATCAACTCTGGCTTTCCCTTCAAAGAATTGTTATCAAAAGCTGCTGTTATCTTTGTCACTCGCCAGATGCCACCAATGAATCTCTACTTTTGTTGCTTTGGGCTTTTACATGTTGCCTTTAATTAGGATGTGTGCTCTTCTGTCCAGGGGCTGGTGGGCAGCTCTCTGGTGACCAAATCCAGGAGAAAACAAGAGGGTTTACTGTATTACCTCTTGTACTTGAAGGAACAATCCTTTAGTCCAGGTGTCTTTGGACATGTCTTTTGGGAGGGGGCTACCAGGCCTCCAAATCCAGCAGTTTGTCAGTTTATTCTTTGTCCTGTTTGTGTTTTGCTTCTGGCCCTTAATCTGCAGCAGCAGATTGGGGCTGCGTGATGCACAGAGGTTCAGGGCAGGGTTACCTGTTCCTCCAGGACAGGATCTGCTGATTCAGCTCAGTATTTTAAGCAAGATGGAGCCGAATGAATCCTCCTCGTAGCAAGAGCTGGTAGCCAGGATGGATGAGCAGTTCATTCACAGTTGCTTAAACACTGAAGGAAATTCTATTTGTATATTAAAAATTGCTTTCTTAACCAGTGTTTAGCATCTTGGGGTCTCAGGGGTTAAAATACCTCTGGCAACTTGGATCGGTGTATGGGGATTTAAAAGTGCTCTGGATTAAGCAGGCAACTGAGTTAAACTGCATTTAGCTGATTCCCTGGCTGTGACTAATCCAGCCAACCCTGTGCTGAAGACATCTGGGGCTCGTCTGCTGTTCTCAGTGGAGGTTTTGGACCCTTTCTCAAAGATGTCACCGCTCTGTAAGTTATGGCTGTACTGACCAGAAGTTAGGAGTCACTTTGGGAGTGGCCCCTTGTGATGGAGACTGGAGACCTCTGCTCTTCTGTCCTGGACGTCAGGCAGTGGCTTTCACAGTGGTCCCATCTCTCAGCTCAGCTCTGCTTTCTGTCATTAGGATACAGCTTTGATTTGCCAGCGGTGAGTGAATTGGCACATCCCCTACTGCGGATCTGCAGGAGACATACCCCTCTAGCAAGGTACAGGACAACCTTACAAATACAGAAAGCTAAACCTCGCACTAATTACTCAATGGGAATGCAGCAGGCAGAGCTTTTGGTCTAGATTGCATCCGTGCTGCTGTTAGCTTCAGGAAGCCAGTGCTTCCAGCACTGCATCTTCCTCCGCGTTCTCCCCCATGCCCTGGGCAGATCTCTGTTTCAGGGTTGGCCCTGCTGTTCCATGAGCTGTGCCCTCTAGGTGTGGTTATCAAGTGTTAGCACAGACTTTGGATTTTGCGCTGTGTTATTGCAGTGGTTGTGTCAGTCAGATGTGGACAAGTTCTGAGTGCAGGTGTGTGGTGACTAGTCCCCGTTATTTGGCCTTGACTGCAGGAAGAACTGAACCCCTTCAGCCTTCTCAATCTGGGTGGAGATGAGTGATGGAAAGCAGTTGCATACTTTCAAGGGATCAGTGAAAGGAGGATCCTTTGCTCTGCTCCCTCAACTAAAATGCTCTGCTGGCAAGCAGCAGCTCTGGGTTTGCCTTGATTATTGCAGTGACTGCTTGTTGTGTTTAGTCTGCTGCGCTGTTATAAGCAGTCTCTCTGCGAGCAAGAAACTTGTGAGTGGCTGAGCTGAGATTTCCAGGTTCCTGATCAGAGGAGGGGCTGTCCCAGCCAAATTGGAGTTGGGTTCCTGATTGCACCCAGATAGAAAAGATTATTCATCCAGTGGGGCAAAAAACCCAATCCAGAACTGCTGTTTTATTGAGTGTTTGGCATAGCTTAGCTGAGCAGATCTTGGCGCTCAGTACGAGTTACAGCTCTGCTTCTCTGAGCCCGTGTGCTGGGCTCACTTACAGCTGGCCTGACTCTCAGGAATGCTACCTGCTTTCTGACTTTTCCTGCCTCGTGGGCCTTGGGGGCTTGAGGAACCCTTTTCCTCCTTTCCATCAGCCCATTTACCACATGCTCTACTATCAGGTTGTTTGGGACTCTGGCGTCTCTTTAGTATTTTCTGGCTGAAACACTTTGGTTTGTACAAGCAACTGTCTGTCTGGATGTCCAAGCAACTGTTTTGGTGGTGATTTGGGGGGTTATGGGGGTGTTTGGGTTGATATGGGGGATATGGGAGTATATGGGGATGCTTTGGGGTGATTTGGGGGGGTTGGGGGGATATGGGGGATATATGTGTATATGGGGAAATTTTGTGGTGTTTTGGGGGGATTTGGGGGGGTTGGGGTGATTTGAGTGGATATGTGGGGGTTGGGGGTATATGGGGGAGTGGTTGGGAGTATATGGGTGGTTTTGGTGTGATTTGGGGGCATATGGGGGATTGGGGTGATATGTGGGTTGTTTGGGGGGGATATGGGTGGTTTTCGGGGTGATTCTGTGGGATATGGGGGTTTGGGGGGATATGGGGGGTGATTTGGGGGATATGGGGGGGTGGGGTATATAAGGGGGATTTTGGAAGGATATGGGGAGGTTTTGTGATTTGAGGGGATCTAGGGATGTATGGGAGGGTTTGGAGGGATTTGGGGAGATATGGGGGGGTTGTGGGCATATGGGGATGTTTTGGGGTGATTTAGGGCATATGGAGGTGTTTTGGGGTGATTTGGTGGGATATGGGTGGTTTTGGGGTAATATGGGGCATATGGGGGTGTTTTAGGGTGATTTGGGGGGTTATGGGGCATTTTGGGGTGATATGGGGGATATGGGTGGTTTTGGGGTAATATGGGGCATATGGGGGTGTTTTGAGGTGATTTGGGGGCATATGAGGGGTAGTGGGGATATGGCGGGGTTTGGGGTGATTTGGGGGTGCTAAGGGTGCAGGGGCAGCCCTGCTCTCTGGCAAGAAAATTGTGCCCAGCACGGGGCCACCTGGGCCTCAGGGGGCTTTAGGGCTTCAGGGGCCAATCCCAGCAGTGACCGTTGGTGACGTCAGCAGCTGCCCATTACACAACCCCTGCGGCTGGCCCACAGCTCGCTGCGCAGTTGAGCTTGTGGCAGCAGACGTGCTTAGTAGAGGAGCCCACAGACAGTGGGACGAGCAAAAAGAGTGGTTCTTTGAACCCCTGAGGATGCCTCCCCAGCCCCAAAAACGCAAGAGGGCTGACGGGAGCAGCAGCTCTGGCAGGTCAGTCGAGCCAATGGAGGTTGACCTGCCACAGCAGGGCCATGAGCCCATGGAGGTGGATCCTCCTCGTGATATGGAGGAGCCCATGGAGGTGGATCCATGTGGCGATGTGGAGGAGCCCATGGAGGTGGATCCACCTGGAGATGTGGAGGAGCCCATGGAGGTGGATCCACCTCGAGAAGAGGAGGAGCCCATGGAGGTGGATCCATCTCCTGCGGGGCTGATGGGGCACTGCAGCACCATGCCCGGGTGCCCGAAGCGCCGCAGGGTGCGGGGGGGCTCTCAGCCGGCCTCCCAATAGCTCCCCCCCCCCCCCCCCCCCCAACAAGTGGTGCTAGCCCCGAAGGGACCAGCCACTCCGACACCCGGTAAGCTCCTCATGTCAAGCCGCAGATGAGCCCGGCTTTCCCACCCCCACCCCCTCCCCTCATGACGGGGGCCATCTCCTCTGCCCTGAGCCCAAAGAGGCGAGGAGGGGGGCTGCCATTTTCTGTCTGGCAGCGCCATAGCGCCGGGAGGAGTCCCTTGGAGCCTGCTGGAGTCTGCCGAGGACCACTGAGGAGTGCCAGAGACCCCTGAGGACCGCCGAGGACAGCCAGAGACTACTGAGGACCACCGAGGACCGCTGAGGATCACCAAGGAACGCTGAGGAGCATCGAGGACCGCCGGAGAAGCCCAAGGACCACCAAGTACCACTGGAGGCTGTTGGACTCCCCTGGAGGCCATCGAGGTAACTGGGGCCTGGAGGTGGCATTTTTTCAATCTGAGGATGAGGAAGCCCATGGGGGGTGGCTGTCCTCACCCAGCTCTCACCTCAGCTCCCCAACGGGTGCGTGAAGGGGAAGCCAGACCCGCCCTGGCAGTGCGCAGAGAAGAGCAGCAGAGCACCAAAGAAGGCAGATGCCTGTGCTGGTTCTGGCTGGGACAGAGTTAGTTTTCTTCCTAGGAGCTGGTCCAGTGCTGTACTTTGGATTTAGTATGAGAATGATGCTGATAACATGCTGATGCTATAGTCGGTGCTAAGTAGTGCTCGTCCTAAGTCAAGGATTTTTCATTTTCCCAGGCTCTGCACGCGAGCAGGTGCACAGGAAGCTGGGAGGGCGCAGGGCTGCCAGGAGAGCTGACCCCAGCTGAGCACAGGGACACTCCGTACCGTACGAGGTCATGCTCGGCACAGGAATCTGGGGGAGGGAGAAGGAACGGGGAGGACGGTCAAAGTGGTGACAGCACCATGGATGACCAGCTTTCTATGCTGAGGCAGCTTGGGGCTCACCCAGCTCTCTCCCTGTCCCTTCCCTGTGCACAGGACACCAGAAGGAGCCAAGAAACCCCGAGTGACCTTCGTCCCATCACTCCAACTCCTGGAGAAGAAGCGGAGCCGCCGCCATGCCGTGAGTGTTCCTCTGGTCCGGGCGCTGTCCCCAGCACTGCTCCTCCCACCAAGCAGCACAGGCATCACTGCTCCCCTTCTGCCAGTGCTTCTCTCTTGCCCAGTGGAGGCCATTCAGCACCAGCAGCCTGGAGAGGCTGGTGGAGGGCCAGGCAGAGGGGAGAACGGCTGTCTTTCTCCTCTGGCTGTGCCGGGGTGCAGGAATGGGCGAGCAGTGGGATGGTTGGCCGGTGGCCCTTTCTGCTATGGGGTTGCTCTCTAAGCGCAGCCTGGCTCTTGCAGGCTGATCTCAAGCAAGGGCCTCCGACGGTCCCGTCGAGCAGCGAAGGGGGACTTTGCCAATCACCAGGTGAGTTTGGGAAAGAAAGGCCCCTCCTGCAAGCGGCTGGGCTGTGCTCCCTTGTCCCTTGAGTGTCCCCATACAGGTTGGGCAGCCTGAGGGAGGACGTCAGCCGGAGGAGGAAGGACAGTGCTGGCAGCGGCCGCTGGACGTGGTTCTGCGGGGACACGCAGCCTCTGGTGCTGCCCACAGCTTGGAGGAGGACAGGCCAGGACTGGGCCAGGCTGTCCCGGGGACACACTGGCTCTCAGGAGCCCCCAGGCCGGAGCTGTTGAGCCAGAGCCACGGTTCCAGCTGCCGGTCCCTGCCCGTCCTGCCGCAATGCTCAGCACCGTGCTGCAGGAAGGGCAGGGCAGGGCAGGGCAGGCTCCGGGAGCGCTGGCCTGGCAGCATCCACTGACAGGCTCTTCTCTCTTTCCCTTTGCAGCAGGAGGGAGCAGCAGCAGGAGGAAGAGGAAGAGGAAGAGGAAGAGGAGGAGGAGGAGGAGGAGGAGGAGGAGGAGGAGGAGGGGGGCACGCTGCCCCGGCCCACCCAGGTCAGGAGGGAGCAGCAGCAGCAGGAGGTGGAGGAGGAGGAGGGGGAGGAGGGGGAGGAGGAGGAGGAGGATGGCACGCTGCCCCGGTCCACCCAGGTCAGCCAGCCTGGCCAGGGTGGCCCCAGCCCTCCCTCCACAGGTGCTGGAGGGGCAGCACAAAGATGCAGGAAGGTGCAGCAGGTCAGGCAGCCCAGGTGCGTGCCCATAGCCAATGCCAGCAACGTCTCTCTGCTCTGGGCTGTAAGCAATTCCTCATAAACGGTGTTCCCCAAAGAGAGGGCAACAAAACCCTGCCTCTTCCTGCCGTCAGGGATTCACCAGAGCTTTCTGACTCTGTCATTGCAGGTGCTGATTCCTTCTCCCTGCCTGAACCGCTGTGACTCCGGGGCCCCCGCAGTTGCTGTCTACAATAAAAAGATCTTTTCTCTCTTGCGACTGAGTCTGCTGTGGGTGTGTATGCTGCTTTACTGAACTTTCCACCCACACTGACAATGGAAAAGTACAACCAGCACTCGGGTCAGAAGATTAACGATGTCTAAAAGCAAGAAATAGTTACAAGACGGCCAGAAGAAAAGAAGGTGCTCGTTAAGGAAGAAGCTGATAAAGAAGGGACCTTTTGGAATTGCAAAATCAGGAACTTATCTACTGGCTACGTGCGGGTAGCAGTGTTTGTGGAAAGTACCGAGGGGAGCTATTTTTAGAAATAAACGTGCACAACAGTATATAAGGGCTTGCTGCTATTTTTAGAAGACACAAGAGTCTATAAGGGCTTGCTTGCTAATAAAGGTTTGAGCTTGACTTCCAATCATATTGATTGTCTGTGGTCTTGTCTCCTGTGACCTGCACGGGAATCCGTCCCCACAGTCTGCCACGAGATATTCTGGAGCGGGGAGCTGTTCTGAGATGAATCCTCAGGGAGGGATTTGGGATCGTCCCTTGTCCCAGCACCCTTCCCAGTGGGCGTCAGGGCTGAGTCGAGGTGCTGTAGGAGGGAAACCCAAGCCCAGAGTCACATGGGAGGGTGGTGGTTGGAAGGAGCAAGTGACAAGAACAGTGACAAGTTGGTATCACTCAGAATCTAAACGTAGCCGCCCCCAGCCCCTCTGACACCTGAGGATAAACTGGGACGCAAGGGGGTTTATTTTCTGCCAAATTACCCTGTAAGGTAACAGGTGTCAATGTTGGGGACACTCCAGGGTTGGAGACGTCACCACAGACACCCTGGGGACACCCTGGTCCCCTCCCAGTTGTGGGGCATCAAAGTGGGGTGCACCCCAGGGAGAGGGATGTCCCCAAGATCCAGCCTGGGGTCTCCTGTGTTCCCTCAAAGGGGTGTCAACATGGGGGGACACCCCGAGGATGGGGACATCACTAAGAGCCACCTTGGGGTCCCTCAGCATAATGAGCCATCAACGTGGGGGACACCTCATGGATGGGAATGTCCTCAGGAGCCACCTTGGTGTCCCCATGTCCCCTCCCATGCCCAGGGTGATGATTTGGGGACCTCCAGGAGACCCTGGGCGGTGTGTGTGGGGTGTCCCCATGGCCCCCCAGGGTGTCCCTGTGTCCCCCATCCTGGTTGATGCCGTGGATGCACAAGCGGAGGCTGTTGGTGGCTTTCCTCGTCAGCCTGGTGTTGTCCCCTTCCTGGGGGATGGGGGGGGGGACACACGAGTGACAACAGGCTCCCCAAATCTGAGGGGAGTGGTTGTGGGGGTCACTGGGACACCCCCCCTTCCCAGGTGTCCTTGAGAGTTTTGGGGTGCAGGGATAGGGGTGTGGCATCGGTGGGACCCCCCCAAAAACCCTGCAGGGGATGGTGGGTACAGCAGGGACACAGTGTGTGGGGCAACAGGGGGGTGTGAGGGGGGAGACAGTGCTGGGACCCCCCAAAGCTCCTGCAGGGGAAAGCAGGGATGTGGAGGAGGCGGTTGGTGGTCCCAGTGGGGGAACTGGGGGTGCAGGAGGAGGGGTGGCATCACTGGGACCTCCCCCAGACCCCTGCAGGGGACAGTAGGGATGGGGGGGATCCCAAATGGGGAACTGAGGGTCTCTGGGGGGTTAAGGTGGAGTCCTCCCAATTTTGGGGGGTCCTGGGGAGGTTTTGGTGGTCCCAGAGGGGCTTAGGGGTCCCATGGGGGTTAAGGGGGGTCCCCCTGATTTTGGGGAGCCTCGGGGATTTTAGGGTCCTAGGGGGAGTTTGAGGGGGTCCCCACTATTTTGGGCAGCCTCAAGGGGTTTCTGGGGGTCCCCAGCGATTTTGGGGGGCTTGGGGGGGAGTTGGTGGTTCCAAGGGGGCAAGACTGCTAGAGAAGAAAAAAGAAGCTCTTCTCTTCAGCACCAACCCTCTGCGCACCACCCACCGCCCCCAAAAAAGCGCCCTCCTTCACTGTCCCCCTTTAATGCTTCATTCTGCAAAGCTGCGTGGCAGCGACGTTATGATGAAGTGATAAAGAGCTTACTTTGGAGCTGGAGGAGGAAAAAAACCACTGAGTCCTCTCAGGTCTCATTTCAAGGACTCAGAAACCTTAAAACATGCAGAGGGAATCTACTTGCTGCATCCCGAGTTTGTCAGCAACCTCCTGCTATTTTCTTCGCCAAAAACTCCTCCAACTAACCTGTGGCATATTTTCTTAGGTGTATGTCTTTAATAACCATTGCCTCTTTTTACTTTACCTGAGTTTTTCTTATCTTTGATTTCTTGAGCTTTCTGATTCACACAATACGAGACAGAAAACACAGAAGCGAGCTCTCTGCTGTACTGACCAACCAAGTCAATTTCCAGTGACCTGACATGGCTTGTAATATACAACACACCTAATTAAAGGCACACCAAGCCAGGTCTCTTTCTATCCTATGTCGTTTATTGTTTGAAATCATGTCTTAATATTTTTTACATTTAATAAATATATTACTAAATTGTATTACTAAAAATAAAATCATTATAATAAGCTCAGTTGAGTTAGAATTCAACAGCACTGTCAAAGTCAGGAGCAGGGGCAGGAAGAACGTGATCTTCCCTCACACTGGGTGTGTGAACTTCTAGATGGAGACTTGGACCTTAAAAGAAAACACAACACAAAAATAAAATAAGTAAAGTTAATTCTAAGCAGTCACTCTCCCCATTTATTTCCTCCAAATTTGTTTTGGTTTTTGACTCTCCGCATGCTCATGTCAAAGCTTCTTTCAGCTGCTGACATACTACTACTGCAAACTGAAGAACTTGCCAACATGTAACAGTTTCTGCTTACAAGACAGAACAGCCACTGCTTTGTTAGTGCAAAAACATGCACGAAGGGAACCTCTATTTCCATGGGCTTCTATCCCATGTAACAACATGTCACTACTTATTCGGCAGTTTGTACAGGATGCAAAATACTGGTACTGCAATCTTACCTACAGGACCATTTAACCCACACTTCTAGCCCAGACGTCCTAGCAAAATTTTCACATACCTCTGGCTCTAACCAAGGGCAGTGGCTGCACTGCAGGAAAATTAATTTCTAAAAGCTTCTGAAGTCAGCCTCTAGTGATAGGACTCAATGCTCTTACTCTAGGAAAGATGCTGACAGCATTACTAAGAGAGAGCTCTTCAGACTCCTGCCCAAGTGAATTCTGGGCACAGAAAACATCAGCTACCCCGAGTCTTTTCTTCACAATCTTTTCTTTCATTATTTTTAAAGAACCATTTCACATTATTCCGCATATTTTCATTAGCATCATTCCTCCTCTCAAAGTCCTTCACCCATTTAAGATTTCCTTACAAACAAGTCTGATCTTTTAGTTCCTAAGAAAAATTGATCAACGTCAAGAAATTCCTAGGAAAGCCACCGGTTTGCAGTCCAGCTTGACATCTCCCCGTGTACCCACAGGAGATAAGCAAAAGAGGAGCCGAAGACCATTTCTCTCCCATATCTCCTCCCAAGTGCTTTGAGGTAACGGTTACAATCAGAACAGGGAGACGCAGAAAATCCAGCAACTAGACCTCTTCAGGCTCTGGCCTCCTCGCGGCTGTCAGGAGGTGAGGGGTGTCACTGCAGAGAAGCTTCAGTGAAAGAGACACCTGCTCCTCAGCAACTGCTGCCAAACTGTAACTCTCAGTCAACTGTAATCTCTGACCTAGTTGAGCTAGTAACCTACATATGGAACTCCTCTCCCTCCTAACTCCTGGAATCACCCAACCCATCTGGAGAGGGGCAGTGCAGATCCTCCCGATTCCTCTAGACAGCCGGCTTCTCCGTTACAGACACGTAAAGCAGTTACCTGGAAAACAAACGCCTGCGCTCCTTTGGAGTCTTTTTAGATTCCATCCGTTCCTGAATCATCTGTAAACTCATCAAGTCTGGATTTTCATTTCCCTGTTAAAAGAAGTTTGACCTTTATTACAATTACAGCTTGACCTTTATCACAAAAAGACACCAAGAAACAAAACATGGCCAGTATGAGGAAATGCATACTGCTTGCAGATGCAAAGGTGGATGTGCTATTTAAGCAAAACCAGTTTAGAATTCCTACCAGTCTTAGGGAAGGTTTTAGGATGACATTCGTCTTGTTTTAGTTTTGCATGTCCACCATCTCCACCGAGAAATTCTATTGGAGCAAACACTCTGTCATTTTTGCTGATGTCAGATGCACTCGAGTGTAACTGCCGTCCGACAGGCCATCGAAACACAGGCATGAAAAACAGCCCAACTTCATTGAGTCAAGCCCCCACTCTTCTTTAAGTCTCCTTGTTCTCTGTCAAACTCCTCCCTAGACAAGGGAGGCCAAAGGCACCCTGCTTGTGTCAGAAATCGCAGCAGGACCAGGGGAGCGACGGTCCCCCTGTCCGCGGCTCTGGTGAGGTTTTTTTCCAACCTCAGTGATTCTACGATTCTCCAAAAGAGGTTTTTGTGTCATTGGGATGGCATTTGAATGAGCCATTGGAACTGCTGCTGATCCTCAAGCTGGTGACATGTCTGCAGGAACTGGGGGATATCCTGGAGAAGGGAGAGTGCACCCAGCAGACGGAGGCTGCCCAGGTGGAAACTGAGGAGGAAACGGTTGTGGTGGTACCCCCGGGGGAAGAGGACATGCGCGGGGTGGTGGAGGATACAAGGGAGGTAGAGGCACAGGCACAGAGAGCGGTGTTGATGCTGGTAGTGTTGGGGCCTGAGTCCTCTGGGTACGTTCACTGTGCGGGCGTCCTTGATCTGAGCTTCTAAAGAAACCCCAAAACACCAGTCACTGTTTGTTACACTCTGCCCTGATTTTAAAGGGGAAAGTGAATGGAGGAGGAGCGTGGTGGCGAGCACTTCTTGTTCTCAACTGAAGCATTTTTCTCCCCGCTTTTTGTTCATTTGAGACTACGCTCATTTCTTGGTCCTCAGACTTGCCTTCCACATCGTCACTCCCAGCAAATCCCTCAGTCTCCCCTTCTTATGGTCAGTTTGGCAACTGTGGCTGGAGGCTGCCCGTGCTAAAAGAGACACGTGCCAAGCGCTCCTCTGACACACCTTGACACCCTTAATACTTCACAGTTCTGATCTTCAAAGTACTGCACAGACATTAACTCATCTTCTCTCAAACTTCTTTTAACATCTTCCGCACACGCTTCCTAGGTTGTTGCCTCATGGTGACATCTTTGGCCTGTTCTTGGCCCTGAATTTTCATTTTTTGCTTACTGAACTTGAGGTTTTAGACAATCTGTGGGATGGACCCTGTTTTTTGTTTTGACTTATTTTTAAGATTTTATACACACAGTGCACCCTTACAATCTCTCTATAACACACAGATACCAAAAGGAAGGACTAACCTGACGCTGCAATAAACCAAAAGAGACTCCTCTCTCTCCAACCGAGAGAAAGCAGCTTGGCTATTTGAGATGACTAAGTAGTAAAATAACAGCGTTGCCTTTTCCAGTAGTTTGCTCAATCAGTATTAGCTAAGTTGTTAAAAAAAGAATATTGGAGGCTGATTTCTATTGGGAAATCAATTTCTTCAGCCCTATTCAGCCAGTAACCAAGAGGGTGCCTTTCCATCTGATCCTTTAATTATGTTTCATTTTTACACGTAATTATGATTTCCTCACAAAGACTTCATTCTTCAGAGTCCTCTTTTCAATCATGTACTGGAGTTTTATTTTAAATAATCTTCCTGAGAGCACAGATCCCCTTTGTGAAGGCCAATCCAAATTAAGCCATTTAATAATTAATTACCACATGTATTCTCCACAACGATCTGTGCATACTTAATCCCTTATAAATCAGCTGTTGTGTCCGTTATGTGTTACGGCCTCGTTTAACAGGTTACAAGCAGCAATATATTGAATTTCTGTAGCATACTTACACTTCCCAGTCTGGTCTGCCACTTGCTGAGCGAATTTTGCCGGCTCTCACTGGATGACCTTTTGGCATGGGGAGAGAAAAAAAATCCCTTTCAGTTTACCTGAAGAGAATTTTTTAAGAGAAATTTGTAAGTTACGGTTACTTACCAGTTGTGGGTATGGATCGTCCTTGGTAGCCCAGAAGACTTGGTAATGCTGGCCATCTTAGTCCAGGATCCTGATAGCCCTTGTGAATCAGTGCAAACAGTTGGAAAATAAGCTCTACTAAAACACGAGAATCACTGCATATGGTGAAAGAAAACCTACCTTCTCTTCCCACAAACCGCGGATTGACAGGGGGGAAGATTGAGGAAGCCCGTGGCAGCCACCAGCACAGCAGGAGGGTTCAGAGCCACGCGTGCTGGTGGAGATGCTGGTGGCTGCTGTTGCCTCTGCTTACGGATCCTCTGTGTGTAACCAGTTCCATTTTTGAAGTTGTTCACAGCCTAGAGGCAGAAAAACATTTACAAAGAGGTAACATGAACCTTCAGTAGCTCTAGGAACAAAAGCCTCCACAGGGTAAAATGACTTGTGTATTCCCGTATATACTATCCATCCTAAAATAAACCAACATACGGATATATTCAGTTTAGATATCAGGAAGAAATTCCTCCCTGTGAGGGTGGTGAGGCCCTGGCACAGGTTGCCCAGAGAAGCTGTGGCTGCCCTCTCCCTGGAAGGGTTCAAGGCCAGGTTGGACGGGCCTTTGGGCAACCTGGGCTAGTGGAAGGTGTCCCTGCCCGGGGCAGGGGGGTGGGACTGGATGGGCTTTACGTTCCCTTCCAAGCCAAACCCTTCTGTGATACATGAACGCATCCCATTAAACACTGACATTAATGATTGGTAACTCAGAGTATCTATATGTAAAGTACTTCAGTGTTAACACTGAATTTGAAACTGAGGCAATCCTCTTAAGTTTCTGGTAAAATGTGCTGTTGGGGTGCAAGCTTTGTGGAGAAATCCTCTTGCACCCCGGCGCCGGACTAAACATACCTGCTTTATAACTCTATTCGAGTTGTAGAGTCTGTTTCCGTGAATCAGGTCAAACAGAAATTCTGGGGTAAAACTGGAGGATCTGGTGGTCAAACATCGATCTGGAGACCAAGGGCCATTTTGGGGTGGAAAGGGGGGGGTTGGGATCAGGGGGACTCACCCCGCAGCACCCAGGTGAGGCTGGCCCTGGTGATGGTGGAGGTGTCGTCCCCCACTCCCACGGCGTCCCAGCACTAGTACTGGAGGTAGTCGGGGCTGACGCCCTTGGGGTACCCCTGGAGCAGCAGCACCCGTGGGGAGTGGGGGACAGGTACCCCTGGGACACCCAGGAATCCCAAATCCCCCCTGCAACCCACCCAAACTGCATTTGCCACCCCCAGGTCCCTCCAAAACACCCTCAGCCCCCCCAACCTCATTAGTGCCCCCCCCAGATCCTATTGGCCCCCCAGTTCTCCATTGTAACCCCCAAAACCCCAAATATCTACCCCAGGACCCTACCAGCCCACCCCCAGGACTCCCCTAAGTCCCATTACCCCCCCAGGAGACCCCCAGTACCCCAATAACACCCCCCAAGCACCAAGACCCTCCCCGAGACCCAAATACCTCCCTCAGGACCCCCCCAGGACCCCAAGACCTCTCCCAGAACCCCCACCAGGATGTCACCAATCCACCACCCTCAGACACCAATATCTCCCTCAAGACCCCCCCCAAGGACCCCAATAACCCTCCCAAACCCCTCCAGGACCCCCACCCACCCACAACTCCATTACACTCCCTCTAGGACCCAAACAACCCCCCAGGACACCAATAACACCCACAGCTCCCACAGAACCCCAATAACACCCCCCCAAGAATCCCCCCGGGTCCCCAATCCCCCCTCACGGCACAGGCAGGAGTGTGGGCAGGTGCTGGGGGGGGCACAACATGCTGCAGCCCCCCCGGGGGTCCCCCTGGCCCCCACAGGGCCTACTTCCTGCTGACAGTCTGCGAGGGCCTATGGTCTGCAGTGAGGCGGCCTAGGCAGGAGGTCCTCCAGCTCTCTGTGGTCTGCACTGAGGGATGTTCCAGGAAGAGAGTTTGGTTCACCCAGCAAGTGGGAATTCCTCCTTTTAAAACACTCGCTTTGTTCTGGATGGCTGAATGAATAGTCTTCCTGCAAAGGTGGCACCAGCACCAGCACCAGCACCAGCAGCACCAGCACCAGCAGCACCAGCACCAGCACCAGCACCAGTGGTGGTGGCTCCGGCCTAGCAGTGGGTGAGTGCAGGGGCTGGGGCCGATTTCCCTGGAGGGGGTGGTGGGATCGCCGGGGAAGGGGAAGCTTTGTTCTAAAAACACAAACTTTTTCATGGTTCTGATTTTTTTTTTAAAAAAAGGTTTGTTGTCACAGTTCGGGCTGTTCAGATGTTCTGATGTGTGACTGTGCTTGTCCTTTTACCTTGAACTTGTTGGGTCTTCGCTGTCTGTAAGGGTCTGTTGTGTCTGCGGGGTTTATCTGTCAGGTTACCCCAGGGAAAGTGAATTTTAGCTCTTTACTTCAAGTGTGAAAGAAGTGACACATTTAATATTTTCTGCTGTCTGTGGTGATTTGGGTTGGGTGGGTTCAATCTGATGAACACCTCAGAGTGGTGCTTCAGAGGGTGCCAGTCACCAGAGCCAAGAGGTGCTGATCAGAAACCGGCATTAAGCCCGAGGGCGAGAGCTGGCCCGGGCAGGCTCTTGCCTTCTGGCTGTGGGACAGTTTTTCCCAGCTCGGAGGTGCTGGGAGAGATGGGGGGGGGGTGTGAGCAGGGGGGTGTGCTGGAGCCCAGCCCCTTTGCAGAGCCCCGCTGCTCCTCTGGCTTTCTGGACAAACTTCAGTTTCTACACAGCACCTTTCCCAAAAGACAAATCCTGTTTTGTTTCAAGTTAGAACGACCCTGCTCTGCTTTCAGAAAAGAATCTCTTGACATCTGCAGGCAGAGCAGAAGTCTCACACAATGAAGGTACAAGAAGTAATTGAAAAGTAATTAAAGGACAAGTTTCTGTGTGCTGGGATCCTGGGAGTGCTTCTGGTTGCGAAATCCGGCAGCACCACTTGCTCTCAGGCTGCAAACAGCCGGCAGAGCTCCTGCCTTGGGTGGCACTGCTTCAGCCTCCCCTGTCAGCCGCTCCTTCATCTCCAGCTCTCTGCTCTGCACCAGCTCTGCATAAAATAGTCGCTTTTCACTGCATGTAGCTGTGGATTGCTGTAAACGTGATGTAACTGGTTGCCACCGTGTTTCTTTGCAAGCTTGTCCCGCCTGATGTGCTGTCAGTCTGCAGATCGTCACCTCGTTCCTAGGTGAGTGTTGGGGCTCCTCCTGGGCTCTCCTGTGCATCTTCTTAAATGTTGACAAAATGCCCATGTGGAAATAGAATTAATCATCAGAATAATTGATAAGGAAGAACTAATCAGGATTTAAACAAAACCAGGCTCCTGTCCAGAACACCTGTGTAGTTCATCTTGCCTGTTTTTTCTTCCTGTCGCTTTCAAGCTCCTGTTCAGTTCTGCTCTGCCCTGCATCTCTGCTTGTTCTCATCCCGATTTCAGGTAGCCAGGCAGACCAGTTTCCTCCTCCTCCTTTTCTCTGGTTTTCTCCCTGTGAAATCTGTTTTCTGTAATTGCCTGGTCCTCGTGGAAACACATTTAAAAACTGCTCTCGCAGGTTCCCCCCTTTCAGGAGGTGCCTGTGGCTGCAGGGATGCCGTGCGAAGCAGGTGGGACAGGGCTGGTGTCTGCTCCGGGTCGGGATTTGCACCCCTCGGGTGCTGCGGAGAGGCAGGGTGCTGTGGGCTCGCGGCGGTAGCTCGGGCTCGGAGCAGAACCTGGTCTTTGGGGAAAACGTGAGTTTTCCTGGAGTGATTCCCTGTCCCTAAGGCTGGCTGGCGGCCGGCAGCTGGCGTGTGCCCTGTGCTGGGGAGCTGGCTGGGGGGCTGTCAGGGGAGCGGAGAGGTCTGACAACACCTTTCTGGGGCGCTGGCTGGCACAGGCTGGGGAGGTCTTGAGCTTTGTGTGTGGTGGTCAGGGGAGGCCATGCAGCAGGTGGAGCCGGCTCGTCTCTGATCAGCCTTTTGAGGCAAGTCCTGTTGGGGATTTAGGTTTTAGGACAGTTAACTGAAATCTTGCTTTCTAAGTTCTTGCTGATCGATATGAAAAATGCAGCACCTCAGAATGGCAGTAGTCAGAGGTGGGCTGCATCTGGATCCAGGTGATGCTCCTCTGTCCTTAGAACTTAAGGAAGGAAGCTTGCAGGTGTCAGTAGTGCTGCTGCTGAGGGGATTGGGTTTTCCAGAGCTGGGGAGCAGATTCTTACCCTGTCTATACTGCATCTGCACTGTGAAAGCTTGTGCACAGTAATGCCTTGCTGTCTGTCCCTTCTGTTTCAGAGTTCTGCTGTCAGTTGTTTAATACCCTGCTCTGGTTACTGTTGTCATGGTCCTGTTTTCCTTCATCCTTCACTGACCTTGCTGAGTAGCAGGCAGCTGAAGGTGGTGATGAAAATGTGATGGAGCAGGAGAGGCAGCAGGACCACTGGCAGTGAAAGAGTTGTCAGGTGTTCAATGTCACAGGAGAAGCAGCTGAGAGGTTTCAGCATGGTGATTTGTTTGAAGATGGGTCACACAGGGTCGCCAGGACATCATGAAGTTTAATTTCGTGTTATAAAGGGATTTTCCACTCTAAAGCTCAGGCAAGTAGCAGTTGTTTCTTGGAATACTAAAAGCAGTTAGAATCTCCTCTATTACTTCTGTCATTACCAGGTGTTGAACTGGCAGCTGACAACCCCAGAGGTCTCGCTTCTGTCTCACCATCTTCCACATCACACCAGCTGTTCCTGTGTGGTTCGGCTGTGTGCATTGCTGAGGCGCCTGCACACACTCCTCTCTATCCCATTGTTTCCTACGGGAAAAATGGAATTGGGAACAGTCGCACTTTGGGGATTCCATCCTGGGCAGGCGATGGGATGTGCCTGAAACTGTAGTTTGACTGTGTGGGGGATTATTGCCGAACCAGAGTGTAGGGTTGGGGAGTCAAAATGTTTCAGCAGCAATGAAGAGAGAAGTATGGGAAGGTTTCAGCTGCAAGCCTGCACACACTGGGTGTGCATGTACTCGAATGCACGGCTGCATTGCCCCAGGCTGCAGAGGTTATTGTGTAGAAAAGCCCTTGGTTAGTGGAATAATTCTCTGTTGGAATAAATCTGCATCTGGGCAGCGGAATGGGATATTTACCTTGTGACACAGAGGTGCCTCTCGGGCAAAGCAAAATACTATGTGATTTTTTTGACGAATGTTCATTTTCATTCTGATTTCATGCAGCCTGAACTGTTTTGTCAAATCTTGACTGTTCTCCCCAGCTGTCTATCACCGACTCTCATGTTTTGATGGCTCTTGTCACAGCCAGCCTGGTAGAAAGATCTTGGTTATTTTCTCTTTCCTTTTTTTCCCCTTTGAGAAGTCTCATGAACTTTTTGCAGCTGTCCTGACTCTCCTGCCCTGTCCTCCCTGAGCAGCAGTGTGGCAGTTAGAGCTGGCCACCCCTGGGAGGAGGTGTGCTCTGCTGGCTGTTAAAGAGTTGGCAGCGCTGTGCTCTGTGCTCATCTCCAAAGCTTCTCTGCTCTCCCTGGGCAATGGATTTTAGTGTTCTGCCGCTCCAAGTACAGTAACATCTGTACAGATACAGAACCTCTAGTTCATGGATTGGGTTCATGAAGCCCTGATTCTTTTGATCTCCTTTGGAAGCTCCATTGTCCCACATTTTCTCTCTCCCCTCTTCTCTGTCAAACTGTTTCACAGCTGGCCTTCTTCCCCAGGCTTTGCCTCGTCCCCTGGTCAGACCCGAGTTGTTCAGTTCCTGCAGGCCCAGCGGCTGTTGGGGGATCTGAGCTGCTCAGAGACAGCAGGGCCTGATCTCTAAAGGAAGGCAGATTTTGTGGTCTGACTCTGATCTTGCTGAAGCTGCTTTTGTCACCCTTTCAGAAAACCAACCGAGGGCTGAATCAGAGCTGGCCGTTTGCTGAAGGTACCAAAGAATGGGGGGTTTAGAAGCCAGTGCCTAATCCCGTGGACAGCCTTAATGCTGTTGCTTTGATAACCTGTAGGAGGTATTTTATTGTGGGTTTTGTGTAAGGTGCTATAAAGCAATCCCATGCAGCTGGAAGCCAGAGGCAAGACTATTTATTTCAGAGCTTTGAAGATCTGTACTCCTGTGACAGCTGTCTCGCTGCTGCAGTGGTTGGGTTTTATTTTGCTTTGGAAAAACTGAACAAAAATTTTCATTCCATTTCCTTTTCCTTGAGGTGGGAGAATTCCTGGAAGTCTCCAAATCGAGTTAAGGGGTGTCTTCATCTTTTTACCCTGGACTGGGCTGAGTGCAGCTCCCAGAAGGGCGGGGTTTGGAAGGCTGGGAGCGCTGACCTGACCAGTCCGAGAGGACTCCTGACAGCAGGGCTGGGCTGCGGCTGTGGCTGCAGGTACTGCGGGGAGATGCTGGGTGTCTGGGTGGGCTGACCTGGCTGGTTTGGTTGTTTTGAGGGCGCTGTACTCTCTGCACCAGCTGCTAATAAGGTGTTTTCTGTCGGCAGGTCTGGTGGCCCATCAGTCTGTGTTCTCAGAGATGAGCCCACAGGAGTCCCTCGCTGGGTCTTGGCTGCAGAGAGCTTTGTGGTATCTTGACAGTGTTTGATATTTCCCAGACAATGCTTAAACCTGCCAGTTGACGCTATTTAACACTCTCCTCTGTAAGAGCCTTCCAGCGGTGATGCCTATCAACTCTGGCTTTCCCTTCAAAGAATTGTTATCAAAAGCTGCTGTTATCTTTGTCACTCGCCAGATGCCACCAATGAATCTCTACTTTTGTTGCTTTGGGCTTTTACATGTTGCCTTTAATTAGGATGTGTGCTCTTCTGTCCAGGGGCTGGTGGGCAGCTCTCTGGTGACCAAATCCAGGAGAAAACAAGAGGGTTTACTGTATTACCTCTTGTACTTGAAGGAACAATCCTTTAGCCCAGGTGTCTTTGGACATGTCTTTTGGGAGGGGGCTACCAGGCCTCCAAATCCAGCAGTTTGTCAGTTTATTCTTTGTCCTGTTTGTGTTTTGCTTCTGGCCCTTAATCTGCAGCAGCAGATTGGGGCTGCGTGATGCACAGAGGTTCAGGGCAGGGTTACCTGTTCCTCCAGGACAGGATCTGCTGATTCAGCTCAGTATTTTAAGCAAGATGGAGCCGAATGAATCCTCCTCGTAGCAAGAGCTGGTAGCCAGGATGGATGAGCAGTTCATTCACAGTTGCTTAAACACTGAAGGAAATTCTATTTGTATATTAAAAATTGCTTTCTTAACCAGTGTTTAGCATCTTGGGGTCTCAGGGGTTAAAATACCTCTGGCAACTTGGATCAGTGTATGGGGATTTAAAAGTGCTCTGGATTAAGCAGGCAACTGAGTTAAACTGCATTTAGCTGATTCCCTGGCTGTGACTAATCCAGCCAACCCTGTGCTGAAGACATCTGGGGCTCGTCTGCTGTTCTCAGTGGAGGTTTTGGACCCTTTCTCAAAGATGTCACCGCTCTGTAAGTTATGGCTGTACTGACCAGAAGTTAGGAGTCACTTTGGGAGTGGCCCCTTGTGATGGAGACTGGAGACCTCTGCTCCTCTGTCCTGGACGTCAGGCAGTGGCTTTCACAGTGGTCCCATCTCTCAGCTCAGCTCTGCTTTCTGTCATTAGGATACAGCTTTGATTTGCCAGCGGTGAGTGAATTGGCACATCCCCTACTGCGGATCTGCAGGAGACATACCCCTCTAGCAAGGTACAGGACAACCTTACAAATACAGAAAGCTAAACCTCCCACTAATTACTCAATGGGAATGCAGCAGGCAGAGCTTTTGGTCTAGATTGCATCCGTGCTGCTGTTAGCTTCAGGAAGCCAGTGCTTCCAGCACTGCATCTTCCTCCGCGTTCTCCCCCATGCCCTGGGCAGATCTCTGTTTCAGGGTTGGCCCTGCTGTTCCATGAGCTGTGCCCTCTAGGTGTGGTTATCAAGTGTTAGCACAGACTTTGGATTTTGCGCTGTGTTATTGCAGTGGTTGTGTCAGTCAGATGTGGACAAGTTCTGAGTGCAGGTGTGTGGTGACTAGTCCCCGTTATTTGGCCTTGACTGCAGGAAGAACTGAACCCCTTCAGCCTTCTCAATCTGGGTGGAGATGAGTGATGGAAAGCAGTTGCATACTTTCAAGGGATCAGTGAAAGGAGGATCCTTTGCTCTGCTCCCTCAACTAAAATGCTCTGCTGGCAAGCAGCAGCTCTGGGTTTGCCTTGATTATTGCAGTGACTGCTTGTTGTGTTTAGTCTGCTGCGCTGTTATAAGCAGTCTCTCTGCGAGCAAGAAACTTGTGAGTGGCTGAGCTGAGATTTCCAGGTTCCTGATCAGAGGAGGGGCTGTCCCAGCCAAATTGGAGTTGGGTTCCTGATTGCACCCAGATAGAAAAGATTATTCATCCAGTGGGGCAAAAAACCCAATCCAGAACTGCTGTTTTATTGAGTGTTTGGCATAGCTTAGCTGAGCAGATCTTGGCGCTCAGTACGAGTTACAGCTCTGCTTCTCTGAGCCCGTGTGCTGGGCTCACTTACAGCTGGCCTGACTCTCAGGAATGCTACCTGCTTTCTGACTTTTCCTGCCTCGTGGGCCTTGGGGGCTTGAGGAACCCTTTTCCTCCTTTCCATCAGCCCATTTACCACATGCTCTACTATCAGGTTGTTTGGGACTCTGGCGTCTCTTTAGTATTTTCTGGCTGAAACACTTTGGTTTGTACAAGCAACTGTCTGTCTGGATGTCCAAGCAACTGTTTTGGTGGTGATTTGGGGGGTTATGGGGGTGTTTGGGTTGATATGGGGGATATGGGAGTATATGGGGATGCTTTG
This sequence comes from Strix uralensis, assembly GCF_047716275.1. Lineage (NCBI taxonomy): Eukaryota > Metazoa > Chordata > Aves > Strigiformes > Strigidae > Strix > Strix uralensis. The sequence goes on along the minus strand of NC_134012.1, from coordinate 26,404,674 downwards.
GGGTGATTTGGGGGGGTTGGGGGGATATGGGGGATATATGTGTATATGGGGAAATTTTGTGGTGTTTTGGGGGGATTTGGGGGGGTTGGGGTGATTTGAGTGGATATGTGGGGGTTGGGGGTATATGGGGGAGTGGTTGGGAGTATATGGGTGGTTTTGGTGTGATTTGGGGGCATATGGGGGATTGGGGTGATATGTGGGTTGTTTGGGGGGGATATGGGTGGTTTTCGGGGTGATTCTGTGGGATATGGGGGTTTGGGGGGATATGGGGGGTGATTTGGGGGATATGGGGGGGTGGGGTATATAAGGGGGATTTTGGAAGGATATGGGGAGGTTTTGTGATTTGAGGGGATCTAGGGATGTATGGGAGGGTTTGGAGGGATTTGGGGAGATATGGGGGGGTTGTGGGCATATGGGGATGTTTTGGGGTGATTTAGGGCATATGGAGGTGTTTTGGGGTGATTTGGTGGGATATGGGTGGTTTTGGGGTAATATGGGGCATATGGGGGTGTTTTAGGGTGATTTGGGGGGTTATGGGGCATTTTGGGGTGATATGGGGGATATGGGTGGTTTTGGGGTAATATGGGGCATATGGGGGTGTTTTGAGGTGATTTGGGGGCATATGAGGGGTAGTGGGGATATGGCGGGGTTTGGGGTGATTTGGGGGTGCTAAGGGTGCAGGGGCAGCCCTGCTCTCTGGCAAGAAAATTGTGCCCAGCACGGGGCCACCTGGGCCTCAGGGGGCTTTAGGGCTTCAGGGGCCAATCCCAGCAGTGACCGTTGGTGACGTCAGCAGCTGCCCATTACACAACCCCTGCGGCTGGCCCACAGCTCGCTGCGCAGTTGAGCTTGTGGCAGCAGACGTGCTTAGTAGAGGAGCCCACAGACAGTGGGACGAGCAAAAAGAGTGGTTCTTTGAACCCCTGAGGATGCCTCCCCAGCCCCAAAAACGCAAGAGGGCTGACGGGAGCAGCAGCTCTGGCAGGTCAGTCGAGCCAATGGAGGTTAACCTGCCACAGCAGGGCCATGAGCCCATGGAGGTGGATCCTCCTCGTGATATGGAGGAGCCCATGGAGGTGGATCCATGTGGCGATGTGGAGGAGCCCATGGAGGTGGATCCACCTCGAGAAGAGGAGGAGCCCATGGAGGTGGATCCGTCTCCTGCGGGGCTGATGGGGCACTGCAGCACCATGCCCGGGTGCCCGAAGCGCCGCAGGGTGCGGGGGGGCTCTCAGCCGGCCTCCCAATAGCCCCCCCTCCCCCCCCCCCCCAACAAGTGGTGCTAGCCCCGAAGGGACCAGCCACTCCGACACCCGGTAAGCTCCTCATGTCAAGCCGCAGATGAGCCCGGCTTTCCCACCCCCACCCCCTCCCCTCATGACGGGGGCCATCTCCTCTGCCCTGAGCCCAAAGAGGCGAGGAGGGGGGCTGCCATTTTCTGTCTGGCAGCGCCATAGCGCCGGGAGGAGTCCCTTGGAGCCTGCTGGAGTCTGCCGAGGACCACTGAGGAGTGCCAGAGACCCCTGAGGACCGCCGAGGACAGCCAGAGACTACTGAGGACCACCGAGGACCGCTGAGGATCACCAAGGAACGCTGAGGAGCATCGAGGACCGCCGGAGAAGCCCAAGGACCACCAAGTACCACTGGAGGCTGTTGGACTCCCCTGGAGGCCATCGAGGTAACTGGGGCCTGGAGGTGGCATTTTTTCAATCTGAGGATGAGGAAGCCCATGGGGGGTGGCTGTCCTCACCCAGCTCTCACCTCAGCTCCCCAACGGGTGCGTGAAGGGGAAGCCAGACCCGCCCTGGCAGTGCGCAGAGAAGAGCAGCAGAGCACCAAAGAAGGCAGATGCCTGTGCTGGTTCTGGCTGGGACAGAGTTAGTTTTCTTCCTAGGAGCTGGTCCAGTGCTGTACTTTGGATTTAGTATGAGAATGATGCTGATAACATGCTGATGCTATAGTCGGTGCTAAGTAGTGCTCGTCCTAAGTCAAGGATTTTTCATTTTCCCAGGCTCTGCACGCGAGCAGGTGCACAGGAAGCTGGGAGGGCGCAGGGCTGCCAGGAGAGCTGACCCCAGCTGAGCACAGGGACACTCCGTACCGTACGAGGTCATGCTCGGCACAGGAATCTGGGGGAGGGAGAAGGAACGGGGAGGACGGTCAAAGTGGTGACAGCACCATGGATGACCAGCTTTCTATGCTGAGGCAGCTTGGGGCTCACCCAGCTCTCTCCCTGTCCCTTCCCTGCGCACAGGACACCAGAAGGAGCCAAGAAACCCTGAGTGACCTTCGTCCCATCACTCCAACTCCTGGAGAAGAAGCGGAGCCGCCGCCATGCCGTGAGTGTTCCTCTGGTCCGGGCGCTGTCCCCAGTACTGCTCCTCCCACCAAGCAGCACAGGCATCACTGCTCCCCTTCTGCCAGTGCTTCTCTCTTGCCCAGTGGAGGCCATTCAGCACCAGCAGCCTGGAGAGGCTGGTTGAGGGCCAGGCAGAGGGGAGAACGGCTGTCTTTCTCCTCTGGCTGTGCCGGGGTGCAGGAATGGGCGAGCAGTGGGATGGTTGGCCGGTGGCCCTTTCTGCTATGGGGTTGCTCTCTAAGCGCAGCCTGGCTCTTGCAGGCTGATCTCAAGCAAGGGCCTCCGACGGTCCCGTCGAGCAGCGAAGGGGGACTTTGCCAATCACCAGGTGAGTTTGGGAAAGAAAGGCCCCTCCTGCAAGCGGCTGGGCTGTGCTCCCTTGTCCCTTGAGTGTCCCCATACAGGTTGGGCAGCCTGAGGGAGGACGTCAGCCGGAGGAGGAAGGACAGCGCTGGCAGCGGCCGCTGGACGTGGTTCTGCGGGGACACGCAGCCTCTGGTGCTGCCCACAGCTTGGAGGAGGACAGGCCAGGACTGGGCCAGGCTGTCCCGGGGACACACTGGCTCTCAGGAGCCCCCAGGCCGGAGCTGTTGAGCCAGAGCCACGGTTCCAGCTGCCGGTCCCTGCCCGTCCTGCCGCAATGCTCAGCACCGTGCTGCAGGAAGGGCAGGGCAGGGCAGGGCAGGCTCCGGGAGCGCTGGCCTGGCGGCATCCACTGACAGGCTCTTCTCTCTTTCCCTTTGCAGCAGGAGGGAGCAGCAGCAGGAGGAAGAGGAAGAGGAAGAGGAAGAGGAGGAGGAGGAGGAGGAGGAGGAGGAGGAGGAGGAGGGGGGCACGCTGCCCCGGCCCACCCAGGTCAGGAGGGAGCAGCAGCAGCAGGAGGTGGAGGAGGAGGAGGGGGAGGAGGGGGAGGAGGAGGAGGAGGATGGCACGCTGCCCCGGTCCACCCAGGTCAGCCAGCCTGGCCAGGGTGGCCCCAGCCCTCCCTCCACAGGTGCTGGAGGGGCAGCACAAAGATGCAGGAAGGTGCAGCAGGTCAGGCAGCCCAGGTGCGTGCCCATAGCCAATGCCAGCAACGTCTCTCTGCTCTGGGCTGTAAGCAATTCCTCATAAACGGTGTTCCCCAAAGAGAGGGCAACAAAACCCTGCCTCTTCCTGCCGTCAGGGATTCACCAGAGCTTTCTGACTCTGTCATTGCAGGTGCTGATTCCTTCTCCCTGCCTGAACCGCTGTGACTCCGGGGCCCCCGCAGTTGCTGTCTACAATAAAAAGATCTTTTCTCTCTTGCGACTGAGTCTGCTGTGGGTGTGTATGCTGCTTTACTGAACTTTCCACCCACACTGACAATGGAAAAGTACAACCAGCACTCGGGTCAGAAGATTAACGATGTCTAAAAGCAAGAAATAGTTACAAGACGGCCAGAAGAAAAGAAGGTGCTCGTTAAGGAAGAAGCTGATAAAGAAGGGACCTTTTGGAATTGCAAAATCAGGAACTTATCTACTGGCTACGTGCGGGTAGCAGTGTTTGTGGAAAGTACCGAGGGGAGCTATTTTTAGAAATAAACGTGCACAACAGTATATAAGGGCTTGCTGCTATTTTTAGAAGACACAAGAGTCTATAAGGGCTTGCTTGCTAATAAAAGTTTGAGCTTGACTTCCAATCATATTGATTGTCTGTGGTCTTGTCTCCTGTGACCTGCACGGGAATCCGTCCCCACAGTCTGCCACGAGATATTCTGGAGCGGGGAGCTGTTCTGAGATGAATCCTCAGGGAGGGATTTGGGATCGTCCCTTGTCCCAGCACCCTTCCCAGTGGGCGTCAGGGCTGAGTCGAGGTGCTGTAGGAGGGAAACCCAAGCCCAGAGTCACGTGGGAGGGTGGTGGTTGGAAGGAGCAAGTGACAAGAACAGTGACAAGCTGGTATCACTCAGAATCTAAACGTAGCCGCCCCCAGCCCCTCTGACACCTGAGGATAAACTGGGACGCAAGGGGGTTTATTTTCTGCCAAATTACCCTGTAAGGTAACAGGTGTCAATGTTGGGGACACTCCAGGGTTGGAGACGTCACCACAGACACCCTGGGGACACCCTGGTCCCCTCCCAGTTGTGGGGCATCAAAGTGGGGTGCACCCCAGGGAGAGGGATGTCCCCAAGATCCAGCCTGGGGTCTCCTGTGTTCCCTCAAAGGGGTGTCAACATGGGGGGACACCCCGAGGATGGGGACATCACTAAGAGCCACCTTGGGGTCCCTCAGCATAATGAGCCATCAACGTGGGGGACACCTCATGGATGGGAATGTCCTCAGGAGCCACCTTGGTGTCCCCATGTCCCCTCCCATGCCCAGGGTGATGATTTGGGGACCTCCAGGAGACCCTGGGCGGTGTGTGTGGGGTGTCCCCATGGCCCCCCAGGGTGTCCCTGTGTCCCCCATCCTGGTTGATGCCGTGGATGCACAAGCGGAGGCTGTTGGTGGCTTTCCTCGTCAGCCTGGTGTTGTCCCCTTCCTGGGGGATGGGAGGGGGGACACACGAGTGACAACAGGCTCCCCAAATCTGAGGGGAGTGGTTGTGGGGGTCACTGGGACACCCCCCCTTCCCAGGTGTCCTTGAGAGTTTTGGGGTGCAGGGATAGGGGTGTGGCATCGGTGGGACCCCCCCAAAAACCCTGCAGGGGATGGTGGGTACAGCAGGGACACAGTGTGTGGGGCAACAGGGGGGTGTGAGGGGGGAGACAGTGCTGGGACCCCCCAAAGCTCCTGCAGGGGAAAGCAGGGATGTGGAGGAGGCGGTTGGTGGTCCCAGTGGGGGAACTGGGGGTGCAGGAGGAGGGGTGGCATCACTGGGACCTCCCCCAGACCCCTGCAGGGGACAGTAGGGATGGGGGGGATCCCAAATGGGGAACTGAGGGTCTCTGGGGGGTTAAGGTGGAGTCCTCCCAATTTTGGGGGGTCCTGGGGAGGTTTTGGTGGTCCCAGAGGGGCTTAGGGGTCCCATGGGGGTTAAGGGGGGTCCCCCTGATTTTGGGGAGCCTCGGGGATTTTAGGGTCCTAGGGGGAGTTTGAGGGGGTCCCCACTATTTTGGGCAGCCTCAAGGGGTTTCTGGGGGTCCCCAGCGATTTTGGGGGGCTTGGGGGGGAGTTGGTGGTTCCAAGGGGGCAAGACTGCTAGAGAAGAAAAAAGAAGCTCTTCTCTTCAGCACCAACCCTCTGCGCACCACCCACCGCCCCCAAAAAAGCGCCCTCCTTCACTGTCCCCCTTTAATGCTTCATTCTGCAAAGCTGCGTGGCAGCGACGTTATGATGAAGTGATAAAGAGCTTACTTTGGAGCTGGAGGAGGAAAAAAACCACTGAGTCCTCTCAGGTCTCATTTCAAGGACTCAGAAACCTTAAAACATGCAGAGGGAATCTACTTGCTGCATCCCGAGTTTGTCAGCAACCTCCTGCTATTTTCTTCGCCAAAAACTCCTCCAACTAACCTGTGGCATATTTTCTTAGGTGTATGTCTTTAATAACCATTGCCTCTTTTTACTTTACCTGAGTTTTTCTTATCTTTGATTTCTTGAGCTTTCTGATTCACACAATACGAGACAGAAAACACAGAAGCGAGCTCTCTGCTGTACTGACCAACCAAGTCAATTTCCAGTGACCTGACATGGCTTGTAATATACAACACACCTAATTAAAGGTACACCAAGCCAGGTCTCTTTCTATCCTATGTCGTTTATTGTTTGAAATCATGTCTTAATATTTTTTACATTTAATAAATATATTACTAAATTGTATTACTAAAAATAAAATCATTATAATAAGCTCAGTTGAGTTAGAATTCAACAGCACTGTCAAAGTCAGGAGCAGGGGCAGGAAGAACGTGATCTTCCCTCACACTGGGTGTGTGAACTTCTAGATGGAGACTTGGACCTTAAAAGAAAACACAACACAAAAATAAAATAAGTAAAGTTAATTCTAAGCAGTCACTCTCCCCATTTATTTCCTCCAAATTTGTTTTGGTTTTTGACTCTCCGCATGCTCATGTCAAAGCTTCTTTCAGCTGCTGACATACTACTACTGCAAACTGAAGAACTTGCCAACATGTAACAGTTTCTGCTTACAAGACAGAACAGCCACTGCTTTGTTAGTGCAAAAACATGCACGAAGGGAACCTCTATTTCCATGGGCTTCTATCCCATGTAACAACATGTCACTACTTATTCGGCAGTTTGTACAGGATGCAAAATACTGGTACTGCAATCTTACCTACAGGACCATTTAACCCACACTTCTAGCCCAGACGTCCTAGCAAAATTTTCACATACCTCTGGCTCTAACCAAGGGCAGTGGCTGCACTGCAGGAAAATTAATTTCTAAAAGCTTCTGAAGTCAGCCTCTAGTGATAGGACTCAATGCTCTTACTCTAGGAAAGATGCTGACAGCATTACTAAGAGAGAGCTCTTCAGACTCCTGCCCAAGTGAATTCTGGGCACAGAAAACATCAGCTACCCCGAGTCTTTTCTTCACAATCTTTTCTTTCATTATTTTTAAAGAACCATTTCACATTATTCCGCATATTTTCATTAGCATCATTCCTCCTCTCAAAGTCCTTCACCCATTTAAGATTTCCTTACAAACAAGTCTGATCTTTTAGTTCCTAAGAAAAATTGATCAACGTCAAGAAATTCCTAGGAAAGCCACCGGTTTGCAGTCCAGCTTGACATCTCCCCGTGTACCCACAGGAGATAAACAAAAGAGGAGCCGAAGACCATTTCTCTCCCATATCTCCTCCCAAGTGCTTTGAGGTAACGGTTACAATCAGAACAGGGAGACGCAGAAAATCCAGCAACTAGACCTCTTCAGGCTCTGGCCTCCTCGCGGCTGTCAGGAGGTGAGGGGTGTCACTGCAGAGAAGCTTCAGTGAAAGAGACACCTGCTCCTCAGCAACTGCTGCCAAACTGTAACTCTCAGTCAACTGTAATCTCTGACCTAGTTGAGCTAGTAACCTACATATGGAACTCCTCTCCCTCCTAACTCCTGGAATCACCCAACCCATCTGGAGAGGGGCAGTGCAGATCCTCCCGATTCCTCTAGACAGCCGGCTTCTCCGTTACAGACACGTAAAGCAGTTACCTGGAAAACAAACGCCTGCGCTCCTTTGGAGTCTTTTTAGATTCCATCCGTTCCTGAATCATCTGTAAACTCATCAAGTCTGGATTTTCATTTCCCTGTTAAAAGAAGTTTGACCTTTATTACAATTACAGCTTGACCTTTATCACAAAAAGACACCAAGAAACAAAACATGGCCAGTATGAGGAAATGCATACTGCTTGCAGATGCAAAGGTGGATGTGCTATTTAAGCAAAACCAGTTTAGAATTCCTACCAGTCTTAGGGAAGGTTTTAGGATGACATTCGTCTTGTTTTAGTTTTGCATGTCCACCATCTCCACCGAGAAATTCTATTGGAGCAAACACTCTGTCATTTTTGCTGATGTCAGATGCACTCGAGTGTAACTGCCGTCCGACAGGCCATCGAAACACAGGCATGAAAAACAGCCCAACTTCATTGAGTCAAGCCCCCACTCTTCTTTAAGTCTCCTTGTTCTCTGTCAAACTCCTCCCTAGACAAGGGAGGCCAAAGGCACCCTGCTTGTGTCAGAAATCGCAGCAGGACCAGGGGAGCGACGGTCCCCCTGTCCGCGGCTCTGGTGAGGTTTTTTTCCAACCTCAGTGATTCTACGATTCTCCAAAAGAGGTTTTTGTGTCATTGGGATGGCATTTGAATGAGCCATTGGAACTGCTGCTGATCCTCAAGCTGGTGACATGTCTGCAGGAACTGGGGGATATCCTGGAGAAGGGAGAGTGCACCCAGCAGACGGAGGCTGCCCAGGTGGAAACTGAGGAGGAAACGGTTGTGGTGGTACCCCCGGGGGAAGAGGACATGCGCGGGGTGGTGGAGGATACAAGGGAGGTAGAGGCACAGGCACAGAGAGCGGTGTTGATGCTGGTAGTGTTGGGGCCTGAGTCCTCTGGGTACGTTCACTGTGCGGGCGTCCTTGATCTGAGCTTCTAAAGAAACCCCAAAACACCAGTCACTGTTTGTTACACTCTGCCCTGATTTTAAAGGGGAAAGTGAATGGAGGAGGAGCGTGGTGGCGAGCACTTCTTGTTCTCAACTGAAGCATTTTTCTCCCCGCTTTTTGTTCATTTGAGACTACGCTCATTTCTTGGTCCTCAGACTTGCCTTCCACATCGTCACTCCCAGCAAATCCCTCAGTCTCCCCTTCTTATGGTCAGTTTGGCAACTGTGGCTGGAGGCTGCCCGTGCTAAAAGAGACACGTGCCAAGCGCTCCTCTGACACACCTTGACACCCTTAATACTTCACAGTTCTGATCTTCAAAGTACTGCACAGACATTAACTCATCTTCTCTCAAACTTCTTTTAACATCTTCCGCACACGCTTCCTACGTTGTTGCCTCATGGTGACATCTTTGGCCTGTTCTTGGCCCTGAATTTTCATTTTTTGCTTACTGAACTTGAGGTTTTAGACAATCTGTGGGATGGACCCTGTTTTTTGTTTTGACTTATTTTTAAGATTTTATACACACAGTGCACCCTTACAATCTCTCTATAACACACAGATACCAAAAGGAAGGACTAACCTGACGCTGCAATAAACCAAAAGAGACTCCTCTCTCTCCAACCGAGAGAAAGCAGCTTGGCTATTTGAGATGACTAAGTAGTAAAATAACAGCGTTGCCTTTTCCAGTAGTTTGCTCAATCAGTATTAGCTAAGTTGTTAAAAAAAGAATATTGGAGGCTGATTTCTATTGGGAAATCAATTTCTTCAGCCCTATTCAGCCAGTAACCAAGAGGGTGCCTTTCCATCTGATCCTTTAATTATGTTTCATTTTTACACGTAATTATGATTTCCTCACAAAGACTTCATTCTTCAGAGTCCTCTTTTCAATCATGTACTGGAGTTTTATTTTAAATAATCTTCCTGAGAGCACAGATCCCCTTTGTGAAGGCCAATCCAAATTAAGCCATTTAATAATTAATTACCACATGTATTCTCCACAACGATCTGTGCATACTTAATCCCTTATAAATCAGCTGTTGTGTCCGTTATGTGTTACGGCCTCGTTTAACAGGTTACAAGCAGCAATATATTGAATTTCTGTAGCATACTTACACTTCCCAGTCTGGTCTGCCACTTGCTGAGCGAATTTTGCCGGCTCTCACTGGATGACCTTTTGGCATGGGGAGAGAAAAAAAATCCCTTTCAGTTTACCTGAAGAGAATTTTTTAAGAGAAATTTGTAAGTTACGGTTACTTACCAGTTGTGGGTATGGATCGTCCTTGGTAGCCCAGAAGACTTGGTAATGCTGGCCATCTTAGTCCAGGATCCTGATAGCCCTTGTGAATCAGTGCAAACAGTTGGAAAATAAGCTCTACTAAAACACGAGAATCACTGCATATGGTGAAAGAAAACCTACCTTCTCTTCCCACAAACCGCGGATTGACAGGGGGGAAGATTGAGGAAGCCCGTGGCAGCCACCAGCACAGCAGGAGGGTTCAGAGCCACGCGTGCTGGTGGAGATGCTGGTGGCTGCTGCTGCCTCTGCTTACGGATCCTCTGTGTGTAACCAGTTCCATTTTTGAAGTTGTTCACAGCCTAGAGGCAGAAAAACATTTACAAAGAGGTAACATGAACCTTCAGTAGCTCTAGGAACAAAAGCCTCCACAGGGTAAAATGACTTGTGTATTCCCGTATATACTATCCATCCTAAAATAAACCAACATACGGATATATTCAGTTTAGATATCAGGAAGAAATTCCTCCCTGTGAGGGTGGTGAGGCCCTGGCACAGGTTGCCCAGAGAAGCTGTGGCTGCCCTCTCCCTGGAAGGGTTCAAGGCCAGGTTGGACGGGCCTTTGGGCAACCTGGGCTAGTGGAAGGTGTCCCTGCCCGGGGCAGGGGGGTGGGACTGGATGGGCTTTACGTTCCCTTCCAAGCCAAACCCTTCTGTGATACATGAACGCATCCCATTAAACACTGACATTAATGATTGGTAACTCAGAGTATCTATATGTAAAGTACTTCAGTGTTAACACTGAATTTGAAACTGAGGCAATCCTCTTAAGTTTCTGGTAAAATGTGCTGTTGGGGTGCAAGCTTTGTGGAGAAATCCTCTTGCACCCCGGCGCCGGACTAAACATACCTGCTTTATAACTCTATTCGAGTTGTAGAGTCTGTTTCCGTGAATCAGGTCAAACAGAAATTCTGGGGTAAAACTGGAGGATCTGGTGGTCAAACATCGATCTGGAGACCAAGGGCCATTTTGGGGTGGAAAGGGGGGGGTTGGGATCAGGGGGACTCACCCCGCAGCACCCAGGTGAGGCTGGCCCTGGTGATGGTGGAGGTGTCGTCCCCCACTCCCACGGCGTCCCAGCACTAGTACTGGAGGTAGTCGGGGCTGACGCCCTTGGGGTACCCCTGGAGCAGCAGCACCCGTGGGGAGTGGGGGACAGGTACCCCTGGGACACCCAGGAATCCCAAATCCCCCCTGCAACCCACCCAAACTGCATTTGCCACCCCCAGGTCCCTCCAAAACACCCTCAGCCCCCCCAACCTCATTAGTGCCCCCCCCAGATCCTATTGGCCCCCCAGTTCTCCATTGTAACCCCCAAAACCCCAAATATCTACCCCAGGACCCTACCAGCCCACCCCCAGGACTCCCCTAAGTCCCATTACCCCCCCAGGAGACCCCCAGTACCCCAATAACACCCCCCAAGCACCAAGACCCTCCCCGAGACCCAAATACCTCCCTCAGGACCCCCCCAGGACCCCAAGACCTCTCCCAGAACCCCCACCAGGATGTCACCAATCCACCACCCTCAGACACCAATATCTCCCTCAAGACCCCCCCCAAGGACCCCAATAACCCTCCCAAACCCCTCCAGGACCCCCACCCACCCACAACTCCATTACACTCCCTCTAGGACCCAAACAACCCCCCAGGACACCAATAACACCCACAGCTCCCACAGAACCCCAATAACACCCCCCCAAGAATCCCCCCGGGTCCCCAATCCCCCCTCACGGCACAGGCAGGAGTGTGGGCAGGTGCTGGGGGGGGCACAACATGCTGCAGCCCCCCCGGGGGTCCCCCTGGCCCCCACAGGGCCTACTTCCTGCTGACAGTCTGCGAGGGCCTATGGTCTGCAGTGAGGCGGCCTAGGCAGGAGGTCCTCCAGCTCTCTGTGGTCTGCACTGAGGGATGTTCCAGGAAGAGAGTTTGGTTCACCCAGCAAGTGGGAATTCCTCCTTTTAAAACACTCGCTTTGTTCTGGATGGCTGAATGAATAGTCTTCCTGCAAAGGTGGCACCAGCACCAGCACCAGCACCAGCAGCACCAGCACCAGCAGCACCAGCACCAGCACCAGCACCAGTGGTGGTGGCTCCGGCCTAGCAGTGGGTGAGTGCAGGGGCTGGGGCCGATTTCCCTGGAGGGGGTGGTGGGATCGCCGGGGAAGGGGAAGCTTTGTTCTAAAAACACAAACTTTTTCATGGTTCTGATTTTTTTTTTAAAAAAAGGTTTGTTGTCACAGTTCGGGCTGTTCAGATGTTCTGATGTGTGACTGTGCTTGTCCTTTTACCTTGAACTTGTTGGGTCTTCGCTGTCTGTAAGGGTCTGTTGTGTCTGCGGGGTTTATCTGTCAGGTTACCCCAGGGAAAGTGAATTTTAGCTCTTTACTTCAAGTGTGAAAGAAGTGACACATTTAATATTTTCTGCTGTCTGTGGTGATTTGGGTTGGGTGGGTTCAATCTGATGAACACCTCAGAGTGGTGCTTCAGAGGGTGCCAGTCACCAGAGCCAAGAGGTGCTGATCAGAAACCGGCATTAAGCCCGAGGGCGAGAGCTGGCCCGGGCAGGCTCTTGCCTTCTGGCTGTGGGACAGTTTTTCCCAGCTCGGAGGTGCTGGGAGAGATGGGGGGGGGGTGTGAGCAGGGGGGTGTGCTGGAGCCCAGCCCCTTTGCAGAGCCCCGCTGCTCCTCTGGCTTTCTGGACAAACTTCAGTTTCTACACAGCACCTTTCCCAAAAGACAAATCCTGTTTTGTTTCAAGTTAGAACGACCCTGCTCTGCTTTCAGAAAAGAATCTCTTGACATCTGCAGGCAGAGCAGAAGTCTCACACAATGAAGGTACAAGAAGTAATTGAAAAGTAATTAAAGGACAAGTTTCTGTGTGCTGGGATCCTGGGAGTGCTTCTGGTTGCGAAATCCGGCAGCACCACTTGCTCTCAGGCTGCAAACAGCCGGCAGAGCTCCTGCCTTGGGTGGCACTGCTTCAGCCTCTCCTGTCAGCCGCTCCTTCATCTCCAGCTCTCTGCTCTGCACCAGCTCTGCATAAAATAGTCGCTTTTCACTGCATGTAGCTGTGGATTGCTGTAAACGTGATGTAACTGGTTGCCACCGTGTTTCTTTGCAAGCTTGTCCCGCCTGATGTGCTGTCAGTCTGCAGATCGTCACCTCGTTCCTAGGTGAGTGTTGGGGCTCCTCCTGGGCTCTCCTGTGCATCTTCTTAAATGTTGACAAAATGCCCATGTGGAAATAGAATTAATCATCAGAATAATTGATAAGGAAGAACTAATCAGGATTTAAACAAAACCAGGCTCCTGTCCAGAACACCTGTGTAGTTCATCTTGCCTGTTTTTTCTTCCTGTCGCTTTCAAGCTCCTGTTCAGTTCTGCTCTGCCCTGCATCTCTGCTTGTTCTCATCCCGATTTCAGGTAGCCAGGCAGACCAGTTTCCTCCTCCTCCTTTTCTCTGGTTTTCTCCCTGTGAAATCTGTTTTCTGTAATTGCCTGGTCCTCGTGGAAACACATTTAAAAACTGCTCTCGCAGGTTCCCCCCTTTCAGGAGGTGCCTGTGGCTGCAGGGATGCCGTGCGAAGCAGGTGGGACAGGGCTGGTGTCTGCTCCGGGTCGGGGTTTGCACCCCTCGGGTGCTGCGGAGAGGCAGGGTGCTGTGGGCTCGCGGCGGTAGCTCGGGCTCGGAGCAGAACCTGGTCTTTGGGGAAAACGTGAGTTTTCCTGGAGTGATTCCCTGTCCCTAAGGCTGGCTGGCGGCCGGCAGCTGGCGTGTGCCCTGTGCCGGGGAGCTGGCCGGGGGGCTGTCAGGGGAGCGGAGAGGTCTGACAACACCTTTCTGGGGCGCTGGCTGGGACAGGCTGGGGAGGTCTTGAGCTTTGTGTGTGGTGGTCAGGGGAGGCCATGCAGCAGGTGGAGCCGGCTCGTCTCTGATCAGCCTTTTGAGGCAAGTCCTGTTGGGGATTTAGGTTTTAGGACAGTTAACTGAAATCTTGCTTTCTAAGTTCTTGCTGATCGATATGAAAAATGCAGCACCTCAGAATGGCAGTAGTCAGAGGTGGGCTGCATCTGGATCCAGGTGATGCTCCTCTGTCCTTAGAACTTAAGGAAGGAAGCTTGCAGGTGTCAGTAGTGCTGCTGCTGAGGGGATTGGGTTTTCCAGAGCTGGGGAGCAGATTCTTACCCTGTCTATACTGCATCTGCACTGTGAAAGCTTGTGCACAGTAATGCCTTGCTGTCTGTCCCTTCTGTTTCAGAGTTCTGCTGTCAGTTGTTTAATACCCTGCTCTGGTTACTGTTGTCATGGTCCTGTTTTCCTTCATCCTTCACTGACCTTGCTGAGTAGCAGGCAGCTGAAGGTGGTGATGAAAATGTGATGGAGCAGGAGAGGCAGCAGGACCACTGGCAGTGAAAGAGTTGTCAGGTGTTCAATGTCACAGGAGAAGCAGCTGAGAGGTTTCAGCATGGTGATTTGTTTGAAGATGGGTCACACAGGGTCGCCAGGACATCATGAAGTTTAATTTCGTGTTATAAAGGGATTTTCCACTCTAAAGCTCAGGCAAGTAGCAGTTGTTTCTTGGAATACTAAAAGCAGTTAGAATCTCCTCTATTACTTCTGTCATTACCAGGTGTTGAACTGGCAGCTGACAACCCCAGAGGTCTCGCTTCTGTCTCACCATCTTCCACATCACACCAGCTGTTCCTGTGTGGTTCGGCTGTGTGCATTGCTGAGGCGCCTGCACACATTCCTCTCTATCCCATTGTTTCCTACGGGAAAAATGGAATTGGGAACAGTCGCACTTTGGGGATTCCATCCTGGGCAGGCGATGGGATGTGCCTGAAACTGTAGTTTGACTGTGTGGGGAATTATTGCCGAACCAGAGTGTAGGGTTGGGGAGTCAAAATGTTTCAGCAGCAATGAAGAGAGAAGTATGGGAAGGTTTCAGCTGCAAGCCTGCACACACTGGGTGTGCATGTACTCGAATGCACGGCTGCATTGCCCCAGGCTGCAGAGGTTATTGTGTAGAAAAGCCCTTGGTTAGTGGAATAATTCTCTGTTGGAATAAATCTGCATCTGGGCAGCGGAATGGGATATTTACCTTGTGACACAGAGGTGCCTCTCGGGCAAAGCAAAATACTATGTGATTTTTTTGACGAATGTTCATTTTCATTCTGATTTCATGCAGCCTGAACTGTTTTGTCAAATCTTGACTGTTCTCCCCAGCTGTCTATCACCGACTCTCATGTTTTGATGGCTCTTGTCACAGACAGCCTGGTAAAAAGATCTTGGTTATTTTCTCTTTCCTTTTTTTCCCCTTTGAGAAGTCTCATGAACTTTTTGCAGCTGTCCTGACTCTCCTGCCCTGTCCTCCCTGAGCAGCAGTGTGGCAGTTAGAGCTGGCCACCCCTGGGAGGAGGTGTGCTCTGCTGGCTGTTAAAAGAGTTGGCAGCGCTGTGCTCTGTGCTCATCTCCAAAGCTTCTCTGCTCTCCCTGGGCAATGGATTTTAGTGTTCTGCCGCTCCAAGTACAGTAACATCTGTACAGATACAGAACCTCTAGTTCATGGATTGGGTTCATGAAGCCCTGATTCTTTTGATCTCCTTTGGAAGCTCCATTGTCCCACATTTTCTCTCTCCCCTCTTCTCTGTCAAACTGTTTCACAGCTGGCCTTCTTCCCCAGGCTTTGCCTCGTCCCCTGGTCAGACCCGAGTTGTTCAGTTCCTGCAGGCCCAGCGGCTGTTGGGGGATCTGAGCTGCTCAGAGACAGCAGGGCCTGATCTCTAAAGGAAGGCAGATTTTGTGGTCTGACTCTGATCTTGCTGAAGCTGCTTTTGTCACCCTTTCAGAAAACCAACCGAGGGCTGAATCAGAGCTGGCCGTTTGCTGAAGGTACCAAAGAATGGGGGGTTTAGAAGCCAGTGCCTAATCCCGTGGACAACCTTAATGCTGTTGCTTTGATAACCTGTAGGAGGTATTTTATTGTGGGTTTTGTGTAAGGTGCTATAAAGCAATCCCATGCAGCTGGAAGCCAGAGGCAAGACTATTTATTTCAGAGCTTTGAAGATCTGTACTCCTGTGACAGCTGTCTCGCTGCTGCAGTGGGTGGGTTTTATTTTGCTTTGGAAAAACTGAACAAAAATTTTCATTCCATTTCCTTTTCCTTGAGGTGGGAGAATTCCTGGAAGTCTCCAAATCGAGTTAAGGGGTGTCTTCATCTTTTTACCCTGGACTGGGCTGAGTGCAGCTCCCAGAAGGGCGGGGTTTGGAAGGCTGGGAGCGCTGACCTGACCAGTCCGAGAGGACTCCTGACAGCAGGGCTGGGCTGCGGCTGTGGCTGCAGGTACTGCGGGGAGATGCTGGGTGTCTGGGTGGGCTGACCTGGCTGGTTTGGTTGTTTTGAGGGCGCTGTACTCTCTGCACCAGCTGCTAATAAGGTGTTTTCTGTCGGCAGGTCTGGTGGCCCATCAGTCTGTGTTCTCAGAGATGAGCCCACAGGAGTCCCTCGCTGGGTCTTGGCTGCAGAGAGCTTTGTGGTATCTTGACAGTGTTTGATATTTCCCAGACAATGCTTAAACCTGCCAGTTGACGCTATTTAACACTCTCCTCTGTAAGAGCCTTCCAGCGGTGATGCCTATCAACTCTGGCTTTCCCTTCAAAGAACTGTTACCAAAAGCTTCTGTATCTTTGTCACTTGCCAAATGCCACCTTGTTGCTTTGGGCTTTTACATGTTGCCTTTAATTAGGATGTGTGCTCTTCTGTCCAGGGGCTGGTGGGCAGCTCTCTGGTGACCAAATCCAGGAGAAAACAAGAGGGTTTACTGTATTACCTCTTGTACTTGAAGGAACAATCCTTTAGTCCAGGTGTCTTTGGACATGTCTTTTGGGAGGGGGCTACCAGGCCTCCAAATCCAGCAGTTTGTCAGTTTATTCTTTGTCCTGTTTGTGTTTTGCTTCTGGCCCTTAATCTGCAGCAGCAGATTGGGGCTGCGTGATGCACAGAGGTTCGGGGCAGGGTTACCTGTTCCTCCAGGACAGGATCTGCTGATTCAGCTCAGTATTCTAAGCAAGATGGAGCCGAATGAATCCTCCTTGTAGCAAGAGCTGGTAGCCAGGATGGATGAGCAGTTCATTCACAGTTACTGAAACCCTGAAGGAAATTCGATTTATGTGTTTAAAATTGCTTTCTTAACCAATGTTTAGCATCTTGGGGTCTCAAGGGTTAAAATACCTCTGGCAACTTGGATCAGTGTACGGGGATTTAAAAGTGCTCTGGATTAAGCAGGCAACTGAGTTAAACTGCATTTAGCTGATTCCCTGGCTGTGACTAATCCAGCCAACCCTGTGCTGAAGACATCTGGGTCTCGTCTGCTGTTCTCAGTGGAGGTTTTGGACCCTTTCTCAAAGATGTCACCGCTCTGTAAGTTATGGCTGTACTGACCAGAAGTTAGGAGTCACTTTGGGAGTGGCCCCTTGTGATGGAGACTGGAGACCTCTGCTCTTCTGTCCTGGACGTCAGGCAGTGGCTTTCACAGTGGTCCCATCTCTCAGCTCAGCTCTGCTTTCTGTCATTAGGATACAGCTTTGATTTGCCAGCGGTGAGTGAATTGGCACATCCCCTACTGCAGATCTGCAGGAGACATACCCCTCTAGCAAGGTACAGGACAACCTTACAAATACAGAAAGCTAAACCTCCCGCTAATTACTCAATGGGAATGCAGCAGGCAGAGCTTTTGGTCTAGATTGCATCCGTGCTGCTGTTAGCTTCAGGAAGCCAGTGCTTCCAGCACTGCATCTTCCTCCGCGTTCTCCCCCATGCCCTGGGCAGATCTCTGTTTCAGGGTTGGCCCTGCTGTTCCATGAGCTGTGCCCTCTAGGTGTGGTTATCAAGTGTTAGCACAGACTTTGGATTTTGCGCTGTGTTATTGCAGTGGTTGTGACAGTCAGATGTGGACAAGTTCTGAGTGCAGGTGTGGTGACTAGTCCCCGTTATTTGGCCTTGACTGCAGGAAGAACTGAACCCCTTCAGCCTTCTCAATCTGGGTGGAGATGAGTGATGGAAAGCAGTTGCATACTTTCAAGGGATCAGTGAAAGGAGGATCCTTTGCTCTGCTCCCTCAACTAAAATGCTCTGCTGGCAAACAGCAGCTCTGGGTTTGCCTTGATTATTGCAGTGACTGCTTGTTGTGTTTAGTCTGCTGCGCTGTTATAAGCAGTCTCTCTGCGAGCAAGAAACTTGTGAGTGGCTGAGCTGAGATTTCCAGGTTCCTGATGAGAGGAAAGGCTGTCCCAGGCAAATTGGAGTTGGGTTCCTGATTGCACCCAGATAGAAAAGATTATTCATCCAGTGGGGCAAAAAACCCAATCCAGAACTGCTGTTTTATTGAGTGTTTGGCATATCTTAGCCGAGCAGATCTTGGCGCTCAGTACGAGTTACAGCTCTGCTTTTCTGAGCCCGTGAGCTGGGCTCACTTACAGCTGGCCTGACTCTCAGGAATGCTACCTGCTTTCTGACTTTTCCTGCCTCGTGGGCCTTGGGGGCTTCAGGAACCCTTTTCCTCCTTTCCCTTCCATCAGCCCATTTACCACATGCTCTACTATCAGGTTTTTTTGGGACTCTGGCCTCTCCTCAGTATTTTCTGGCTGAAAGAGTTTGGTTTGTACAAGCAACTGTCTGTCTGGATGTCCATCTCTGACTTGCTCTGTCTGTACTCAGCTGACAGACCAGGAAGTGGAACGGGCATCGCTGCTTCCCAGTTAACCCCCTCCTACCACTGCAGGGAGCTCCGGGTGGCTTTGGGGGACCAGACCTTACCATTCCTATAACGTAGGTGACCCTGACTGAGACTGGGACGTGCCCTTTCTGTGTTACTGCTCCAACCATCACCTTTAGTTTTTCCAGGAAAGAGAAACACAAAGAGATGTAGCCCAACATACCAAAAAATCAAATTCTTCCTCCTGACTTTGTGGCGAGAGCCAGTTCAGCCAGAATCACTGACATGCTGCCCTCTTCTCTTCTGGCTGGCACAAGTCTGGCAGCCTGTGTCTCCAAGGGCTTCTTACTGAAAAGGCCCCAGGGCAGACGTTAGCACTTTAAAGTACTTGGAGCAGACACAAGTCTGCACCAATTTGTTGCAATCACCCATATTTAAAGGCAAGTGGTACCTTTTATTTCCATGGGATTATTGGTCCATGGCACATCTGGCACTCCTGTGCACAAGGTCGATGACCTCCCTGCCTTTCTGCTGTACGCTGGGTTTGGCTTTTATCTTTGGTAGGAAGCAACTGGCATTTTGGTCTCAGCAGATGGCTGCTTAAAAATAAAAAAAACACCCAAACCAGGAGACTTTCTCTTCTTTTCCAGGAGCCAAGGACTTTGAAGGCACGTGCTGAGGTTCACTTCCAGAACAAAGGCTGCAGGATCACAACACACAGTATCTCTTGGAGCCTGTGCTGTAGCTGAGGACAAACGTCTGGTAACTTTAAAGGGAGGTAAAAGTTTATTGTGATCCAGAGAGGTGGGGAATCTCCATCCTGGGAGACATTTAACGCTGCTGGACGCATCCTGCACA
The DNA here is from genome assembly GCF_047716275.1 of Strix uralensis. Classification (NCBI taxonomy): domain Eukaryota; kingdom Metazoa; phylum Chordata; class Aves; order Strigiformes; family Strigidae; genus Strix; species Strix uralensis. The sequence goes on along the minus strand of NC_134012.1, from coordinate 26,385,381 downwards.
ATCTGTTTTAACTTTGAAATTGTCCGTTTTGCGCAGAGGGGTTGGACCAGAGACATCCAAAGTCTCTTCCTCCTAAATTTTTCCGTGTTTCTCTACCTGATCGTGCTGATGACCCATGCAGTCTGCTTTATGAGTGAAAGGAAGAGAAAAATCATTGTAAAACATGGAGAATTGTATCAATATTGCTGTCTGCTGCAAGCTCTGCCAGGGAGCAGATGCTAGCTGCCTTTTCTCTTCTAGATGAATTTATTTGACTGGAAAGGCAGCTGCTGTTGCTGTGAAGTGTCCAGATGAACCTGTACATAGACCTGGGGCAAGTGGGAATGACAAGGGGGGAATTTGGGAAGGCAGGGAGCCCATGCTGGCAGCAGCCCCTGCCCTGCTCGGAGACCAAGCAGGACTCTGGGAGCGATGTGCTGGGGAGGAGCTCCTTGTATTGCTTCTTTCCTCAAGAGCAGCTGTTTGAGGCTTACCTGGATTATGACCATAATGAGAGAGGGTTTCTTGTTGGGCGTACATCCCCAGGAGGGGTTGCACTTGATGTCTGACCTTTGTTTTCATTTCATACCAGGTGTTTCTAGGCCTTGAAATTTTTCTGTGGGCTCAAGGGGACAGTTAAGTCAAGGAGGACGAGAGTAGGGAGACAGGATGTGTGCAAGGGTTGTGCTTTTGTGTCATAGCTTTTGTGGGAGACAGACAAGCTTTGTGGGTCAAGAACAGCAGGACTAATGATGGGCATTTCTGGAGGGTTGTGTGCCTTCAGAGCTCTCGGCAAATGTCAGCCAGTTTGTCTGCTGCCCTGCAAATGCCGCTCACTTCGAAGGAGAAATCCGACTGTCCCAAGTGAATCCTTCTCCTCAGCTGCTTTTCAGCTCACTTTGCCAGAGAGACTGAAAAAAGGGCTTCCCTTATGTGCAGGGACTGTGGATTGCACAGAGATACAGCCCAGCAAGCTTGAAAGCATGGAGGGGCCAGTCCAACCTCCCCAGGGCCCTCTCCCAAGTTCAGGGCAGGGAGGGACCAGTGTGTCCAACGAGGAAGAAAAGCTCTCTGAGCTGTGGAGAGGAAGGAAGCTAAGCCCAGGGATTGAAGCTGCCATTATAGACTCAGATGTCCTGTCTGACGGGAGGTTGGCTACCTCATCTGCTGCCTCTGCCTGGGGAGGGAGGGCTTGCAAAGTGGTGGAGGAGGGAGCTGTGTTCTGCCAGCAGCTGGAGCCTCCCAGAGTCAGCCTGCAAAGCTGTCACTGCTCTTGCTCGTGGAGAAGAAGTGTTACTGACAAGCTGGCTTCCTGACCAGTCTCCTTGCTGGGCTGGTTACCCAGATCTGCTCCATAAGGAGGTTCATCAGTTCCCCTGCAGCCCAGCTATTCCTTGGGAGGGTTTGATGTAGCTGGCTTGGTTAATACCAGATGTATTTTTAATGAGATATCATTTGTAAAAGGGGTTGCCAGTGCTGGTGAGACCAGACAGGGAAAAAAAAAGTTTCCAAACAGGTTTGGAAACCTCTGTCTTCTAGTCATAGGAAAATTAAACAGAAGCCATCTTTCTGCGTTCAGCCCAGCGACGTACTGTGAACCTGTCTGGGAGAAATCAGCATTCAGTTCCTGATTAAAAAGGTGGGAGCAACAGCCAGGGAGGGTTAAAAGAAGGTATGTGCCTTGAGGCTGTGCTAAAGGGAAACCCTAGATATTTGTTTCTCAGTCAGAAGTTCAGCTGATGGATGCCTCTAGAAGGTCCTGGTGCCTGGGCATAATTTTGCTTGCCCTGCTCTGTTTTTCTTTAGAGATGGAGGATGCTGAGGGCTGAAGGCATCAGCCGGGTGCTTGGTGCCCTTCCATTTCCCTCTTCAAGGGTTTTAGGTGGGTGGCCAAGGCCGGAGGCAGGCAGCTGTAACCTGGCTGCAGATGTGCCGGGCATCGAAGCCCACAGCAAATGGGGAGTGTGACACCTCGTGTCTTCTGTGGGACAGGACCCTGCTTGTAGGCAGTTACTGGAGAAAATCTGATGCATAATAGACTTACACCTTAATTCTGCTGTGCAATATCATCTGCATCACAGTTCTATCCACCAAGCTGAGATGCTTTTTTCTCTGCCTTTCAGGACTGCTGTAGGCACATACTTTAAGGAATGCTGATCTAGCCAACATGCTGTAAGGATATGGAGAAGGTAAAGTTTGTCAGTAAAACTTTTTGTTCCCATCAAGTTAGTCTGGTAAAAGATACGATTTTCTACTAAGAAAGTTTATTCTGTATGTTGTGAAAAACACTAGGCTGCTCAGAGAGGCTGATGACAGAGAGGATAGCTAAGCCTCTCTGCAGCATTCACAGCACCGTGTTGAATGTGAGCTGTTTGCTTGTCCTTGTGACTTTGCCTTTTCCCAAATCTGTATTGCTGGACTGGCCTGGCAGGTAGGAAAGTTGAGTCCCTGTGAGATCAAACACCTTGCCTGGTCCCTGGCAGAGCTGTGATGAGATGAGTGCAAATTTGTGACCTTCAGTGTCACCCTTGGTCCATCTTAGGTGCTGCGTCTGTCGTGGGAGGGATTTTTTTTCTATCTATAGGAAAGAGGAAAAAGTTTTGGGTTGGTTCGGGAAATGGGGAAGGTTTCTTCTCTGGCCTAGTTGCCCTGGAAGTTCCCGTGCGGTTTTGTAAGGGAAGGTGTAAGGGCTGTGTCTGTGGTGGAGCTCACAGGGGATGCTCTGGGGATAGGAATGAAGCAAACACCTTGGAGGGAACAGTGGTGGATATATGTACCTTCTCTTATGCTCTTGCTTACAGGACATCACCTGGGTCTGCTGAGGCTTCCTGGAGTGCTTGAATACTTGAACGAGAGGCTGTGGGATAGGAGTGTGATTCCCACAGGCCCTGCCGGGGATCCCAGCTCAGGTACCGGGACTTTGCTGCTGGGTTTGCTGGTGCCTGGAGACAGAGACGTGCTGGAGAGGCTTGAGACATGGTGGCTGTTCCAGCCAGCACCCCGCTCCTCACTGTTTGCAGGGACAGGATGGTCCCGGATGTGGCACAGTCTTCACATGTTGTCTTTCCTGATTGCAGATGAATTTCTTCCTGACAAAGGATCTCTTATTTACCAAGATTTCATCTGCTCCTGCTGTTTACTGCCCACCTGAAATCCTCCTTGCCTCCTGCTGGCCTTGTTGTTGTCCTTCCAGGAGCAGCCAGTTGTGCCTCTGCCGCAGTGGGGCGAGGGATGGAGTCGGATGGGGTCAGTGGTTGGCAGCTGCTTTTGGTTTCCATCTGTTCCCCTCTTCCCTTTTAATGAGATCAGGTGCCAGGGTGCACTAGGAAGACTTTTCAATGTGAGAGGAAGTCACAAGTGGGGTACTCAGATCCCTGTTTTCATCCTTGGCAGAGAGAGGCTGTTGAAACCAAACCTGCACCCTCTTGAGCTACTCCTATAACAGACCTGGTAATGGGAAGCAAAAGCTCTGCCGTGAGGCTGACAGCTCCGGGTTGGGTGGGTCTGTACTGCAACGCTGAGTCTTGAAACTCGGAGATGTTTGTGCTGGTGGTCACTGAAATGCAAACATGGCTGGTTCTGGACCCACTGAGGTGCCTATCTTTTAATTTTTTATCCTCATTTTTGTTTTGTTTTGTTTTGTTTTGTTTTGTTTTGTTTTGTTTTTAATGTGGCTACTGTCTTGTCTTCTAAAACCCCAGCTGTTTTCAATGATATCAGTGGCTTGGCAGATTCATTCTTTCAGGCCTTTGGTGCTCCCTGCACAGACTGATCAGCATTTCTGATCAACCAGTCTGATTTCACGAGTGGCTCCACTGCTGATTTGTGTTTTGAAGGGTTTTCCCCTCTGCTTTTGAGGCCATGTGCTTATTACAGAGCTGCTTTTTCATGAGTGGGAAGGTTTCTCTCAAGGAGAATCTGCAGATGTTTGGGGCTGCTTTTGTTACTGGCTTTTTGATTCATGGTAGTTCTTGGGATGTGTGAAGGGTGGGAAGAGGTTCAAAGGGAGAACCCGAGGAGCTCATTTAACAGTTCAGCTTGGACGATCTCTATGTGGAAAATGAAAACTTGCCCTTCTGCTCCCAGTGCCAAAATGTGATGTGCTGGGAGTCAGCATGGAGACCTCGATCACGTCAAAGCTGTGGAGTCTGACAGTACTTCCACGGCAGAGAGCAGAGGCTCTTTTGTGGGGTGCACTAGGTGCCCTGTTTAAAAATCATAAAGCCCTGGCTCAGGTTCCAGCCCAGGACTGCCTCTGTGTGGCTGTTCTTTAACAAAACGCCCATTTGTTTTGGCAAAAGACTTTTGGATACAAATGCAGTCAAATATTTGACTAATCCAGCAATTGCTTTGGGATTTTGCTTGAGTTCAAACTCAGCAGTTGTGGCTGTTGCATGGTTGTATTAAGCCTCTGAAGGCAACTGCCCAGAGCAGGTAAAGCCACATTCCACTTTGCCTTTTTTCTTGATGCCTGCTCACATTGTAACTTCCTCACCCAGGAGAGCTGGTGCCTTCAGGCTGCCCCAGCACCTCTTGGCACAGCCCGTGTGCTGCAGGGAGCTGCACCCGCTGGCCTGGCAGTGGCAAGGAGACCAGCTTGTCCCTTCAGTGCTTCACAAGGCATAAAGAAAGCAAGCTGCTCCTTTCCCAGCACTGCTTCTGAACACGCTGTGGTGCTTTGTAGCTGCCGTGACTGTGCCTGGGGCTCCTGTGGGCTGAGGCTGAAATGCATGTCACGGGCTGGGTTTGTCCCTTCCAGTGTCCCACTTACAGCTCTTGTTTTTTCTAATCTTCCTCTCCTTTGCTTCAAATCACAGAAACAGATGTTGGTGTTTGAAAGCGCCCTGCAGGAGAGGTACTGGACCTGCTGGGGCTTTGGATGACCGATTTGCTGTGAAACCAGGAGCCAAGGAGACCCGTCCCACTGCAGATGGAGCTGCCAAGTGATGCCAGAAGCTGTAAATGCCAGCCAAGCTGTTGTGGACCAGGTAAAGCACATGAGGTTATTTTTTTCTTGTCCTGGAGAAGTTGGAGGGAAGGACCACTGGTGGCATTTAGTGTGATCCTTGGAGCTGACCATGGGAGGATCTTGCTGGGCTGTGGGTGCTCAGGTATTGCCACGGTTTTAAATGCATGAGATGCCCAGTAGTAGAGAACTGCCATGTGCTTGGGCTCTGAAGGAGGCTCTGTGCCCTCCTTGGGTGGAGGAGAGGAGGGCCTGGTGCTCCCCAGCCTGTGGTGCCCCATGGCACAGGGTGGGATGGAGAATGCCCTGGCAGGACCCTGCCAGCTGAGGAGAAGAGCTGGGTGTGGAGGAGGAGAGACTGACCCCTGCTCTGCCTCTGTGACTGTGAAAGGCCACTAAGCCCTGCTCCTACAGTGCACTGGTACTGCAGCATGTTTCTGCCCTCAATATGATGGGGACTTAGGTGTCTTTTAGCTGCCAGAGGAAACACAAGGCCAGGAGAGTTGGGATTAAGGTAGAGTGAGCCCCAGAACAACTATCGAAGCATCCTGTAACTGTGTAGGTGATCAGTGCCCTTGACAACTGTCCACTTTCTTATTTAGGCTGAGATGCCTAAGGGCAGTACCCTGCTGAGTCAGGCCTGAACCTCCATCCAGAATCGACCCATCTTCATGTGGCATTGTCTCCTGGCAGTCACAGCCTCACAGTTACTGCCTTGCTGACCTCCATGTCAGAGATTCCCCTTGAGCTGTGATTAACTTGTTGAGGCTTGTAAATTTTCTTCTGCATTTACACAAAGACAGCTGGCTGGATTAAATGGTTTCATAGTATTACAGAAAAGGAAAACCTAGGAGGCATTACATTTGTTGGGGCCAAGGACTTTGATTTGTTTCAAAAAGCAGTGGGGAAAAATGAGTTTACTCTTTTTGGATTTCGTGGTTGCACTGCTAATGTCAGGGTGTGCAAAATGTAGACATTTGAGATATTGTCTTCATTTAGAAAAGAAGTAGAGAACTAGCTCAGGGTTTGGAAGTGAGATGTAAAATAAACAGAAAGTGAGGAAAAAAATTGATTCCGAACATGGGAATAAAAAGGGAGAAAGCAAACCCAGGGCTGTGTGTTGAGGTGTGTGCTACCAAAAAAATCAATGTTCTTTCCTGCAATGTGGGATTGCATTGCTCAGGGGAAGGCAGGGGAAACATGTCTGAAAGGAGCCAACTTTATTTCCCTTCTTTCTCAGAAGAAAACAAGAAAACCCTGCTTGGATTAGAGAGGATTATGGGCTGCCCATTTGGGAATTCATGTTTGGGACTTCGTGACGATGCAGCTGGGTAAGTGATCTCACTGCAGTTATTTGGTAGGAAACCTTTTGATAACATCTAAAACAGTTTGAGTGTCGCAGTCAGTCCCTTCGTTGAACGCTGGAGTTCTTCCTTCATGGGTTAAAACAGGGGAAGGGAATGCTCCCATGGATGGTGTAAGCTGTCTGTGCCAGCACTGCCCTCCTCTCCCTTGGTCCTCACTGCAGCCCTTGTCTTTGTCTTTGCTGCAGCTCCGTGTCCTCTGCAAGACACCAGCTGTGCCCAGTTACTCTGTGGGTTCGATCTGGTGAGTGCAGCACTGATGCCAGGAAAGACGTTTCTGATGTGCCTGTGTCACCCCCCAGGGGCTCTGGTCCTGGTGTCCAGAAGCTGGGCAGTGCCTGTGCTGGGGCTTTGTCTTGGAGTCTGCAGCAGGGCTGTGGGGGGATGCAGGCTGATGGTACCCTGTGTCCTTCTGGCACTGCAGCAAGAGAGAGGTTAATAATGCCACACGTCTGCTGCTGGCCTTGGCTGTACGCTCATGTGTTTCTGCAGGAGGATGAGAGCTGTCAGCAGCATTTCCCAGGGGATGGGGATTTTCAGCCCTGTAGAGCGGCTCCCTGCATGAACCAACAATTCCCTGTGCCTCTGAAGAGAGCAGGGTCAGCAGCCTGCTTTGGTCAGACCCTGCTAGGATGGAGGAGGGTGGCTTGTCTGAAGTGCTGAGGGGGCTGGCTTGCTTCTGTGCTGGGCTGTGTGCCAGTGTGATCCCCTTTCCACGCCCTGGGCTGCTCCACATGTGTCCCCTTGGAGTCAGAATTGCAGGCAGCCAGCTGAGAGCCAAGTGTGAGCTGGGAATGATGGCTCCAAGCTGAGTTTACTGGTAACAGTTGGATATTGTGCAGGAAAGCAGAGGGGAGCTCATGGGGCAGAGGGAGTGTTGGCAAGGGAAGAGGGGCTTGTTGGTCCCTGAGGGAGCAGAGGTGGGTATGTCCAACCCCAGGAATGGAGAGGGGGCAGTGATATAAACCCTGTCCCTCCTCTGACTCCATGGTCCTGAGCATCCTCGGTGATGAAATTTCAGCTTCTGGGCTCTCTTTTTGAAAGCGGGGGTTTCCCCTAGGGACAGATGGCTGATGTTTCCTTTTGTGTCTGACTTGCAAGCCTTGTTGGAACTGATAAGCCCGGTCATTGGGAAGAAGCCCAGAAGAGACTTGGTCCTCCCTCGACTTCCCTGTCTCAGCTGCATCCGTGTACCTGGGCAGGGAGCTCTGTGAGAAGAGGGGGTCTGTCTGAAGACTTTTCCATCTCCAGGCATGGTGAGGCCCAGGACTGGGTCAGAGAGCGGGACGGGGTCAGCAAGGGACTGTCTGTAGCCACTGCCCCATGCTGGGGTAACGCATCCAGGGCTGAGGCTGTGCTGGAGCTTGGCGGGTGTGCTGGAGGCGTTTTCAAGGCCTGCTTGCTGTGCTCACTGGGTGCTTTGGGCGCTGAGCATCCCTGTCCCCTCTGCCCCCGTGTTCCAGAACTGCCCCTCCCCCCCTGCCATGTCCCCCCTGCGTCCCCGCTGTTGCCATGGCAGTGTTGGGGCCAGCCGGGATGCCCAGTTGCCCTGGCAATGGGGGAAACAGCCTGTCTGGCATCAGGAATCCTCTCGTGAGTGTGGCTCCACGGCCCCCACGGAGCGAGAGAGGTGGGGGATGCTGGGGCATGGTGTCTGCATCCCCTCCCTGGCCAAAAGCCGAAGGGTGGCTCTGGGTGCCGGTGCTGCTGGGCAGCTCAGCTGCGGGAGGGGGGAGCTTGGGAGCGAGGCTGAGCAGGGACCGGGGCTGCGGGGGAGCTCGGGGGGGCAGTGACACCCCTTGCCCCACACCGCAGGGCTGGGGGCATCCCTTGTTCGAGAGGGGGGTGCCTGCAGCACGGGGGTGCCCAGGGCAGGGGGCCCTCGGTCCTACCCAACCTCTGCTGGCCGCGGGCTGCGCTCGCCCTCCTGTGGGATCCACTGCACGGCAGCCGCTGCTCTGGGGAGGATCTGAGGGGGGGAGGTTGCCCCCGGAGCACAGGGCGGGGGGGCTCTTGTGCTGGGCGAGAGGCACCTGGAGGATGAAGCACTTTCTTTGTCAGGGCCTGGGAGCTGGAGCCTCTTCTCCCCCCAAGCGGAGCTGGGCAGGGAGCAAGCTTTGCTCCCGGAGAGACAAAGTGCCGGCCTGTCTCCCTTTCTTCCCCGGGGCTGCGGCTGTGAGTGCACCCGGGCTGTGGGTGAAATGTGGAGGGGACGGGGGCTGCCTGCCTTGCCGCTGCTGGCCTTGCCCACCTTGGTTTGCACAGGACCTTTGGGCTGTTTTGGCCTGGAATCTGTTTTGCACGGTGTGTACATGAGGGCTTAGCTTATTCTTGCTCAGGCTAGAAAATGCTGTGGAGGCTGAGGATGAAAAATGAAGCAGTTGGCCTAGCTGGGAGGGACTGCAAAGCCAACTCCCCCTCCCTGTCCTTTCCCTGCTTTTGAAATCCGTAGGTGATTTTCTGAGCAGCAGTTCTTGCGTACATCCAGGGAAAGGAGCGGTGGGCTTGGCAGTGCTAGGTCTACAGTTGCACTTGATGGTCTTAAAGGTCTTTTCCAGCCTAAACAATTCCATGAAATGTGGTCCAGATGCCAGAAAAAGAGTAAATAAAAAGGGAGATGCAAAGTTGCCAAGCCAGGATAGCAGAGATCGGATGCTGGGAAGGGGAAAATGGTACTGTAAATACTTAAGGCAGGAGCCACAGCAGTAAATGATAGTATGTGGAGCTGGGGACTCTCCAGCAGACCCTTGGAAGGGATCCTTGGTGCATCTCACTGTCAGCGGACAGATAAAGTTCATGAAAAGAAATAGTTGTGGCTCGTGGGACTGCACCCACAGCAAAAGGGTTTTTTGTCTCAGGGAATATTTTTATGGAGTTTTACTTCTATGAATCTTAACTCTGCCACTTAAATATGGTCTAATCACGAAACAGTGTGGGACGGCCTTATGTTCTCCACTTAGGAAGGATGCCACAGCCTGGAGACACAGGTGTATGCTTTGGGTCTGCTGTGAATGGGATTCTGGATTTTCAAAGTCTCATTGTTACTCCTTCCAGGTTTGCCTAGTCATGGCCACTGGCAAGATTCATCGGTCCATGGGATCCTCCAAAACGGCTGATGGACTCCAGAGTAAGGTGGCAGTACGTTGTTATCCGAAGCTGGTCAGAGAGGCAGAGCAGTGTGTGACTGTAAGTACCTGCTGGGGGCCGGGTAGGAGCTGGGTTAAGGCTGGAAGCTGCCCCTGTCCCTCCTCTGCCTTCCCCTCCGGTTGTCAGGGTGCTGTGGAGCCAGGCACTACCTCCCCAACTCTTTGCTGCTGTGCTTCTGTTGGAGAGGGCTGTCATGGTGCAGTGGGGGGTGGACTGTGTTGCTTCAGGGGAAGTCCAGGGTCTTGCCTGAACATGCCAGCGGAGCCGAGATAAAGGAATGTACTGGGCATTGCACGGGAACAGCTGAAGCACAAACATGTGCTTCCTTCCGTCCTCTTTGCTGTGTGGGCAGTAACATCTTCTGTCACGTGGGCATACCTGCCAGTGCTGCCCTGACCACACCGCTGGGCAGCTGGGCATGTGGTAGGCTGCTCAAACCGCCTGGAGTCTTGACAGGTGTGGTGGTTTAGCCCCTGCCGGGGTCTGAGACCACGCGGCCGCTACCCCTCCCCCACAAAGGGAGTGAAATACAAAGCCCCACGACTGAAATAAGGAAAGGTTTAATACAACAGTGCAATAGCAACACAACCAACAACAACAATAACAATAACAGTAATAGTGATAGCAGTGAACAGAGCAAAATAGCTACCAAATACAGCAGTTTGAAGCACGATGTACAAAACCACGAGTGCACCGCGCTCCGCGCCAGGAAAAAATGTGACCTGCCAGGATGTGACGTCCACATGGTATCTGAATAACCGGGCTAGAGCTCCCCCCCCACTGCTGGGGAAACTTAACCCTATCCTGGTTAAACCAGGACAACAGGACACGGCTGGTTCCAGATAGAATAGCTTCCAAAAGAGTTGTTTCATGGTATCTCGTGTCCTGTGTGGATCACAGATGCAGCCCTGCAAACAGCAGTGGATCCAGGGCGATTCCTCCTTCCCATCCACAACTGTCCCCTTTGCTGGCTGGAGCTCCCTTAACTGGAGGTGACCCAGTGCTGAGGCTCTGTCAAGGAGACATCTCTGTATCCTTCTGTGGAGGGGTCTGTGAGGCCAGAACAGAGAGAAAACAAGTGCTAATGGGAAAGAAATAATGAAAACTTGGACCCATTCCTCTCCACCTCAGTCTTGGCACAACACTGCTTTTCTGCTTTCCTCTGACTCATCCAGCAGTGCCATCTCCACCTGCGTGTTGGTTGTGAGCACTGTGCAAGGGTGAAGTTAGGGGATGTCTGATAACTCCTCCCCGCTCTCTTCAAAGGTCTCTGGCTCAATCCAGCAAAACTCAAAGAGGGTACAAATACCCGAAGAGCAGAAATCCCCAAACATGTCACATCATCTTATGAAGGAGAAGCTAATGGGACAGAGCCACTTGCTTAGAGCGTGTGTATTCCGCTCTATATCATTAATTTACTGATGTTAAGTATTTCAGCAGGTAATTTACGGGACTTCCAGGACTATCCTAGTGGCTGTGATCACAAATTACTCATCAGTGGCACTTGAACGAGAAAAGTCTTTCTGCAGAAAGGCATTTCTGTAGCTCTTGCTGGTGTTTTGCGTTTCAGCTGACTCCCTCTGCCTTCCTGAAGGAGATGTCTCTTACCACCAAGCAGAGGCTGGCCAGCACCTGGGAGATGAGGTGGCCCCGGATTACCCAGCTTCTAGACATGGGTGAAACCTCCCATCACAAGGTAGCCTTTTCCTGTCCTTTTCCTTGCTGCTTGATGTGACATTTGAAGAGGGTGTGTGTTTGTGACAGGAGTGCCTCCGGCTCATCTGAATACCTCAGTGACTAGGGCCTGTTGTCTTTTCAAACTGCTGGTGGTGGTGGAGTTCCTTCTGCTGGGGAAGGGTAGAATGTTTTTCCCTGGTGAGAGGTTGGAAGTCCTGATCTGTGCTAAGTCAATATAAATAACCTCTGCTGAAGTTGGTGGGTTTTGCTGGAGTTTAGCTGATACTGGGGGAAGGCTGGGGCAGGCCACAAGGGCCCGAGCTTGCCATTTTCCATCCTCCTGGTGAAATAGCCACCTCGTGCTTTGGTGTAGTCACTGTCAAATGCTTGGGGTCATGGGACTCCCTCAACGGTGGCAGCATTGGCCTTTGAAGGCTGAGGGCCTATAGTAATTACTTAAGATTTAACAAAACCAAGTGCATTAATGTTTTGGGTTGGAACAATGTGTGGGACCTTTACAGGGTGTTAGATTTTGCAGGCTGCCAGATATACAGGGGAATCACCCTGGGCAGAGGGGAGTGGAAGTGCGTTCTCTGGATCACTTAGATGTATGTTTAAGCTGCTTTTCTCACAGGACTGCTCACTGTAGCACACAGTCCAAACGGGTGGATCGCTGAGGTAGGCTGTTGAGTGGAAAATTGGCAGCAAGAGACCTGTAACCAATTGGTTAAGGATTGTCCTAGGCAGCACAGTAGCTTGGGAACGCATCAGATGAGCGCCCTCATAACTGGCAGCGTGCTGCAGGCACGAGCTGCCGTGTGAGCGTGGCTCCTGTGGAGCAGCAGGAGGCCTGCCTGGGTCTTTTGAGTGGGAACAGTGCAGCTGGGAGAGGGGAGACAAAGCAGGGAGGAATTTTCTCAAGTATTGCCTCTGCTCTGTGAACATTTGCGGTTTGTGTATATTTTCAGACATGCTTCTGCAGTGGTATTAAATGAAATGGCAATAATGGAATACAATAAAGCATCTATTTAAAGCCTGTGGAAAAAGGAGATACCAAGTCCAGTCTTACTCAAGTTGCCCAGTAATGCTGAGAAAAGAGCTAAACCTTACCACTATCCAGCATTCACCTCCTTTGTCTTTTTCCCAACTACTGTGTTACTTTCTTTTTAGCCTTACCTCCTCTGGTAGTGTGGTCTTCTAAGTGGTTTCTAGGCTCTCTATCAAAAAAGGTATTTAGGGATGTGTGGGACTCGGTCTCTCTGTCTCAGTAAAGATCATCCCAAAATTGTTTCCCATGGAGTCTCGTGTAAATTCTTGGGTTTCACTTGCTCCGTGAGTGCTCGTGGCTCTTCCAGGAAGTGCTCTGGAGCTGTGTGACCACGTTAGCACAGGGCTTTGCTGGCAGTAAGCGCTGCCTTGCATTCTGGAGAAGGAAACCTGGAGGAACACCCGCCAAAAGAGCTTCTTAGCTTGAGCCTGCTCAGTGTGGTCCAGAAACTTTTGATCAGCTCAGAACACAGGTGGGGGGCTGTTTCCCTAGCGTGAGCCACGTGGACGTACTCACCAAGAGACTGTACTCCACTGGAGATCGGTAGGATTCTTTCATGAATCTTTCTCCCAGCAGCTGACCCTCCTCTCACCGCTCTGTCTTGCCTCTCCAGTTCTCAGCAGTTGACCTGGAGCAGAGCTTGTTTCAGCCTTTTCCTTCAGAGGTGGTATTTCAGAACTACGTCCCCGTCGAGGTCTACGAAGTGCCACTGATTCTGAGGAACACTGACAAGGTAAGTGCTGGGATGTGGAGCTTTAACACTGTGCTGGAAGAGGAGAGTAGTGTAATTCCTGTGGTTTACAGCATAACAAGTTACCTGCTGCAGCACAGCACATCCAGAATAAAATGTCTCACCACCTTTATTTTGCAAGACAGTGGAAATCTTCCCATGCTGGGAATCCTCCCCCTGATTTTGGCCATGCATTGGTGGTATCTAACGCAAAGGAGCTTTTCTAGTCAGCGTCCTTCCCCTTGAAAGCCCTGGATTGATGGGAACGTTGAGGGTTGTACGTTTTCTGCTCTCCTGCTTTACCTCGAGTGTGCACCATGTGCTGGTGGCTCCCTGGTTAATCTCCATTTCTGGCAGGACACCTCTGCCTCTCACAGCCTGTTTAGCTGCCTCTGTGTTGCTCACTGTCAAAGCCCAGGGCTTGAGCCTTCTCCATGCTGGAGGAAGTTATGGTTAGTGGCTTTAGCACTCCAGGAAGGGTGTTTTGAAGCAGCAGGGGAAACGGACTGATTTAGCAGAAGCAGTGGGAGGCCTTTAGGTGCCACTTTAGGCTCCTGCTAAGCTTAATGCAGTTCTGCTCAGGTTTTTCTAAGCAATGTGGCTCTCTGCTTTCCCTTCAGAGAACTGCAGCACATCCAGAGTAATGTTCTCTTGAAGGTCTCCACCTCTACTTGAAAAAATTGTGATCGTTTTGAGATTTCCCGGGAAAGTTGAGAAGGGAGAAGTTGAAAAATGCCAGCAATGTTGTTGCACTGTAAGGAGGAAAATTGAGACCTTTTGAATTTCGGCAGGGAAAACGTTTGCTTGAATGGGGCATGTGCCAAGAGCAGCTGGTGGGAAAAGACAGGAGGGAGAAAGGAGCTGAGTGGGAAGGTGCTCTGGGAGAGAACATTGTACATGCAAGGGTTTCTCTTGACACGTAAGAGTAAGTGTGCTGGAAGCAGAGAATGTTCAGAAAAAGAAAGGTGTAATTAAAGATACTGTTCTGTAATAAAGAGTAAGATGTGTACGTGAGAGGAGGGCAGGATGGGCAGGTGGAAGTGTACGTGAGAGCACATGAATTAACCCCCCCTCCAAATCTACCAGTCTTGTTGGAAAACAAACAAGTGGACAAAAAAAGCTGTCAGGGCACGTGGCAGGTGGGGGAACAGCAAGAGAAGTCAAAGTATTTTCTGAGATAACAGGTTTTGACAGGGACATGGTTGGAAATGGAAGACCCTTTGGCAAAGACAGTTGCAGGGTGGTCCCTCAGTTGTTCCTGGAGAGTCCTGCGCCATTCCTGGCCTGGCGTTTAGCTTGGGAATACTGGAAAGAGCAGCGTGGGTGCCCCTGTCCAAGGGATACCATTCATGGGGTCCACGTTGATTCTGGGCACTCTTTGCTGTAGTATCCTCTGTCCTGATTAAAATGTGCCTCAGCTTCTCTTTTTTCCTATAGCTCTGCTTTTTTCCCATTAAGTCTTTTGGCTTCAGCTGCTCTGTTATCCAGACAGCACTTCAAAGTATTTGACGTTGCCAAGTACCAGCCAACAGGCAAACAGTCAATTTGCTCTATTCATGCTTCCTCCAGTGGAAAAGAACATCTGCATCAACATGTCTGCTATTCCCAGTAAAAAATAATAAACTTGTACAGCTGCACCTTGTGATTTTTATGCCCTGTAAAGGGGAGGCAATGTGTGAGCTGTTGATTTTTTCCAAAAGGAGTTAGTTTTGAAGCTAGTAAGACCTCAGCCATTGGACAGCTCTGGTGTAAAAGTAAGATCAGCTTTAAGGAAAATCCTTGGCATATTTAAGTATACAAACATAGAGATGATAATCCCAAGAGAGGTGGTTATATTCTAATTTTGTTGGCTTTTGGTGATGTCCAGCAACATTGTACTCTGTCTCAAAGTTTTCTCACCAGTTTCACAGATTCCTCCAAATCACACTGACCTATACTGCATGGTAGCCTGAGGTTGTCTGATCCATAAAAATCCAGCTGACAGCAAAGTATATATTCCAGATAGAGGCTCTGTAATCATTCAAATACAGAAGTGCTTTGCTGTATAGTTACTGCTCTTCCCTGTGTGTTGTAAAATTGCTTTTCTGTCTTCAGGCTGCTCCTCACCACCCTCAGCGATGTTCTGGGTGGCTTTTGCTGAAGGTCTTAGCTCATCTCCCAAGGGACTTGGTGACCACAATGTTTGTCTGCAGTGTGAAATTGGCTCCTGGAACTCGCTGTCCCAGGGCACTGCTGGGAGCAAAGGGCGTTTGGAGACTTCAGGACTGCCTTGGCCATGGGTTATCAGGCTCGAGCGGGTGGTGAAGAATGAACCTCCATTTTTCCCAAGCCTCACGTGCGTTTGTTGTTTATCAGTGAAGCTGCCTGTCAGTCAAAATTGCCTGTTTTAGACTTTCTGAGATGAGAGTTGATGCTCAGGGGTTGATATCACTGTGCTAGAAAACACCTATTTGCTGTGTCTGTGCTTGTGGTATCCCAGAGGGCAGAAACTTGCAGCAAGGTGCCTGCCTGGACTCCTGGGTGTGGGGAGGAATGCCCAGAAATCTGCCTTGCCTGCACTGGCAGCTGCCTGGCTACAGGCACCAGGCAGCAAGAGCCTCCAGAGAGCCGAGAGTGGCTTTTAATAATGAAACCACACTGTGAGTCAGTGCTGGTCATGTATCTCAAGGCAGAAAATGCCTCTGAAGCCCATAATTGATAGGCCCAGCCTGGGGGGTTGTCTGGCTTTCCATCATTTTGGCAAGTTGACCGCTCTCATCTTCTGCATCAGACTTTCCTTGTAGTGTATTGGGCTTCTCCCTTGCTTCTTTACAGCCCCCTTTAAATTCCCTTAGCCATCTCCTTGTTTCTTGTCTCCTTGTCTTTCTATGTTCCTCCTTTTGCTCTTCAGGTTTCCTTTTATTCCCAGTAGGGCCACAGTGTCTGTGTCTCCTCCTCTTGCTGGTCTGCCTGCATGACTGTAGCACTGCAGCTTGACTGCCCCACTCAAACCCAGTATGTTAGTAGTGAATTTCTTCCTCCCCCCAGTATAACAGGTACTGTTTTGCCTTCAGGTCTTTCATCCCCCTCCAGAGGCATGACTGCTTGGGTGTGTGCAGGCAGAAGCCCACAGGTTCTTTGGGCTGGTTGATATGTGGACTTGATTCAGGTATTATCTCTTGGTGCTGCTGGTGTCTCACCTGCTCGGTGATTCCTTCACAGCAGGGCGTTGCCCTACTGCCTCTGGCCTAGAGCTGTTTTGCCCTGGCAGGATGGATTCCATCCTGGTGTATTAGGTGCATGTACCTCTGTAAGGAACTGAAGGAATTGATGCCTCAAACATTCATCGACACAGAAAACCTCCAGGACAAGCTGTGGCCTTTGTGATTAGTCTAAGGAATGTCACCCGAGGGAGCGGGAGTGTATGGAAGGCCACACCCCCCACTCCCTCGCAGTTGTATTGACAAACTACTTATGTGGGCCTCAGAGCGGGGAAACTGAGTGAAACCAAAAGTTTCCCCTCAAGCACAAAGACCTCTAATCACTGGCTGCACTGTGTAAGCCCGGTACTGTGTGGCTCTATTGTGTAAGCCAGACACCATGCTTGCCTTGCTAACGACTTCGTGCCTTCACCATTGAAGAGGCGACAAGGCCTGACGAGAGGTGAGCATTTCTGCCCCAGAAGCAGAAGTATGTTAATCAGCTGATAAGATGAAACTGAAACTTTGCTGTGTGTGCACCCACCACCCAAGACGGTCGGACCTGAGACAACTCTGGATCCAAGGGTGCTGATCCAGATTTCTTTGACTCTCTCACCTTTCTATTTCTTTCCTTTCTTTTATTTCTTATAGATTTATAAGAGATCATATTGCGTATTATCCTTTTCCAAATTTAAATTGATTTCTACTGCAAGTAAAACATTTTATCTCTGGCTAGCAGGACAGCAAGGTGGGCTCTTTATCCCTGGCTAACAGCATGGGATGGTGGGCTCCTTATGCTTGACTAACATCTCAGGAAGGTGGGCTCTGTATCCCTGGCTACCATCCCAGCAAGTTGGGCTACTTTGCTAACAGACTAGCAAGGTGAGCTCTTTATCCCTTGCTCCCAGCGCAGGAAGATGGACTCTTTATCCTTGGCTAATAGCGCAGGAAGGTGGGCTCCTTATCGTTGGCTACCAGCGCAGGAAGGTGGGCACTTTATCCCTTGCTACCAGAGCAGGAAGGTGGGCTTTTTATCCCTGGCTAGCAGCGTAGCAAGGTGAACTCATATCCCTGGCGAATAGTGCAGGAAGGTGGGCTATTTATCCATTGCTAACAGCGCAGAAACGTGGGCTCTTCATCCCTGGCTAACAGCTCAGGAATCTGGGCTCTGTATCCCTGGCTACCAGCACAGGAAGGTGGGCTCTTAATTTCTTGCTACCAGCGCAGGAATGTGGGCTCTTTATCCCTGGCTACCAGCTGAGCAAGTTCGGCTCTTAATCCCTGGCTACCATCCCAGCAAGTTGGGCTACTTTGCTAACAGCGTAGCAAGGTGAGCTGTTTATCCCTTGCTGCAAGCGCAGGAAGGTGGGCTCTTTATCCCTGGCTACCAGCGCAGGAAGGTGGGCTCTTTATCCCTGGCTACCAGCGCAGGAAGGTGGGCTCTTTATCCCTGGCTACCAGCGCAGGAAGGTGGGCTCTTTATCCCTGGCTACCAGTGCAGGAAGGTGGGCTCTTTATCCCTGGCTACCAGCGCAGGAAGGTGGGCTCTTTATCGTTGGCTAACAGCGCAGGAATGTGGGCTCTCTATCGTTGGCTACCAGCGCAGGAATGTGGGCTCTTTATCCCTGGCTAAGAGCGTAGCAAGGTGGACTCATATCCCTGGCGAATAGTGCGGATAGGTGGGCTCTTTATCTGTTGCTAACAGCGCAGAAACGTGGGCTCTTTATCCCTTGTACCAGCTCAGGAATCTGGTCTCTTTATCGGTGACAACCAGTGCGGGAAGGTGGGCTCTTTATCCCTGGCTACCAGCGCAGGAAGGTGGGCTCTTTATCCTTGGCTAACAGAGCAGGAAGGTGGGCTCTAAATCTCTTGCTACCAGTGCAGAAAGGTGGGCTCTGTATCCCTTGCTACCAGCGCAGGAATGTGGGCACTGAATCCGTGCTTACCAGCGCAGGAAGGTGGGCTCTTTATTATTGGCTACCAGCGCAGGAAGGTGGGCACTTTATCCCTGGCTACCAGTGCAGGAAGCTGGGCTCTTTATCCCTGGCTACCACTGCGGGAGGGTGGGCTCTTAATCCCTGGTACCAGCGCAGGAAGTTGGGCTCTTAATACCTTGCTACCAGCGCAGGAAGGTGGGCTCTGTATACCTGGCTACCAGTGCAGGATGGTGTGCATTTTATCCCTGGCTAACAGCGCAGGAAGGTGGGTTCTTTCTCCCTTCTTAACAACACAGGAAGGTGGGCTCTTTCTCCCTGGCTACCAGCGCAGGAAGGTGGGCTCTTTCTCCCTGGCTACCAGCGCAGGAAGGTGGACTCTGTATCCTTAGCTAACAGCGCAGGAAGGTGGGCTCTGTATCCCTTGCTGCCAGAGCAGGAAGGTGGGCTCTTTATCCCTGCCCACCAGCTGAGCAGGTTCGGCTCTTAATCCCTGGCTACCATCCCAGCAAG
Organism: Strix uralensis; assembly: GCF_047716275.1. NCBI lineage: Eukaryota > Metazoa > Chordata > Aves > Strigiformes > Strigidae > Strix > Strix uralensis. The sequence goes on along the minus strand of NC_134012.1, from coordinate 26,366,844 downwards.
TTGGGCTACTTTGCTAACAGCTTAGAAGGGTGAGCTGTTTATCCCTTGCTGCCAGAGCAGGAAGGTGGGCTCTTTCTCCCTGGCTACCAGTGCAGGAATGTGGGCTCTTTATCCCTGGCTACCAGCGCAGGAAGGTGGGCTCTTTATCCCTGGCTACCAGCGCAGGAAAGTGGATTCTTTCTCCCTGGCTAACAACACAGGAAGTTGGGCTCTTTCTCTCTGGCTAACAGTGCAGGAAGATGGGTTCTTTATCCGTGGCTACCAGCGCAGGAAGGTGGGCTCTTTATCCCTGGCTAACACCATAGGATTGTGGACTCCTTATCCCTGGCTAACATCGCAGGTAGTTGGGCACTTTATCCCTGGCTACCATCGCAGGAAGTTGGGCTCTTAATACCTTGCTAACAGCGCAGGAAGTTGGGCTCTGTATAGCTGGCTACCAGTGCAGGATGGTGTGCATTTTATCCCTGGCTAACAGCGCAGGAAGGTGGGTTCTTTCTCCCTTCTTAACAACACAGGAAGGTGGGCTCTTTCTCCCTGGCTACCAGCGCAGGAAGGTGGGCTCTTTCTCCCTGGCTACCAGCGCAGGAAGGTGGGCTCTTTCTCCCTGGGTACCAGCGCAGGAAGGTGGGCTCTTTCTCCCTGGCTACCAGCGCAGGAAGGTGGGCTCTTTCTCCCTGGGTACCAGCGCAGGAAGGTGGGCTCTTTATCCCTGGCTACCAGTGCAGGAATGTGGGCACTTTCTCCCTGGCTACCACCGCAGGAAGGTGGGCACTTTCTCCCTGGCTACCAGCACAGGAAGGTGGGCTCTTTATCCCTGGCTAACAGCACATGAAGGTGGGCACTTTATGCCTGGCTACCAGCGCAGGAAGGTAGGCTCTTTATCCGTGACTACCAGCGCAGGAAGGTGGGCTCTTGATCCCTGGCTGCCAGCGCAGGAAGGTGGGCACTTTATCCCTGGCTACCAGCACAGGAAGGTGGGCTCTTTATCGTTGGCTAACAGCACAGGATTGTGGGCACCTCATCCCTGTCTAACATCGCAGGAAGGTGGGCACTTTCTCCCTGGCTACCAGCGCAGGAAGGTAGGCTCTTTCTCCCTGGCTAGCAGCGCAGGCAGGTGGACTCTTTATCCTTGTCCAACCTCGCAGGAATGTGGGCTCTTTATCCCTTCCTACCAGCTCAGCAATTTCGTCTCTTTATCCCCGGCTACCATCCCAGCAATTTGGGCTACTTTGCTAACAGCGTAGCAAGCTGAGCTGTTTATCCCTTTCTGTCAGCACAGGAAGGTGGGCTCTTTAACCCTTGCTGCCAGCGCAGGTATGTGGGCTCTTTATCGTTGGGTACCAGCGCAGGAAGGTGGGCTCTTTATCCTTGTCTAACCTCGCAGGAATGTGGGCTCTTTATCCCTGCCTACCAGCTGAGCAAGTTCGGCTCTTAATCCCTGGCTACCAACCCAGCAATTTGGGCTACTTTACTAACAGCGTAGCAAGGTGAGCTCTTTATCCCTGGCTACCAGCGCAGGAAGGTGGACTCTGTATCCTTAGCTAACAGCGCAGGAAGGTGGGCTCTGTATCCCTTGCTGCCAGAGCAGGAAGGTGGGCTCTTTATCCCTGGCTACCACCGCAGAAAGGTGGGCTACTTTGCAATCAGCGTAGCAAGGTGGGCTCTTTAACCCTTGCTGCCAGAGCAGGAAGGTGGGCTCTTTATCGTTGGTACCAGCGCAGGAAGGTGGGCTCTTTATCCTTGTCTAACCTCGCAGGAATGTGGGCTCTTTATCCCTGCCTACCAGCTGAGCAAGTTCGGCTCTTAATCCCTGGCTACCAACCCAGCAATTTGGGCTACTTTACTAACAGCGTAGCAAGGTGAGCTCTTTATCCCTTGCTACCAGCGCAGGAAGGTGGACTCTGTATCCTTAGCTAACAGCGCAGGAAGGTGGGCTCTGTATCCCTTGCTGCCAGAGCAGGAAGGTGGGCTCTTTATCCCTGGCTACCACCGCAGGAAGGTGGGCTACTTTGCAATCAGCGTAGCAAGGTGAGCTCTTTATCCCTTGCTGCCAGAGCAGGAAGGTGGGCTCTTTATCCCTGCCTACCAGCTGAGCAAGTTCGGCTCTTAATCCCTGGCTACCATCCCAGCAAGTTGGGCTGCTTTGCTAACAGCGTGGCAAGGTGAGCTCTTTATCCCTTGCTACCAGCGCAGGAAGGTGTACTCTTTATCCTTGGCTAACAGCACAGGAATATGGGCTCTTTATCCCTGCCTCCAGCTCAGCAAGTTCAGCTCTTTATTCCTGGCTAACATCCCAGCAATTTGGGCTACTTTTCTAACAGCGTAGCAAGGTGAGCTGTTTATCCCTTGCTGCAAGCGCAGGAAGGTGGGCTCATTATCCCTGGCTACCAGCGCAGGAAGGTGGGCTCTTTATCCGTGGCTACCAGTGCAGGAAGGTGGGCTCTTTATCCCTGGCTACCAGCGCAGGAAGGTGGGTTCTTTCTCCCTGGATACCAGCTCAGGAACGTGGGCTCTTAATCTCTTGCTACCAGCACAGGAAGCTGGGCTCTTTATCCCTGGCTACCAGCGCAGGAAGGTGGGCTCTTTATCGTTGGCTAACAGCACAGGATTGTGGGCACCTCATCCCTGTCTAACATCGCAGGAAGGTGGGCACTTTATCCCTGGCTACCAGCGCAAGAAGGTGGGCTCTTTATCCTTGGCCAACAGAGCAGGCAGGTGGGCTCTTAATCTCTTGCTACCAGCGCAGGACGGTGGGCTCCTTATCCCTGGCTAACAGCGCAGGAATGTGGGCACTTCATCCCTGGCTACCAGCGCAGGAATGTGGGCACTGAATCCCTGCTTACCAGCGCAGGAAGCTGGGCTCTTTATCCCTGGCTACCAGCGCAGGAAGGTGGGCTCTGTATCCCTGGCTACCACTGCGGGAGAGTGGGCTCTTAATCCCTGGCTACCATCGCAGGAAGTTGGGCTCTTAATACCTTGCTAACAGCGCAGGAAGTTGGGCTCTGTATAGCTGGCTACCAGTGCAGGATGGTGTGCATTTTATCCCTGGCTAACAGCGCAGGAAGGTGGGTTCTTTCTCCCTTCTTAACAACACAGGAAGGTGGGCTCTTTCTCCCTGGCTACCAGCGCAGGAAGGTGGGCTCTTTATCCCTGGCTACCAGTGCGGGAATGTGGGCACTTTCTCCCTGGCTACCACCGCAGGAAGGTGGGCACTTTATCCCTGGCTAACAGCACATGAAGGTGGGCACTTTATGCCTGGCTACCAGCGCAGGAAGGTGGGCTCTTTATCGTTGGCTAACAGCACAGGATTGTGGGCACCTCATCCCTGTCTAACATCGCAGGAAGGTGGGCACTTTATCCCTGGCTACCAGCGCAAGAAGGTGGGCTCTTTATCCTTGGCCAACAGAGCAGGCAGGTGGGCTCTTAATCTCTTGCTACCAGCGCAGGAAGGTGGGCTCCTTATCCCTGGCTAACAGCGCAGGAATGTGGGCACTTCATCCCTGGCTACCAGCGCAGGAATGTGGGCACTGAATCCCTGCTTACCACCGCAGGAAGGTGGGCACTTTATCCCTGGCTAACAGCACATGAAGGTGAGCACTTTATGCCTGGCTACCAGCGCAGGAAGGTAGGCTCTTTATCCGTGACTACCAGCGCAGGAAGGTGGGCTCTTGATCCCTGGCTGCCAGCACAGGAAGGTGGGCACTTTATCCCTGGCTACCAGCACAGGAAGGTGGGCTCTTTATCGTTGGCTAACAGCACAGGATTGTGGGCACCTCATCCCTGTCTAACATCGCAGGAAGGTGGGCACTTTCTCCCTGGCTAGCAGCGCAGGCAGGTGGACTCTTTATCCTTGTCCAACCTCGCAGGAATGTGGGCTCTTTATCCCTTCCTACCAGCTCAGCAATTTCGTCTCTTTATCCCCGGCTACCATCCCAGCAATTTGGGCTACTTTGCTAACAGCGTAGCAAGCTGAGCTGTTTATCCCTTTCTGTCAGCACAGGAAGGTGGGCTCTTTAACCCTTGCTGCCAGCGCAGGTATGTGGGCTCTTTATCGTTGGGTACCAGCGCAGGAAGGTGGGCTCTTTATCCTTGTCTAACCTCGCAGGAATGTGGGCTCTTTATCCCTGCCTACCAGCTGAGCAAGTTCGGCTCTTAATCCCTGGCTACCAACCCAGCAATTTGGGCTACTTTACTAACAGCGTAGCAAGGTGAGCTCTTTATCCCTGGCTACCAGCGCAGGAAGGTGGACTCTGTATCCTTAGCTAACAGCGCAGGAAGGTGGGCTCTGTATCCCTTGCTGCCAGAGCAGGAAGGTGGGCTCTTTATCCCTGGCTACCACCGCAGGAAGGTGGGTTACTTTGCAATCAGCGTAGCAAGGTGAGCTCTTTATCCCTTGCTGCCAGAGCAGGAAGGTGGGCTCTTTATCCCTGCCTACCAGCTGAGCAAGTTCGGCTCTTAATCCCTGGCTACCATCCCAGCAAGTTGGGCTGCTTTGCTAACAGCGTAGCAAGTTGAGCTCTTTATCCCTGGCTACCAGCGCAGGAAGGTGTACTCTTTATCCTTGGCTAACAGCACAGGAATATGGGCTCTTTATCCCTGCCTCCAGCTCAGCAAGTTCAGCTCTTTATTCCTGGCTAACATCCCAGCAATTTGGGCTACTTTTCTAACAGCGTAGCAAGCTGAGCTGTTTATCCCTTGCTGCAAGCGCAGGAAGGTGGGCTCATTATCCCTGGCTACCAGCGCAGGAAGGTGGGCTCTTTATCCGTGGCTACCAGTGCAGGAAGGTGGGCTCTTTATCCCTGGCTACCAGCGCAGGAAGGTGGGCTCTTTATCCCTGGCTACCAGCGCAGGAAGGTGGGTTCTTTCTCCCTGGATACCAGCGCAGGAAGGTGGGCTCTTAATCTCTTGCTACCAGCACAGGAAGCTGGGCTCTTTATCCCTGGCTACCAGCGCAGGAAGGTGGGCTCTGTATCCCTGGCTACCACTGCGGGAGAGTGGGCTCTTAATCCCTGGCTACCATCGCAGGAAGTTGGGCTCTTAATACCTTGCTAACAGCGCAGGAAGTTGGGCTCTGTATAGCTGGCTACCAGTGCAGGATGGTGTGCATTTTATCCCTGGCTAACAGCGCAGGAAGGTGGGTTCTTTCTCCCTTCTTAACAACACAGGAAGGTGGGCTCTTTCTCCCTGGCTACCAGCGCAGGAAGGTGGGCTCTTTCTCCCTGGCTACCAGCGCAGGAAGGTGGGCTCTTTCTCCCTGGGTACCAGCGCAGGAAGGTGGGCTCTTTATCCCTGGCTACCAGTGCGGGAATGTGGGCACTTTCTCCCTGGCTACCACCGCAGGAAGGTGGGCACTTTATCCCTGGCTAACAGCACATGAAGGTGGGCACTTTATGCCTGGCTACCAGCGCAGGAAGGTAGGCTCTTTATCCGTGACTACCAGCGCAGGAAGGTGGGCTCTTGATCCCTGGCTGCCAGCGCAGGAAGGTGGGCACTTTATCCCTGGCTACCAGCACAGGAAGGTGGGCTCTTTATCGTTGGCTAACAGCACAGGATTGTGGGCACCTCATCCCTGTCTAACATCGCAGGAAGGTGGGCACTTTCTCCCTGGCTACCAGCGCAGGAAGGTAGGCTCTTTCTCCCTGGCTAGCAGCGCAGGCAGGTGGACTCTTTATCCTTGTCCAACCTCGCAGGAATGTGGGCTCTTTATCCCTTCCTACCAGCTCAGCAATTTCGTCTCTTTATCCCCGGCTACCATCCCAGCAATTTGGGCTACTTTGCTAACAGCGTAGCAAGCTGAGCTGTTTATCCCTTTCTGTCAGCACAGGAAGGTGGGCTCTTTATCCTTGTCTAACCTCGCAGGAATGTGGGCTCTTTATCCCTGCCTACCAGCTGAGCAAGTTCGGCTCTTAATCCCTGGCTACCAACCCAGCAATTTGGGCTACTTTACTAACAGCGTAGCAAGGTGAGCTCTTTATCCCTGGCTACCAGCGCAGGAAGGTGGGCTCTGTATCCCTTGCTGCCAGAGCAGGAAGGTGGGCTCTTTATCCCTGGCTACCACCGCAGGAAGGTGGGCTACTTTGCAATCAGCGTAGCAAGGTGAGCTCTTTATCCCTTGCTGCCAGAGCAGGAAGGTGGGCTCTTTCTCCCTGGCTACCAGTGCAGGAATGTGGGCTCTTTATCCCTGCCTACCAGCTGAACAAGTTCGGCTCTTAATCCCTGGCTACCATCCCAGCAAGTTGGGCTGCTTTGCTAACAGCGTAGCAAGGTGAGCTCTTTATCCCTGGCTACCAGCGCAGGAAGGTGGGCTCTTTATCCCTGGCTACCAGCGCAGGAAGGTGGGCTCTTTATCCCTGGCTACCAGCGCAGGAAGGTGGGCTCTTTATCCCTGGCTACCAGTGCAGGAAGGTGGGCTCTTTATCCCTGGCTACCAGCGCAGGAAGGTGGGCTCTTTATCGTTGGCTAACAGCGCAGGAATGTGGGCTCTCTATCGTTGGCTACCAGCGCAGGAATGTGGGCTCTTTATCCCTGGCTAAGAGCGTAGCAAGGTGGACTCATATCCCTGGCGAATAGTGCGGATAGGTGGGCTCTTTATCTGTTGCTAACAGCGCAGAAACGTGGGCTCTTTATCCCTTGTACCAGCTCAGGAATCTGGTCTCTTTATCGGTGACAACCAGTGCGGGAAGGTGGGCTCTTTATCCCTGGCTACCAGCGCAGGAAGGTGGGCTCTTTATCCTTGGCTAACAGAGCAGGAAGGTGGGCTCTAAATCTCTTGCTACCAGTGCAGAAAGGTGGGCTCTGTATCCCTTGCTACCAGCGCAGGAATGTGGGCACTGAATCCGTGCTTACCAGCGCAGGAAGGTGGGCTCTTTATTATTGGCTACCAGCGCAGGAAGGTGGGCACTTTATCCCTGGCTACCAGTGCAGGAAGCTGGGCTCTTTATCCCTGGCTACCACTGCGGGAGGGTGGGCTCTTAATCCCTGGTACCAGCGCAGGAAGTTGGGCTCTTAATACCTTGCTACCAGCGCAGGAAGGTGGGCTCTGTATACCTGGCTACCAGTGCAGGATGGTGTGCATTTTATCCCTGGCTAACAGCGCAGGAAGGTGGGTTCTTTCTCCCTTCTTAACAACACAGGAAGGTGGGCTCTTTCTCCCTGGCTACCAGCGCAGGAAGGTGGGCTCTTTCTCCCTGGCTACCAGCGCAGGAAGGTGGACTCTGTATCCTTAGCTAACAGCGCAGGAAGGTGGGCTCTGTATCCCTTGCTGCCAGAGCAGGAAGGTGGGCTCTTTATCCCTGCCCACCAGCTGAGCAGGTTCGGCTCTTAATCCCTGGCTACCATCCCAGCAAGTTGGGCTACTTTGCTAACAGCTTAGAAGGGTGAGCTGTTTATCCCTTGCTGCCAGAGCAGGAAGGTGGGCTCTTTCTCCCTGGCTACCAGTGCAGGAATGTGGGCTCTTTATCCCTGGCTACCAGCGCAGGAAGGTGGGCTCTTTATCCCTGGCTACCAGCGCAGGAAAGTGGATTCTTTCTCCCTGGCTAACAACACAGGAAGTTGGGCTCTTTCTCTCTGGCTAACAGTGCAGGAAGATGGGTTCTTTATCCGTGGCTACCAGCGCAGGAAGGTGGGCTCTTTATCCCTGGCTAACACCATAGGATTGTGGACTCCTTATCCCTGGCTAACATCGCAGGTAGTTGGGCACTTTATCCCTGGCTACCATCGCAGGAAGTTGGGCTCTTAATACCTTGCTAACAGCGCAGGAAGTTGGGCTCTGTATAGCTGGCTACCAGTGCAGGATGGTGTGCATTTTATCCCTGGCTAACAGCGCAGGAAGGTGGGTTCTTTCTCCCTTCTTAACAACACAGGAAGGTGGGCTCTTTCTCCCTGGCTACCAGCGCAGGAAGGTGGGCTCTTTCTCCCTGGCTACCAGCGCAGGAAGGTGGGCTCTTTCTCCCTGGGTACCAGCGCAGGAAGGTGGGCTCTTTCTCCCTGGCTACCAGCGCAGGAAGGTGGGCTCTTTCTCCCTGGGTACCAGCGCAGGAAGGTGGGCTCTTTATCCCTGGCTACCAGTGCAGGAATGTGGGCACTTTCTCCCTGGCTACCACCGCAGGAAGGTGGGCACTTTCTCCCTGGCTACCAGCACAGGAAGGTGGGCTCTTTATCCCTGGCTAACAGCACATGAAGGTGGGCACTTTATGCCTGGCTACCAGCGCAGGAAGGTAGGCTCTTTATCCGTGACTACCAGCGCAGGAAGGTGGGCTCTTGATCCCTGGCTGCCAGCGCAGGAAGGTGGGCACTTTATCCCTGGCTACCAGCACAGGAAGGTGGGCTCTTTATCGTTGGCTAACAGCACAGGATTGTGGGCACCTCATCCCTGTCTAACATCGCAGGAAGGTGGGCACTTTCTCCCTGGCTACCAGCGCAGGAAGGTAGGCTCTTTCTCCCTGGCTAGCAGCGCAGGCAGGTGGACTCTTTATCCTTGTCCAACCTCGCAGGAATGTGGGCTCTTTATCCCTTCCTACCAGCTCAGCAATTTCGTCTCTTTATCCCCGGCTACCATCCCAGCAATTTGGGCTACTTTGCTAACAGCGTAGCAAGCTGAGCTGTTTATCCCTTTCTGTCAGCACAGGAAGGTGGGCTCTTTAACCCTTGCTGCCAGCGCAGGTATGTGGGCTCTTTATCGTTGGGTACCAGCGCAGGAAGGTGGGCTCTTTATCCTTGTCTAACCTCGCAGGAATGTGGGCTCTTTATCCCTGCCTACCAGCTGAGCAAGTTCGGCTCTTAATCCCTGGCTACCAACCCAGCAATTTGGGCTACTTTACTAACAGCGTAGCAAGGTGAGCTCTTTATCCCTGGCTACCAGCGCAGGAAGGTGGACTCTGTATCCTTAGCTAACAGCGCAGGAAGGTGGGCTCTGTATCCCTTGCTGCCAGAGCAGGAAGGTGGGCTCTTTATCCCTGGCTACCACCGCAGAAAGGTGGGCTACTTTGCAATCAGCGTAGCAAGGTGGGCTCTTTAACCCTTGCTGCCAGAGCAGGAAGGTGGGCTCTTTATCGTTGGTACCAGCGCAGGAAGGTGGGCTCTTTATCCTTGTCTAACCTCGCAGGAATGTGGGCTCTTTATCCCTGCCTACCAGCTGAGCAAGTTCGGCTCTTAATCCCTGGCTACCAACCCAGCAATTTGGGCTACTTTACTAACAGCGTAGCAAGGTGAGCTCTTTATCCCTTGCTACCAGCGCAGGAAGGTGGACTCTGTATCCTTAGCTAACAGCGCAGGAAGGTGGGCTCTGTATCCCTTGCTGCCAGAGCAGGAAGGTGGGCTCTTTATCCCTGGCTACCACCGCAGGAAGGTGGGCTACTTTGCAATCAGCGTAGCAAGGTGAGCTCTTTATCCCTTGCTGCCAGAGCAGGAAGGTGGGCTCTTTATCCCTGCCTACCAGCTGAGCAAGTTCGGCTCTTAATCCCTGGCTACCATCCCAGCAAGTTGGGCTGCTTTGCTAACAGCGTAGCAAGGTGAGCTCTTTATCCCTTGCTACCAGCGCAGGAAGGTGTACTCTTTATCCTTGGCTAACAGCACAGGAATATGGGCTCTTTATCCCTGCCTCCAGCTCAGCAAGTTCAGCTCTTTATTCCTGGCTAACATCCCAGCAATTTGGGCTACTTTTCTAACAGCGTAGCAAGCTGAGCTGTTTATCCCTTGCTGCAAGCGCAGGAAGGTGGGCTCATTATCCCTGGCTACCAGCGCAGGAAGGTGGGCTCTTTATCCGTGGCTACCAGTGCAGGAAGGTGGGCTCTTTATCCCTGGCTACCAGCGCAGGAAGGTGGGTTCTTTCTCCCTGGATACCAGCTCAGGAACGTGGGCTCTTAATCTCTTGCTACCAGCACAGGAAGCTGGGCTCTTTATCCCTGGCTACCAGCGCAGGAAGGTGGGCTCTTTATCGTTGGCTAACAGCACAGGATTGTGGGCACCTCATCCCTGTCTAACATCGCAGGAAGGTGGGCACTTTATCCCTGGCTACCAGCGCAAGAAGGTGGGCTCTTTATCCTTGGCCAACAGAGCAGGCAGGTGGGCTCTTAATCTCTTGCTACCAGCGCAGGACGGTGGGCTCCTTATCCCTGGCTAACAGCGCAGGAATGTGGGCACTTCATCCCTGGCTACCAGCGCAGGAATGTGGGCACTGAATCCCTGCTTACCAGCGCAGGAAGCTGGGCTCTTTATCCCTGGCTACCAGCGCAGGAAGGTGGGCTCTGTATCCCTGGCTACCACTGCGGGAGAGTGGGCTCTTAATCCCTGGCTACCATCGCAGGAAGTTGGGCTCTTAATACCTTGCTAACAGCGCAGGAAGTTGGGCTCTGTATAGCTGGCTACCAGTGCAGGATGGTGTGCATTTTATCCCTGGCTAACAGCGCAGGAAGGTGGGTTCTTTCTCCCTTCTTAACAACACAGGAAGGTGGGCTCTTTCTCCCTGGCTACCAGCGCAGGAAGGTGGGCTCTTTATCCCTGGCTACCAGTGCGGGAATGTGGGCACTTTCTCCCTGGCTACCACCGCAGGAAGGTGGGCACTTTATCCCTGGCTAACAGCACATGAAGGTGGGCACTTTATGCCTGGCTACCAGCGCAGGAAGGTGGGCTCTTTATCGTTGGCTAACAGCACAGGATTGTGGGCACCTCATCCCTGTCTAACATCGCAGGAAGGTGGGCACTTTATCCCTGGCTACCAGCGCAAGAAGGTGGGCTCTTTATCCTTGGCCAACAGAGCAGGCAGGTGGGCTCTTAATCTCTTGCTACCAGCGCAGGAAGGTGGGCTCCTTATCCCTGGCTAACAGCGCAGGAATGTGGGCACTTCATCCCTGGCTACCAGCGCAGGAATGTGGGCACTGAATCCCTGCTTACCACCGCAGGAAGGTGGGCACTTTATCCCTGGCTAACAGCACATGAAGGTGAGCACTTTATGCCTGGCTACCAGCGCAGGAAGGTAGGCTCTTTATCCGTGACTACCAGCGCAGGAAGGTGGGCTCTTGATCCCTGGCTGCCAGCACAGGAAGGTGGGCACTTTATCCCTGGCTACCAGCACAGGAAGGTGGGCTCTTTATCGTTGGCTAACAGCACAGGATTGTGGGCACCTCATCCCTGTCTAACATCGCAGGAAGGTGGGCACTTTCTCCCTGGCTAGCAGCGCAGGCAGGTGGACTCTTTATCCTTGTCCAACCTCGCAGGAATGTGGGCTCTTTATCCCTTCCTACCAGCTCAGCAATTTCGTCTCTTTATCCCCGGCTACCATCCCAGCAATTTGGGCTACTTTGCTAACAGCGTAGCAAGCTGAGCTGTTTATCCCTTTCTGTCAGCACAGGAAGGTGGGCTCTTTAACCCTTGCTGCCAGCGCAGGTATGTGGGCTCTTTATCGTTGGGTACCAGCGCAGGAAGGTGGGCTCTTTATCCTTGTCTAACCTCGCAGGAATGTGGGCTCTTTATCCCTGCCTACCAGCTGAGCAAGTTCGGCTCTTAATCCCTGGCTACCAACCCAGCAATTTGGGCTACTTTACTAACAGCGTAGCAAGGTGAGCTCTTTATCCCTGGCTACCAGCGCAGGAAGGTGGACTCTGTATCCTTAGCTAACAGCGCAGGAAGGTGGGCTCTGTATCCCTTGCTGCCAGAGCAGGAAGGTGGGCTCTTTATCCCTGGCTACCACCGCAGGAAGGTGGGTTACTTTGCAATCAGCGTAGCAAGGTGAGCTCTTTATCCCTTGCTGCCAGAGCAGGAAGGTGGGCTCTTTATCCTTGGCTAACAGCACAGGAATATGGGCTCTTTATCCCTGCCTCCAGCTCAGCAAGTTCAGCTCTTTATTCCTGGCTAACATCCCAGCAATTTGGGCTACTTTTCTAACAGCGTAGCAAGCTGAGCTGTTTATCCCTTGCTGCAAGCGCAGGAAGGTGGGCTCATTATCCCTGGCTACCAGCGCAGGAAGGTGGGCTCTTTATCCGTGGCTACCAGTGCAGGAAGGTGGGCTCTTTATCCCTGGCTACCAGCGCAGGAAGGTGGGCTCTTTATCCCTGGCTACCAGCGCAGGAAGGTGGGTTCTTTCTCCCTGGATACCAGCGCAGGAAGGTGGGCTCTTAATCTCTTGCTACCAGCACAGGAAGCTGGGCTCTTTATCCCTGGCTACCAGCGCAGGAAGGTGGGCTCTGTATCCCTGGCTACCACTGCGGGAGAGTGGGCTCTTAATCCCTGGCTACCATCGCAGGAAGTTGGGCTCTTAATACCTTGCTAACAGCGCAGGAAGTTGGGCTCTGTATAGCTGGCTACCAGTGCAGGATGGTGTGCATTTTATCCCTGGCTAACAGCGCAGGAAGGTGGGTTCTTTCTCCCTTCTTAACAACACAGGAAGGTGGGCTCTTTCTCCCTGGCTACCAGCGCAGGAAGGTGGGCTCTTTCTCCCTGGCTACCAGCGCAGGAAGGTGGGCTCTTTCTCCCTGGGTACCAGCGCAGGAAGGTGGGCTCTTTATCCCTGGCTACCAGTGCGGGAATGTGGGCACTTTCTCCCTGGCTACCACCGCAGGAAGGTGGGCACTTTATCCCTGGCTAACAGCACATGAAGGTGGGCACTTTATGCCTGGCTACCAGCGCAGGAAGGTAGGCTCTTTATCCGTGACTACCAGCGCAGGAAGGTGGGCTCTTGATCCCTGGCTGCCAGCGCAGGAAGGTGGGCACTTTATCCCTGGCTACCAGCACAGGAAGGTGGGCTCTTTATCGTTGGCTAACAGCACAGGATTGTGGGCACCTCATCCCTGTCTAACATCGCAGGAAGGTGGGCACTTTCTCCCTGGCTACCAGCGCAGGAAGGTAGGCTCTTTCTCCCTGGCTAGCAGCGCAGGCAGGTGGACTCTTTATCCTTGTCCAACCTCGCAGGAATGTGGGCTCTTTATCCCTTCCTACCAGCTCAGCAATTTCGTCTCTTTATCCCCGGCTACCATCCCAGCAATTTGGGCTACTTTGCTAACAGCGTAGCAAGCTGAGCTGTTTATCCCTTTCTGTCAGCACAGGAAGGTGGGCTCTTTAACCCTTGCTGCCAGCGCAGGTATGTGGGCTCTTTATCGTTGGGTACCAGCGCAGGAAGGTGGGCTCTTTATCCTTGTCTAACCTCGCAGGAATGTGGGCTCTTTATCCCTGCCTACCAGCTGAGCAAGTTCGGCTCTTAATCCCTGGCTACCAACCCAGCAATTTGGGCTACTTTACTAACAGCGTAGCAAGGTGAGCTCTTTATCCCTGGCTACCAGCGCAGGAAGGTGGGCTCTGTATCCCTTGCTGCCAGAGCAGGAAGGTGGGCTCTTTATCCCTGGCTACCACCGCAGGAAGGTGGGCTACTTTGCAATCAGCGTAGCAAGGTGAGCTCTTTATCCCTTGCTGCCAGAGCAGGAAGGTGGGCTCTTTCTCCCTGGCTACCAGTGCAGGAATGTGGGCTCTTTATCCCTGCCTACCAGCTGAACAAGTTCGGCTCTTAATCCCTGGCTACCATCCCAGCAAGTTGGGCTGCTTTGCTAACAGCGTAGCAAGGTGAGCTCTTTATCCCTGGCTACCAGCGCAGGAAGGTGTACTCTTTATCCTTGGCTAACAGCACAGGAATATGGGCTCTTTATCCCTGCCTCCAGCTCAGCAAGTTCAGCTCTTTATTCCTGGCTAACATCCCAGCAATTTGGGCTACTTTTCTAACAGCGTAGCAAGCTGAGCTGTTTATCCCTTGCTGCAAGCGCAGGAAGGTGGGCTCATTATCCCTGGCTACCAGCGCAGGAAGGTGGGCTCTTTATCCGTGGCTACCAGTGCAGGAAGGTGGGCTCTTTATCCCTGGCTACCAGCGCAGGAAGGTGGGCTCTTTATCCCTGGCTACCAGCGCAGGAAGGTGGGTTCTTTCTCCCTGGATACCAGCGCAGGAAGGTGGGCTCTTAATCTCTTGCTACCAGCACAGGAAGCTGGGCTCTTTATCCCTGGCTACCAGCGCAGGAAGGTGGGCTCTTTATCGTTGGCTAACAGCACAGGATTGTGGGCACCTCATCCCTGTCTAACATCGCAGGAAGGTGGGCACTTTATCCCTGGCTACCAGCGCAAGAAGGTGGGCTCTTTATCCTTGGCCAACAGAGCAGGCAGGTGGGCTCTTAATCTCTTGCTACCAGCGCAGGACGGTGGGCTCCTTATCCCTGGCTAACAGCGCAGGAATGTGGGCACTTCATCCCTGGCTACCAGCGCAGGAATGTGGGCACTGAATCCCTGCTTACCAGCGCAGGAAGGTGGGCACTTTATCCCTGGCTGCCAGTGCAGGAAGCTGGGCTCTTTATCCCTGGCTACCAGCGCAGGAAGGTGGGCTCTTAATACCTTGCTAACAGCGCAGGAAGTTGGGCTCTGTATAGCTGGCTACCAGTGCAGGATGGTGTGCATTTTATCCCTGGCTAACAGCGCAGGAAGGTGGGTTCTTTCTCCCTTCTTAACAACACAGGAAGGTGGGCTCTTTCTCCCTGGCTACCAGCGCAGGAAGGTGGGCTCTTTCTCCCTGGCTACCAGCGCAGGAAGGTGGGCTCTTTCTCCCTGGGTACCAGCGCAGGAAGGTGGGCTCTTTATCCCTGGCTACCAGTGCGGGAATGTGGGCACTTTCTCCCTGGCTACCACCGCAGGAAGGTGGGCACTTTATCCCTGGCTAACAGCACATGCAGGTGGGCACTTTATGCCTGGCTACCAGCGCAGGAAGGTAGGCTCTTTATCCGTGACTACCAGCGCAGGAAGGTGGGCTCTTGATCCCTGGCTGCCAGCACAGGAAGGTGGGCACTTTATCCCTGGCTACCAGCACAGGAAGGTGGGCTCTTTATCGTTGGCTAACAGCACAGGATTGTGGGCACCTCATCCCTGTCTAACATCGCAGGAAGGTGGGCACTTTCTCCCTGGCTACCAGCTCAGGAAGGTAGGCTCTTTCTCCCTGGCTAGCAGCGCAGGCAGGTGGACTCTTTATCCTTGTCCAACCTCGCAGGAATGTGGGCTCTTTATCCCTTCCTACCAGCTCAGCAATTTCGTCTCTTTATCCCCGGCTACCATCCCAGCAATTTGGGCTACTTTGCTAACAGCGTAGCAAGCTGAGCTGTTTATCCCTTTCTGTCAGCACAGGAAGGTGGGCTCTTTATCCTTGTCTAACCTCGCAGGAATGTGGGCTCTTTATCCCTGCCTACCAGCTGAGCAAGTTCGGCTCTTAATCCCTGGCTACCAACCCAGCAATTTGGGCTACTTTACTAACAGCGTAGCAAGGTGAGCTCTTTATCCCTGGCTACCAGCGCAGGAAGGTGGGCTCTGTATCCCTTGCTGCCAGAGCAGGAAGGTGGGCTCTTTATCCCTGGCTACCACCGCAGGAAGGTGGGCTACTTTGCAATCAGCGTAGCAAGGTGAGCTCTTTATCCCTTGCTGCCAGAGCAGGAAGGTGGGCTCTTTCTCCCTGGCTACCAGTGCAGGAATGTGGGCTCTTTATCCCTGCCTACCAGCTGAACAAGTTCGGCTCTTAATCCCTGGCTACCATCCCAGCAAGTTGGGCTGCTTTGCTAACAGCGTAGCAAGGTGAGCTCTTTATCCCTTGCTACCAGCACAGGAAGGTGGACTCTTTATCCTTGGCTACCAGCGCAGGAATGTGGGCTCTGTATCGTTGGCTACCAGCGCAGGAAGTTGGGCTCTTTACCCCTGGCTACCAGCGCAGGATGGTGGACATTATATCCCTGGCTACCAGTGCAGAATTTGGGCTCTTTATCCCTGGCTACCAGCGCAGGAATGTGGACTCTTTATCCCTGGCTACCAGCGCAGGAAGGTGTACTCTTTATCCTTGGCTAACAGCACAGGAATATGGGCTCTTTATCCCTGCCTCCAGCTCAGCAAGTTCAGCTCTTTATTCCTGGCTAACATCCCAGCAATTTGGGCTACTTTTCTAACAGCGTAGCAAGCTGAGCTGTTTATCCCTTGCTGCAAGCGCAGGAAGGTGGGCTCGTTATCCCTGGCTACCAGCGCAGGAAGGTGGGCTCTTTATCCGTGGCTACCAGTGCAGGAAGGTGGGCTCTTTATCCCTGGCTACCAGCGCAGGAAGGTGGGCTCTTTATCCCTGGCTACCAGCGCAGGAAGGTGGGTTCTTTCTCCCTGGATACCAGCGCAGGAAGGTGGGCTCTTAATCTCTTGCTACCAGCACAGGAAGCTGGGCTCTTTATCCCTGGCTACCAGCGCAGGAAAGTGGATTCTTTCTCCCTGGCTAACAACACAGGAAGTTGGGCTCTTTCTCTCTGGCTAACAGTGCAGGAAGATGGGTTCTTTATCCGTGGCTACCAGCGCAGGAAGTTGGGCTCTTTATCCCTGGCTAACACCACAGGATTGTGGACTCCTTATCCCTGGCTAACATCGCAGGTAGTTGGGCACTTTATCCCTGGCTACCAGCGCAGGAAGGTGGGCTCTTTATCGTTGGCTACCAGTGCAGGAAGGTGGGCACTTTATCCCTGGCTACCAGCGGAGGAAGGTGGGCTCTTTATCCCTGTCTCCAGCTCAGCAAGTTCGGCTCTTTATTCCTGGCTACCATCCCAGCAATTTGGGCTACCTATCTAACAGCGTAGCAAGCTGAGCTGTTTATCCCTTGCTGTCAGCGCAGGAAGGTGGGCTCTTTGTCGCTGGCTACCAGTGCCGGAAGGTGGGCTCTTTATCCCTTGCTGCCAGCGCAGGTATGTGGGCTCTCTATTGTTGGCTACCAGCGCAGGAAGGTGGGTTCTTTATCCCTGGCTACCAGTGCGGCAGGGTAGGCTCTTAATCCCTGGCTACCAGCGCAGGAAGTTGGGCTCTTTATCCCTGGCTAGCAGCGCGGGAATGTGGACTCTTTATCCTTGGCTACCAGCGCAGGAATGTGGGCTCTTTATCCCTGCCTACCAGCTCAGCAAGTTCAACTCTTTATCCCTGGCTACCATCCCAGCATGTTGGGCTACTTTGCTAACAGCGTAGCAAGGTGAGCTCTTTATCCCTTGCTACCAGTGCAGGAAGGTGGTCTCTTTATTCCTGGCTACCAGCGCAGGAAGGTGGGTTCTTTGTCGCTGGCTAACAGCGCAGGAAGATGAACTCTGTATCCCTGGCTACCAGCGCAGGAAGTTGGGCTCTTTATCCCTGGCTAACAGCACAGGATGTTGGGCTCTTTATCACTGGCTAACAGCACAGGATTGTGGGCTCTTTATCCCTGGCTAACAGCACAGGAAGGTGAGCTCTTAATCTCTTACTACCAGCACAGGAATATGGGCTCTTTATCCCTGCCTACCAGCTGAGCAAGTTCGGCTCTTAATCCCTGGCTACCATCCCAGCAAGTTGGGCTACTTTGCTAACAGCTTAGCAAGGTGATCTCTTTATGCCTTGCTGCCAGCGCAGGAAGGTGGGCTCTTTATCCTTGGCTAACAGCGCAGGAAGGTGGGTTCTTTCTCCCTCGCTACCAGCGTAGGAATGTGGGCTCTTTATTCCTGTCTACCAGCGCAGGAATGTGGGCTCTTTATCCCTGGCTACCAGTGCAGGAAGGTGGGCTCTTAATAGTAATAGTAATAGTAATAGTAATAGTAATAGTAATAGTAATAGTAATAGTAATAGTAATAGTAATAGTAATAGTTCTGTTTCAGTTGCTGTCAGTCTTCAGTTTTTCTCCATCTGTTGCATGTGTTTATGGCCCAAGTCTATGTAAAATACAGGTCGTGAGGCAAGAGATTGCTGTTCTTCAGAACAGGGGCAGGTGCTAAGCTGGATCATTTTTTTAAACACTGCTTCAGGCTGTGTCACCAGAAACCAGGGGGTAGAGCGCTGGAGAATTCTGAAAGCTTCTGTTTGGTACTCAGCAGCCTTTGGTTCTGCTGGCCTTGAGGTTCAGCTCCCTTGGACTTCTTTTGCCTGGTCGATACGCTTTCTCACAGTAGAGGCACCGTAATGGTATTTGGCAAACGAGGACAGGCAGACCAGACCTCATGTCCAGGGGGTAAAATGCCAAAAACCCAAACTAAAGAAAAGGCTGGTTTTAAACTTCTTCTTGGTGTCAGCAGTGACTCCGCTCGCTTTCACCACCAAGTGGTGCTGCGGGCACTGACATCATGCACTGCCCGTGCCTGCCTGCGGAGTGCAGCATTGTCCTTTTAGAGTCGACGCTCTTTTGGCTGCATCAGTTCTCTGTGATATAAAAACTTGAGAGATATTGGGAGAGACTGTTTGGGACAACTTCTGTAAAGGAAGGAATTGCTGGTTTTATTTTGTCATGATGGACAAAAAAATAACTGATTCTAAGTCATGTCCGCTGCAGCTTATGCTTCACAATACACTGCTCAGCTGATTTCTGTGTGTAAATGGCTTTGAAGAGGAATCCCAGGTGCCTGCTGTTCCCACAGGGACAGGCAGGGGACAGCACAGCTTCACAGGGACAGGACACACTTTGCCTTCCCGTCACCAGAAGAAGAAAGAAGAGTTGAAGAAGGGGGGTCAGGATTAACAAGGAGGTTGCTGTACTAGATGCTTTTTTTGCCTTGCTTTGTCTGACAGAAAAGCTGCCTTCTGCTAGCTGGGTCTTAGCTCAATACACTGTGAGGGCTTCTTGCTGTGACAGGGGAGAGGGACGCCCTCCCCTCTGTCAGGGAGTGTGTGACTTTTGACTCGCTTGTTCTGAATATATGATCTGCAGTTGTCATGTTTAGATTGTGTGGTGACAGTCTATCCATTGACTCCCGGAATGGGTTTCCATTTCTGTCCCTGTTTCCTTCTCCAGCTTTTTTTAATCCATCAATTTAAAAAAAAAAAAAAAAAATTTTTTTAAACTTACATTTGATTAGAACATCATTTGTTGGTTTTGGCCACAAACACTTAATTGCTAGAAATAAGTCCCCTTTTCATCAGAACACTTAAAGGATTTCTAGCCAGTGTGGTACGATTGTTTTGGGGTTTTTTTGAATAAGATTCTGTACATGTTCCAGTGTGTGCACTTAATTTCTACTTCACTCAGTATTTTAAAAACAGTCTTAAATGGAAGAGACGTTTCACGCTTGGGAGAAAAAATGAGCAGATCTTGACTCCAAAGCAACTTCTCAAAGGGAAAGGTGAACTATTTTGTTTCCTTTTGGATTTTTATTCTGATGGCACAAACATCTTGTTCTCTCAGGATTGTGTTCTCTCTGGGAAAAAACCCTTGGTATTGTCTGACTTCCTCCTTCTCTGGTTGGCTTGTTTGTTGGTTTTGATTTTTTTTTTTTTTTTTTCCACTCCCTCCGGAGGAAGAGCTAAGACTTATCTTTTAGGAATTTAATTTTTATCTTTTAATTCATGACTCGGAGCTCTGCAGTCATCACTCTAAAAACAGTTTCTCTGCATCCAAACACTGCTAATCCTTTATAATATGAAAGGAAAAATTTTTAACTTTCAGCTGTGGGCCAGGGCAGGCATCCATCCCCAAGGGTTTGGCAGAGCAGCAAACCCTCCTTCAAACCAGGTTTTGACAGGCACAGCCTCTCCTTCTTCATACTGAGTCTAAAATAATGAAGTACACTATGACTGGTTCAGTATGTCACGAGAGAATTATACTTACTGAATCATTTTACTGAAAAATGAAATGCATTTTTAAAGTATCTAGTAGTGCTTTGCATCTTCTCTGCTTTTCTGGACTTCTGAAGAAAAGAAGAAGCATTTTCAATAAAGTGTTGTTTCTTTGCACTGAGGCCAGTGTGTTTGGCTTGCACTCAATGTAGATTGCAGCTAAGTTTCAATTACTGACGTTATAAATAAGAGAAAGCATCACACATAAAGACTTATAGAAACATCACTCTTAATAAAAGCACCTAAAGTGATATAGCTGCTTAAATAAATGTTATAATGTGTGTGTAACATCATATGTAACAAATAAGTGTGCCTGGGTAGGCACAGGGGCTACCAGAGGTGTTGCGGGAGCTGAGCTGTTGCTCCTGGGAGCAGGGCAGAGCAAAGCCCCACGACAGCAGGACGGGAAAAGGTGCAGGGTTGATCTACTCCTTGCTGTGCTGTGCTGAGCATGTGATGGCTCGGGATAATCTACGTAAAGTTGTAGGGAAAAGACACATTTCTCTGAACGTTCTCAAATATGTATGGTGCACTTGAGCTTGTAAATTCATTTCAGCAAGGCCCTTGTTCTTGCCAGTGACATGGAAAATGAAGCCTTGAGTCCTAGAGCCTCAGCATGTGTGCTGCCTCCTCATGCAAAATTTAGCACAGGCTTTGTTTGAAAGTACTCTTCTGAACATAACTTGAACATGCTTATTTTTTTGGTTGGGATCCTAACCATCTGCAACCATCTGCTAGCAGGTGTTTCATTTTGTCATGGATTTTATTACCTTTATCATCTTATCTTTGCTCTCTTTCTGTGCAATGTTGTACGGATCCTCACATCCCATCTAGTTTATGCAGTGGATGGAAAAATCTGCTGATCAGGACTGTTTCACACCGTCTAGTATTTTTATTTTTAATTACTTCACCCTGACATCGTATCTGCCATTACACAGATAGGGCAGTCGTCATTTTCCAAGCATGCCCACTTGCTGAGCCTTTTTCTTCCTAGAGAAGATTAAAAAGAGTGTGTGATCAGTTGCTTTCACTATAATCCAAATTCTTTTATTAGAGGTTGATTTTTAGTGCTCTTTATGTTGAAAAATGAAATTTCTGAACCAGAAATTCTGGTCTTACAGCACAAAATCAGTTATTGTTGCAAGAGTATTTTTCAGAGAATAGGATGTGCGTGTCTGATGTAAAATTAGGTAGTAGTAAAATGTGACATCATAGCCTCTGGCAAACTGTCTTTGAAAAATGTGAACTGCTCTCCCGTTGTGATACACCAGGATGGGGCAATCTGAAGGTCTGCTAAACTGTAAAATGAAATTAAGCAGTGACTTACTATGGTGACACAATCTCTGTTCCAGTGGTGACCTGCAGTTAAAAGATACAGGTTTGAGTTAGCAACAAGCAACTCTTCAAAAGTGTAAGCAGCGGATTGTCAGTCTTCAGCTAAATGAATGGTAGGCATGGGGTGGTGATGTTTTAACGGGGTAATGTGATCTCTACTCAGGGGCTATTTTCTCTGAACGGGTCAGAAACACACAAACCAGAGGGGTCTGGTTTTGTCCTGCCCTTCCCTGCAAGAGTGGGAAAGCAGCTACTGGAAAACAAGTAGCTGTTACACTTGTGTGTTGGATCACTTGAGGGAGTTTAATGATTTATGAGCTCACCAAAAGACAAATTGTGCTATCCTGGTTTATTATTAGAGTACCTCAGCAGAGTACAGATGTACAGCTGTAATCAAAATACAAGAGATGCTGAAGAAGGCAGAAGAATACAGGAAAAAGTGATCAATATAAGCCCGACAGAGGCAGTGCTGGTGGTGGTAGTAATACCAACCCTTTGTGTGGATTTGTTACAAATTTTGCAAGCGCTTCTGTCCGTGGTGTGGCCATGGTCTAGTTGTGGCTTACTGGCAGCTGGGTAGGCAGTGAGGGAGTGGAGGTAAGGCACTAGTAAGGACAACAGATCAGCACTGGGCCAGGGAGGCTTTTAAGGCCATGCTGCTACCTGTGGAAATGCTCATACAACTTAAGTCTCGTAGGCACAGTGTTGAGGACAGCCCAGTGCGGTGGAAGTTGGTATGTTGATGTGTTAGAAGAAAAAATAATACTGGAGTTGAACTATGTGTTGCGATCCCAGCACCTGACAGTGGAAATAACCAGTGCTGGACCAGGATGCTCCATCAGTCAAAAAAATGTTCTGATGTGCAGTTACGTCAGTCATGGCTTGTACTGGCAAACAGAAGAACTGTTACAATTTTTCCTTATTTTCAGAGCCATGCACATTGGCTCCCTCTTTTTGGAGGCACAGGATTGCTCTCCCTTCACACGTGCTTGTTTCCCCTGTGTAGTCTGTGGGTTACTTGTTCAAAAAAACAAAGAATCCTCAAAGTTTTATGATTCAGAAGCATTCAAAGTTAAACATGTACTGGAGTGATAAAAGTAGAAGCTTGTCTGCAAATCAAAGTGTTTGAAGTGCTTCTTTCTGATGGATTTGATGATTTCTGTTAGACTAGCCCAGGCAAAATAAACATTGTGGTTGTCAAGTGAATTCAATTTAGTTCATCAAACTGCCACTTGAACATTGATTTTTAAGACAACAAAAATAGAACAAAAGCTTTGCATTTAAAATTCAGTCATAATTACAATGAAATTAATGAAAAAAGTTTCCAGGGCATGAGCTCTGTGTATGTGTGAATAATGGGCAGAATTAAATTTTATTTGTAATAAAAAACTGAATTGAAGGCAATAGGAGTCACATGCAAAGTTGCAAGTGATTGCTATTGCCCAGGTTTTCACAACCCTAAATAATTTATTATAATTCTATGTACTGGGGTGTTACATTAAACAACCACCCTTCTTTCCAGCTCCTTCTTTCCTTCTGAAAACTAGAGGGGAGCTTGTTCCAATGGATTGTTTGTTTCTGTAAAATTCAGCAACTGGTTGCAAAATGAAGCCTCATTTGAAATGAGAATTTGTGTTACTGTGAGGATGCTGTTATCTTATTTTCAAGAAATCTGAATTTATAAAGCAGATGCACATTTTGTGTCCGAAAGTCAAATATCATACTTTCAATTGTATCCAAATGTCTAGTATTTCTTTAGTGTCTTGATATGAGTTGGTTGATATAATCAGACACTCAGAAATCTAATTTTTTTTAAATTAATTACATATACATACTGTTAATGACACTGCAGCCCAGGCTGCATTGCCCAGAACTTTGGACATACAGCTTTCCATCTCACATTTGGTGGGTGTAACTCTGGTACATCCATACTTGTTACTTTTTGCTAGAATGATGTAGGCTTATTTTCTTCAGCAATGAGATATACCATTAATTGCCCTCTAACTTTACAGACACGATATTCTGACAATATTACAGGGTGTTAAGGTAAATGGAATAGCTTTATGCAGAGATTATCAGGTGTGTTTGTAATTGGACTCCTGTGCATATAGAAGTTCAATGACACAAGCTTGCTCACATCGTTGTGTGCATAACTTCTGAAATCAGATCTAGTTTGCCAGAGTAATACACACTCCAGGATTATTTTTGTTTTGTTTTGTTTTGTTTCATAGAAATGTTTGCCATAAAATCTGCTCTGAATGTTTTGCATGCTTGAACAGCCAGAAAAGTGTAACTGCAGTTCTGTATGAAGTCATATGTCTTAGAAGAGCAAAGTCAACATAGTCTGTGAGTCTTCAGCAAAACACCCATGTATTTGCTTAGTGCTCATGTACTTGACTAAACTGAAGCATTAGCAGTTACCGATTACTTATGTACTGAGTGACTTAGGGTATGTGGCAGGATGGTCCCCTACAAAGACAAGTACAGCTAAAAACAAGGTGCAAATTTATTCAAATCTCAATGAAAGATTTGGGTGTGATACCACTGGGATCAGAGACTTTGCTAACAGAAGCTGTAGGGTTTGTATTTTACGTTACCAGAAAGTGTTTTAACTCATTACTTCTGCAAGTTCATTTTGGACACCTCTACAAGGCATTTCTGTTAATAATTTGCAGGCATTAGAGTATGTCATTGAAGGATAAAGATAACAAAATCCTTTTTTTCCTAGTGAACTGACTGGCTTTTAAAGGCTTCAGATCAAAAGCACTGAAATACAGGAGGGAATTTTATGTGAAATACACATCTTGGTGATTAGCAACAGCATATACATCTATTTGCTGAACTCTGCTTTCTCCCAATGCATTGGGTGTTGATTATTTTTAAAACTGACTTTTTAATTGTAAGCCTCAAGGGCCACTTCATCAGCTCCCTGAGATGACCCTCTACTGAACAGTGAACTCAGTGATCTCATTTTGATTAATTAACCTGTTATTACATCCATACACACAGCCACTGGGCCA
Source organism: Strix uralensis (assembly GCF_047716275.1). Taxonomy (NCBI): domain Eukaryota; kingdom Metazoa; phylum Chordata; class Aves; order Strigiformes; family Strigidae; genus Strix; species Strix uralensis. The sequence continues at coordinate 26,342,893 of NC_134012.1, read as the reverse complement.
CCTTGGTTCATTCGTTTAACACGCACAGGCTGTAGTTTTTTGGAGGTTACAGACAGTGCTTCAGGGAGCTGATAATTTATGCCAGCTGAGTCATGTGTGTTCACAATCCAGTGTCTGTTCAGTATATCAACTTCTCGAAAGTACGTTAAAAAAAAAATCTTTGACGTGTTTGGGGTTATTTAACTGCAATGCCAGAATTGTACAGAATTACAGTGATTTTAGTCTAATAAATTATGTTATTTATCAGTGGAGTTTCTTCTTATTCATCAGTACTGAAGCTGTGAGCATTGTTTAATTCATTAGTGTGTAAATTTTTGTTTTACTGCTGAAGACAGCACAATCTCTTTGGTCAGTTACATCCTTGGTAAAGAGCCTTTTTTCCCTACTTCAATCTGACCGGATACTCAGGTGATCCATGAATCATCTTGTTCCCTGGCTGATGAGCTCCACTTGCTCATCAACCTTCTGAACTAACCTGAATTTGTCTGGCTGATGAAACGAGGTTGCAATAAAGAGGCTGCATCAACAAAAATAACTAAGTGGATTGTGTTTCTGTTAGTGCTGTAATTCAGCAGAAACACTTCTGAGTTGTTTGAAACAATGTGTCAGATTTGATTGGTGTGGAAAAAATGAGTATTTCAAAATACTTCTAACCCTCTCCCAACTGCTGCTCAGATGCAAAATACAGTTGTCCCTCTCTGTCTCTGCACTCCCCTTACAGGAGCTGCATCCAGTAACTTCTGACTTCATGTTGCACCACACACATTTTCAGTGGGTCCTGGAAGTTACACACTGGGTATATGGAAGTTAGCATATTATCCTCAAGTTTTCATAATCTTATACATCTCTGAGATCAAAGACACGAGCTACTTTCAAATGGAAAGTTAGAAGAAGGTGATAATGGAAGCACCATTTAGAAACTGTTCCATTCTCTGCAAACAGACCCTGCCACTCATTTGTGAAAGCTGACCTATGCCTAGCTAAAGGTTTAACAGGATGAGGTACTGGAAGCAAAATTAACTACTTTTTTTTTTTTTTTTCCCCCCCTCTTCATTTTGTTTTCTCCTTTCAGTGGGCGAGTTTGAGAGTGATGCCCTTCTGGTACCAGACAAGTGCAAGTTCCTTCACCAGGAAAGGATGGATGTGTGTGAAACTCACCTGCACTGGCATACTGTTGCTAAAGAGGTATATTCATCTGTCTTAAAATTTCCTGCCTCCCTTCTGTAGAGCTGTATCACTCTTCTGAGGATGAGTTTAAATATAACAGTGACATGGAAAACAAAAAGCAGTAGTTATGAATATTTGAGTGAATGGCTTTTTGTTCTGTTTTGTAAGGTAGGAAATAGGAGTCACTCTGTTGAGCACAATCAGAGTCCACCTTAGAACATTGACCCTGTTTCATAGCACTTTGGTTTTTTTCTTCACATTCACTTACACACTCACCATGTTTTCTGCCTCTTCCAGCTTCCTGTGTTAGTGCTGCTCTGGAACTAAAGACTAATCACTAATGCCTAGGCTTTGCTTTTATCATCATCCTCAATATGGATATTGGTATGCCAGGTGCTTCACAACAATCAAACAGGCCTCAAAGAATGCAATATATGAAGTCTGGCATAAAAGGTTAGGAGAGCTGATAGGACACAGGACTAGCCAAAGACATTTTGGAGTCAAGCACAGAGTTTTAATAATTTACCAGTGCTTTACTGAAAACAGAAATAAACCTAATATTATAATTGCTAATGCGTTTTGGACATTTTTGTCCTTATGTAGAGAGGTTCTAGGAATAAAAACCGAGATGAGCTTCAAGAAGCTTTCTGGCTGCTATTTGTTTTGGAAGCTCTTAGCTTGTATGTTATCCCACCTTCTGGAGATCAAAATTGAAATGTGCTCAGCAGCTTTTCAAATTTTCAGTTCTTGCTTGAATCATACTGTTGCCCCTCAAATGAAGGCAGCAACCTTCATGCAGGCAAATTTTAGTCTATTTTAGTACTTGCAAGCTTGGAACAGCATAACCGAGAACAACATCGTCGCTGTGCACCAATGAACTATTTTCCTTTTTTCATCTGCCTACATCACTATATCTTTCTGTCCTACATCACTATATCTTCAAGGTATAATTATGCACAACTGACTCTTTTCTCAACAAGGCTAGAAGGTGCTGTACTGGCAGAGGTGTCAGACCAGATATAGTGTGTTTCCAGTATAACAGGTATTTTAAATGTTAATCCATCTTGCAATGAACTTTTCAATAGCATTAGTACATCAGGATCAGGATTAATGCATCACATTACTGTTCTGTCTTAAGGTTTTCTGCTTATGAGGCAGACCCTGTGAGGATCTTAGACAAGAGGATATGGAGTTGTCACATATATGGGAGAGAGAAATGTTTGTATGCTGGGAAGGATCAAGGGCAGGGGAAGGGAGAGCTTGCGACTTACAATGGTCATGCAGACACAGATAGGGAGCTGCCTACAATGCAAATAGTGAATGCACACTTGACCACTCTAAATCATGTTTCAAAATTCAGAGATCATGCAGTTCACCAGCTTCAACCTCCTAAGGCAGTATGCAGCCCATTACGTTTTTTCAAGGTCTGTGATTTTTTTTGTTTGTTTGTTTCCTGCATGGCAATATTGTTACTGCTTTCTTTCTATTTTCTGTAGTCCTGTAGTGAGAAGAGTATGAATTTGCATGACTACGGCATGCTGCTGCCCTGTGGAATCGACGAATTTCGTGGTGTGGAGTTTGTTTGCTGCCCATTAGCGGAGGAAAAGGACAATCTTGACTCAGCTGATGCCAAAGATGATGATTCAGATGTCTGGTGGGGAGTTGCAGATGCAGACTATGCAGATGGAAGTTAAGAGTGACGTTTTACCCTTCAACTTGTTATTATCACTTTAAAGATGCCAGAAATCTATCTAAAAGACATCAGTGTGGAAGTCACTGCTCCTTATAAGTGAACTTGCACATACAGTGGTTGAAAACATGTTCTACTCATTTATTTTTAACTTTCAATAGAAAAGCTTATTGTTAGGACAGTTATTTTGCTTTTGATGCCTTCATCTTTTCTTCAATGAGGAGTATTGCCATATTTATTACAAAAATGCTTAAATACATACTTTTTGACAACTAAATTATAAATACTGTACTCTAAGATGCTCAATGTTCAGTTTGGGGTACTGCAGCAGATACTCAGCCGACATAACCATTGGAGGTTTTGAAATGTCTTCATTCATAATAGGCATTAGCTGTATGCCATTATTACTGTAAGAATATTTTTCTGCTGACAATTACTTTCTAAATGTGATCTAAAAGAAAATCTGTTTTAATATCTAGCCTTTGACAGATTTGTTAATATGCTGCTGCTAAGATGGAGTACTGAGGTTTCATCTGCAAGACAGCAGTGGATGGGAAAATACCATGCTTGTCTTTACCCTTTAACATCCCCTGTGCATGTAGGCTAATTCTGAGCCAAATATGGGTTATGACTGTTGCAACTGAGAGGTCTGGTGCAGTCAAAGCCCTTTCATATCCCTCTCTTGAGCGTGCTAGAACCCTGAGAACAGAGTACAATGTTGCATCCTTGCAACTGCATTGAAACAACCCTCTAAGATGGCTTTCTGCATAAAACACTAAGATCTGTGTTCGAATTCTGTTTGTGCTCCCTAGACTTCCATCACTTCATACTGTGCTAATGCAGTCTTTCTACTTCTTAGGTGATGATACGGCACCTTTTACAAATACTATACAAAATCCAATTGGGGCAGATTACAAGTGGTTTCAAGGAGAACCCTGAAAATAAATGGGGACCGAACAAAGTGAATAATGCTGGAAGTTAATAGTTCTGAATTGCGTTATGTCTGGGCTTTTTAATAATCCAAATGGAAACAAGTTCAGGAACAGTGCCGAGATGAAGGACAGAGATTGAATTGCTGTAATGTGGTACAAAGAGATGCATTAAGACAATGGAAAATTAGAAATCATGGTGGGCATCTAAATCTTTCCCAACAAAGCATCAGTAAGTGTTGAAGGGAGGAGTTATTTTGTGAATAATGGAATAAACTTAATTAAAATAAACACTTTCCCATTGCGGTTTCCAGTTTTCTCTCATAAATGGGAATTAATGGTCACGACTGTTTGATGCAGGAAACCTGCATCAAGCAACATTGCATCTTCCACCTTGATACCTTCAGGCTTTTATCTGACTTGTACTCCCAACAGCTGTCGAAGTGTCACAACTTATAACCCTTTCAGTGGGATTTGTAAACCAGTCTTTGGACTGTTGCTGTGTTCACTTCTGTATATTTCTTTTAGGTTTGATTGGAATATGTTCTCTTAGAATAAGAAATTAGTGTAGACCTTGTTCCAATTGAGACAAATTTGCTTTTTTTCATCGTATATATATATACACTCACAAGATATACATAGATCTATCTTTCATACCTATTACCTGTCTTATCTATATATCTTACATTTATTATATATATGAAATACATAGATATAAAACTTTTCTTTCATATATCTGATCAGAGATTCCTAAAATATTTTAAATAAAAGAGTTCACAGGGGTGTACACAGTTCTGTTTGTAAATCAGATATCCCATTTATTTCTGTCTTTTTCATGTTTGTCACTGAATATTTAATTTTCTAGTCTGTTTTGTTCCTCATAAAGCAGTTTACTATCTGAAGAGATGAGTTCAAGAATAACTTCATAAATTTTGTATCCTCTAGGAATAGGAGCTGTAACTGCATTTGGATCCATTTCTGAAGTTCCAAGCAAGTACTGATAGGTTTTTTCCTCCCCTCCCATAGAAGTGCATAGAAAAGGACAATGAAAGGATCCTTTTATGGGGCACTTGCACTTCAGCTGCAGATGAAGAGACAAGCAATTTGTTGTTCTTTTACACTGACTCACTCATTTCTTGCTGCTTCTTCATCTTCCCGAGTACGTTTAAACCATGTGTACTGGAGCCAGAAATACTCTTGAAATTTAGTCATATTAAAAAAAAATACATTACTTGGTTCATATACAGCAGTAGGTGGTAGTTCAAATTTTTTGTGTGTGTATTCATACATAAATCAACATATGTTTGTATGTATATAAATATATATATCTTAGTCCTAAGCTGATTGTGAGGGAGGAAGGAGGAGAAGGGAAGTGAAATATAGGGGGACACTTTTCTAATGCTAAATTCCCAATACCCTCTGCTGTTAAAGCTCTGAAGTGCTTACTAAAGTCTATGTTTTTCACCTTACATGAGTGATCTCACACTGGGAATGTTTGCTTAATCTTGAAGCCTTCCAAAGAGTTTAACATCCCCCTGTGTGTAAGTCCATCTTCGGTGTGACACTGTGTGAAAGGAACAGAAGGTGCTGGTAGCTCGTGCACCAGCTACCACCAACCCTACTGCTCAGCAGCGCTGAAGCAAAGCCCTGTGTCAGAGGAGTTTTAGGTTCATGGAGCCCCTCTCTGGGCAGAGAGGGAGTATGGTGTTGGGAAAAGTGTCCATCAAAGTATTTTGATCTGGAATCATGATAGCTTTTACTTGGGTCAGGTCAACTGAGTGCAAGTTGTTGGTGTCTTCCAGTTGATGGCTTTTAATGCACACAGGGTGCACTCCAGATCATGAGACACATGCTGTTCTTTTCAAGGGGGGGCACTTGCTCGTTCTGGAGAATTCCTGTGTTTGGTTTGCCAGTTGTTTTTGAGCCCACTGCAGCTTGCGCTGCGGTGCTGTCACAGATGGACGTTCTTCCTACCCAGCATCTGACCACCACCTGGGTCTGGGCATAAAAGGATGTGGCTTGTCTCGTGCTGTGGCTTGTTGGCTGTACTTGGGAAAAGGAGGAAGGCTGTATTTTGGTGACGGGTGTGATATACCCTCTTTTGTTCATGAGGTCAAGAGGCAGGATCCGCCTATGCTTTTGAAAGTGCGTCATGTCATGCTTTTCTTGAAATAGCATATAACTCTTATTAAGAGTTCACAAGCATTTTTTCAGCAGTGGCGCTCCTTGCTGTTATCCACATCTTTAATTAAAGTTTACCTTGAAGACTGCCTGAGGGACAGCCAGATGCAGGTGCTGGCTTTCAGTATAGCTGCAGAGCTCTCCCTGCATAGCTAGAACTCAGCCAAGTGACCTGCAGGCTCTGGCTGCCCTTGAGACTCGGCACAGCCTTGTGGCCTTCCTGCCTGTACCTGGGCTTTTGCTTGAAGCTTTGCTGTCCTTGATGTCCAACGTTGAACATCTTTAGGAGTGATGGCCAAGATGGAAACTTCCAGGTTTTCTCTGTCTACATCTATCTCAAATGTGCCTCTCCTCATCTTCCTGTCACTGTGTGTGAGACTTCCCAGGCTCTACTTCCCACAAGGGAAACTGGCTCCTGTCATTTTCCTTCTTTTGCAGTAGGGAAACTGAGGCACAATAAGTCTCACTGTTGAGGGTTATACAGAAAGCTTTTGTTTAAGTCATCCTGTGGCTCAGGAGCAGAAGACGGTGCCTTAACTTCAGCCAGGTCTCATTTTTCTAGACAATCTGAATATAATTTCAAGGTGCAAAATAGGAGACTTAATTTCTCATTGTTTTTCCCTCAGCAGGTTAGGGCAAATTAATTTTGTTCATTGGGTTTATAAAGCATATGTTCAGGCTGATGTAATGATTAGGTAGTGTTGTAAATGTCACATTGGAGGGAGTAGTGTATTTTATAAGGATTTGGTTTACAGTTTCTCATAAAATTCTGCCAAGTGAAGTTTTATGGTTTGTTTTTACTTGCCATTAGGATAGTTAATACGGTAGGGTTTTTTACTACAATAAATAATCCAAAAGGGTGCAGTCCACTTTGTGCTGATAATTAGGCATCTGTGAAACTAAAATAAATGTGCTATATAGCATGGTAATCAAGTTGTTCTCTGGTTTTGCAACCCTGTACCAGACTGAGCTTAGGGATGAGGGCTCATCTCCCAGATGCTGGAAAAAAAAAAAAAAAAAAAAAAAAAAGTGCTGTATCCTTTTGGACTCCAGAAAGAGCTTTTTTCGTCAATGGTATTTGGAAAACTGACTTTTTTCTTAATTGCCTCCTCCAAGTCTAATCCAAGAAATCCTGAAAGGCTTTTAAAACTTGTCAATTTTTTCTAATGGTGAAAGCGGCATTGTATATGTGCCTGTTATGCTGAATTGTTGCCGGGTGAGACCTTATGCTTTTAATTATCAGTCTTGGTCAAGCATTTGGGGAAGAGGAGTCACAGGGGCCTGACAGAATTGTTCTGAGTAATTTGTTAGAGATCCTCACTTGACATGGAGGAAGCATACATTTAATTTCTTTAGCTTTCTACCTCTTCTTATGTCTTTATGACTTAAGTGGTACAAAGATGTTAACACACAATTTACTTAGTGTCTTCCCTTCAGAAATGTCTGTGAGTTAACCTCAACATCAAATTAGTTACAATCAAAATTCCCCAGAGTGCTGTCATTAAATCAGGCTGTCACAAGGTGTGTTTAAATTGGCCACGGTCATATAATGCCCTGACCTGATGTAACAACTCACTGAGTTCTTGTGGTATGTTGCACTGCTGCCTTGGCACAAAGTAGGCAGACAGGCAATTGAGATGTCTGCCTGTGGCACATGTTTATGAAGAATGCCTAAGTAAGTCAAATTTAATGGGGTTTAGTAATTTCTGTACTTAGGAAATTCTCTTTCCTTTTGCAAGTGTAGCTTTGATTAGCTACTGTGTAATTCCCTTTGTCTGGGTCTCTGCCAGAGCAGTGGGAGAGTTAATGCAGGCAAGAGTTGGGAAGCTGTTGATGTTTAATTGTGAATGCAGGTGAAAGCAGGGAAGTGCTACAAACAGTGTGACAGTTTTTTAGTGTTCTCTATGCTCGCAGTGTCTTGTCCACAAGGACATTCGAAAACATGAAATCCTCTTGCCCCATTTCTCCCCATTACATCTCCCTGTGTTCCTCTCACCCTTGTTTTTCTCCTGCTCATCTCTTCAGAGGTATTTGGAAAGATAGCATTGAAAGAAGAGCCTTTAGGGGACTGTTTGACCCGGGCATATATCTGGCCATTGCATATTAATTGACCAGGGAGATTAAGAAAAAGTAACCAAAATGCTCTAATCTTCCTTATCTGTTACTCTGATGGGTACTTTAGGCTCTTTGGCATTCGAACTACATTCAACATGGAGGAAAAAACTGGCAAAACTAGGAGGATTAAGGTGGTGATGTTGAATGCATTGCCTTCTCCCATTTCAAAGAGAGGTTTCTGTGTTGCATCCCCAGAGAGCCTTAATGGGACAGGCTTTCAACCCTATGTCGTCAGCAGCTGGCTGTCCTTGTTTTAAGTACACTGCAGGGAGGGTGGCTTCTGACACCTGGAGTAAACCCCTGGTGCAGCCACATGGGCCCTGGGGTGTCAGGCCCCATGCAGTGGAGAAGTGCTGCATGTCTGAGGAAGAGTCAGGGCCTGAGCAGTGTCTGGATATAGAGCATTCTTGATGCAGAAATCGGGGGGAGGGGTGCAGATCTTTCCGAGATTCTTGCTGCTACTTAAATCCTTCAATTTCTTCATACTTGTGTCTAGTATGTAGAGACATTGTGTTTCTTGACCATTCTTCCCTCCTCCTTCTCTCCCATTGTTCTTACTGTTAATGTCTTCTTGCAGCATTGAGCCAAAAATCTGAGGTTTAATTGGAAGTCCAGCTCTGACCCCAAAAGATTTGTCTGAAGGATGTAGAAATGGGATATCTAGAGTCCTTTTGAAGTTTTATTGCTCAAGAAAAGGGAGAGTGCTCGGGCTAAATTCTTCATTGGAAACATGCTCACTGGAGGAAAAAAAAATTAATTTTGTCTCATGAGTATTCAACTGTTTTCAAGCCATCTTGTCACTCATGTTAAAAGAAACAACAAGTTCTCATTGATGTAAGCTTTTTTTCATTAAAGCGGAAAGTCAATTTCTAAAATTTCAGTGAGGAATGCTCCAGTGGAAATCTCCTAAATGATTCTTTAAAAAAGCAAAACATTAAAAACAAAAATCCACCCCCTACTCCCCAAGCACTTGAGCCAGTACAGCTGAACCAGGCATGAAGCTGGACCAAGGGTCTGCACTGCAGGCTCTGACGTAGAAGCAAGAAGTGACTTGCATTTGGATGGATAACAAGATTTCCCTTTTTCTGTACTGTGCAGACTGAGCTGTAGGCTGTTCATACCCCTGAAAATTTAAGGAAATTTAAGGAAAACTGAACTTTGTGCCAGCAATGGTATGCCTACTGCTGTGGTTCAGGGTCTGCTTGGTGGGGACCTCAGTCATCTGTGACACAGGAGCAGGGAGGGGTGTGGCGAGAGGTGGTGTTCTCATCAGCTGTCCTAATACAAACTGTTCCTAACTGGGAGTCAGTGCCCTGAAATAAACAACAGGAATTACAAACTTGCTTAGCTTTTCTTGCTTTTTTTTCTCCCTCTTCTGAAGTTTGTCATCAGTGTAGGTTAACACCAATTATTGAAATAAGTAAAGTTTGCACTATGTGAATTGTCCAACTCTAAATTCATATTTTAGAGAAACTGAATTCATTTGGGGAGACAGTGTGGAAGGTGTTCTGATTTTCACAATATAATATTTCAGCTAATTGGTCAGAAGCTCCTATCTTGTTGATTTTTGTAGTAGAACTGTTAGAAACTGAAAAAGTGCTTCATACCTGTTCTAAAACATTATTAATAGTACAGTTTCTCCTAAGAACTTCTGTGTTTTCGTAAGTATTTTAATGATAAAACCTAATTGCTTTTCTTTATAAATTTAGCTAAGGCATCACGAAATTGTAGGCATAATGTTACTGCTTATGTTGGATAATTCCTGAAGTGTTTTGTCCTATTCACATATTTTATATGCTATTAGCATATTGTGTCTCACATTGTTACATTAATTGGGATTGTTTCTCATGTTGGCTGTTAGTCAATATTTGGGTAGTTCATGATATATTTGTAATAACTTTTTTCCTTTTTAACATGGAGGTTGTTAAAATTCAGAAAGCGTAGAAACACCAGAGCATTCATGACTAGAAAGACTGGTAAGTGTTGGATTTCTTCTTAGGACAAGTAAAGTTAGCATGGAACTGATGAAACAGCGCATTGCTTTGAGAGGTAATTACAGTGATGCTGAGCTGGCAAATCCAATCACCATTTAAGTATAAAGCATTAACTGAAGTGATGGATGAGGCTATGGGTGGAGAGAATTAATCTAATTGAGGAAGTGATACGTAGAAGATAGCCAGGTTTTCATTTGGTAGAAGGTTGACTTGCAGAGAAGGGTTACATTTCTTTGACCTCACGAAACAGAGCCATTGGCTGCCCTGTTTACCTTAATAGGCAAAAATTATATGAGCAAAAATTTTAAGTTGTCACTTGTAATGACTTGTAATGACTGAAATGTGGGGGAGGGAGAAAGCTTCCCTATGTGTGTTCATGTAGTAATCAACTCAAGAAACCCTTCTGATATGTCTGCAACATGTTCTGAGAAGTTCTTGTGACATCGTGATATATACCACCCCATTTCAAGTGCTGTACTATTTATAATGCATGAAAAAATGGAAAGTGAGAAATTTACCGCTGGGTTTTTCAACATGTTGCACCAGCATGACTGCGTGCCGGTGGATGTGTAGCTGGATATCCCTCTATAAGTTACCCAGCAGTTCCTGCTCTATTTTACCTTTCAGTGAACCTGTAACAGTTTTTGTGGTCTGTACTAGAAATAAGACCTCAGCATTGGGGTGGCTTGTAGATATTTAAGAATTCCACCTCTTGTGAGGCCATGCTATTAACAGCACAGTATAGTAAAGCATTTTCTATATTTTTTTTTCTTTTGCCTTCTAACAAAGGCTACACACTTCGAATGCATGGATGAAAGAGCAAAAAAATCTAGTTTTTTTTTTTTTTTTCCTGACAGAAAAGTTTTCTAGTCTTGAACACAAGTGTTTTGACTTTGGTTACATGATGACAAGCAGTTTCTTCACATAGGGTCTGTATTTTGATCAGTGCTGAGGAAAAAATAACACTCAAATTGTGACTTGAGTGAAGAAGAAAAGGTTAAAACAGTAAAATGTTGACCTGGAGAACTAGATCTATGCTTGCTTCTGCCATGAAGGTGGTCTGCTAGGCCACCATAAAAAGCTTGATACAAAAGGTGCTCCTTTTTCCTCTGGCTGCATGAATGGAGGTAATTTGCTCTGCAGAAGTCCTGGCCTCTTGCGGCTGCTCCTGGTGGCAGGTGTATTTAAACAGTTTAAGATGTCACATTCTCTGAAAAATCTTATTCAGTATCTTAAATTGAACACGCAGAGTTATTGCATGCTTCTGGTATTTTTTGTTTTGCTTTCCCAATTGTAAAACAGTTGTTGTTTGTGAACAGAGAAGGACTGGTGGATGATGTGGCGGTTGGAGGCCAACTAGGGCACAGCAATCATGAATAGAGTTCTCTATTCTTAGGGAGGCCAGGAGAGGGGGAAGCAGAACTGACATCCTGGACTTCCAAAAGGCTGACTTTGTCTTCTTTAGGCACCTGCTTGACAGGATCCCTTGGGAGATGATCCTGAAGGGTATAGGGATCTAGGAAGGCTGGACACTCTTTAAGAAGAAAGTCTTAATGGCACAGGAGCAGGCTGTCCCCAGGTGCTGTAAGAGAAGCCAGTGACAGAGAAGACCACCCTGGCTGAACAGGGAGCTTTGGCTGCAACTCAGGGAGAAAAGGAGAGTTTACAGCCTTTGGAAGAAGAGGCTAGCCACTCACAGTGATTACAAAGATGCTGTGAGGCTGTGCAGGGCAGAAATCAGGAGGTCTAAAGCCCAGCTAGAAATTAATCTGGCTTCAGCAATCATGGACAACAAGAAATGTTTCTATAAGTATGTGAGCAGCAAAAGAAAGACCAGGGAGAGCCTCCATCCCCTGCTGGATGCGGGAGAAAACATGGTAACAAGTGATGAGGAAAAGGCTGAGGTGCTTAATGCCTTCTTTGCCTCGATCTTTAATAGCAAGACTAGTTGTACTGAGGGAATCCAGCCTCCTCAGCCAGAAGACAGAGACTGGGAGAACAACCCCCCAGCATTCCAGGAGGAGAGAGTCAGTGACCTACTGCATCGCATAGACACACACAAGTCTATGGGACCGGATGGGATACACCCGAGGGTGCTGAAGGAGCTGGCTGGGGTGCTCGCCAAGCCGCTTTCCATCATTTACCAGCAGTCCTGGCTGACCAGGGAGGTCCCCACAGATTGGAAACTAGCCAATGTGATGCCCACCTATAAGAAGGGTCGGGAGGATGATCCAGGAAATTACAGGCCTGTCAGCTTGATGTCGGTGCCCGGGAAGCTGATGGAGCAGCTCATCCTGAGTACCATCACACAACACATGCGGGACAATCAGATGATCAGGCCCAGTCAGCATGGGTTTATGAAAGGCAGGTCCTGCTTGACAAACCTGATCTCCTTCTACAACAGAGTGACCTGCTTATTGGATGAGGGAAAGGCTGTGGATGCTGTTTACCTTGACTTCAGTAAGGCCTTTGACACCGTTTCCCACAGCATTCTCCTGGCAAAACTGGCTGCTTGTGGCTTGGATGGGCACACGCTTTGCTGGGTAAAAAACTGTCTGGATGGCCGGGCCCAAAGAGTTGTGGTGAACGGAGTTAAATCCAGTTGGCGGCCTGTCACTAGTGGTGTCCCCCAGAGCTCAGTTTTGGGGCCACTCCTGTTTAACATCTTCATTGATGATCTAGACGAGGGGATCGAGTGCACCCTCAGTAAGTTTGCAGATGACACCAAGTTGGGTGGGAGTGTTGATCTGCTCGAGGGTAGGGAGGCTCTGCAGAGAGACCTGGACAGGCTGGAGCGATGGGCTGAGGCCAACTGTAGGAGTTTCAATAAGGCCAAATGCCGGGTGCTGCACTTGGGCCACAACAACCCCCAGCAGCGCTACAGGCTTGGGGAGGAGTGGCTGGAGAGCTGCCAGTCAGAGAGGGACCTGGGGGTGTTGATTGACAGCCGGCTGAACATGAGCCAGCAGTGTGCCCAGGTGGCCAAGAAGGCCAATGCCATCCTGGCTTGTATCAGCAATAGCATGGCCAGCAGGGACAGGGAAGTGATCTTACCCCTGTACTCGGCACTGGTGAGGCTGCACCTCGATGACTGTGTTCAGTTTTGGGCCCCTCACTACAAAAAGGACATTGAATGACTCGAGCGTGTCCAGAGAAGGGCAACGAAGCTGGTGAAGGGTCTGGAGCACATGTCGTACGAGGAGCGGCTGAGGGAACTGGGGTTGTTTAGTCTGGAGAAGAGGAGGCTGAGGGGAGACCTCATCGCCCTCTACAACTACCTGAAAGAAGGTTGCAGAGAGCTGGGGATGAGCCTCTTTAACCAAGTAACAATCAATATGACAAGAGGGAATGGCCTCAAGTTGCACCAGGGAAGGTTTAGACTGGATATCAGGAAGCATTTCTTCACAGAACGGGTTGTTAGGCGTTGGAATGGGCTGCCCAGGGAGGTGGTGGCGTCCCCATCCCTGGAGGTGTTCAAGAGGTGGGTTGACATAGCGCTGAGGGATATGGTGTAGTTGGGATCTGTCAGTGCTAGGTTATCGGTTGGACTGGATGATCTTCAAGGTCCTTTCCAACCTAGATGATTCTGTGATTCTGTGATTCTGTGATTCTGTAATTGAATTCATTTTGGTGATTAAATTTTATTAGAGGTGAAGTCAAACAATGCAGACTAAAAAGTTAACTTTTTGTTTTAAACAGGAAAGGACTAAAGCTGGAGCATTATTCCTGAAGTCCCTGGAAATTTCTGTTTACTCGCTTTGAATTTAACAGCTGCCAGCTTAGTCTAACAGCTCTCAGACTAAACTGGCATCTCCCAGCAGGAGCCTGTTCCCCTCAAGCAGCAACATTCCCTAGCAGAGACTTGGCAGCTACCAGGAGCTGTGAAGCACTGTCACTCTGCCTTGCCACGACTCCACATCTGCAGATTGAGCAGCGACATCACGCTCAACAGGGCTACTTTTCACACTTGTCCAAGCAGAGCTCCAACAGAAATGTTCAACAAAGCTGGAGCCAACACCATTGTTGATTCCTATTCCCTTATAGCACAAAACTTGTTTTGCTGCCAATGATGGCCAGTAAGTGGCTACTGGGCTTTTGCCAATCTGACCTGTGATTCAAAATAAGGATTCGATTAACTCAGAAAGCGTGCAAAAGCAAAGGAAGATTTGGATGTTTATTAAAGTCAAGAACAGAAGAAAGAAAACAGTCTAAAACTTGATATCTATTCTACAAGAAACAGTATGCTTGAAAGAGTCAAGGGAAAGAAGTATTTCAAGGAATGAGTGGAGGCAGATGAGTTAAACAATGGCTGCTTTGACTGCTGCCTCATACCGACTTAGAAATCTTAAATCAACAGTGCATTAGTGTCCACAACCTTCTTTCTGCGAAAAAGTACAAACAGCTCAGGTTATGCTCTGAAGTTTATACTGCTTCCCATTTAATGAACACTTTAACAACCCCATTTTTAAGTTCATCTATAATTCTGAAAATCTGCTAGTTTTAATAATTCGTGTCATATGTATGTTATAAACCAGTTACGGAGAAAAGTTCCTACTTTATTTTATGGTCTGCTTTAATCCACTATTTTGAGTCTGACAACATGGCAGAAGCATCTCTCTGAGCACTACCTAGAGAGGTATTTTCACCCAGATAAAGTACAGAAGCTCATCAGAGCAGAAGTCATCAGAAAACAAGCCTGTATGTGAAACAACAATGAAAAGCATTTATTAGGCTTAGGTGCCTTGCTAACCAGCTGTTACGCTGCTGGGGGAAGGATTTGCAGAGTAAGAGATGAAAATGACTATTAACATGCCAGACTGCCTCTACCAGAAAACAGGGGAACTACCAAGAACACATTTTTCCCTTGCACTTAAAAATGTGCTTTCTCATTAGGTGATTTTTTTATCTCTGTTCTAATTAACACCACTTGGTGACAAACAAATCATCTATGCAGCTGGCACTGAAAGCACTGCCTCAAAACATCCTGACTGAGCTACTATTTCCAGATTTTCAGCTCCCACCAGAATAGGTTCCAATGATCTCATCTCCAGCTGCTGTATCATCATTCCCTGAATTAGCAAGTTCAGTAGGCTAAACAGTTCATGTGCGTTATTATCATACAGTGCTGTGCTCCAAAAGAGCACCTATATTGCTTTGAAAGGATGAGTCGATAAAATCTAACATACTTTCAATCATTAATCTGATTATACAGACCGCCCGATGCCTGAATGTCTTATTGGCCCTGCTTGCCACTTCAGCGTGTGACTGGGAAAGCAAAAGCAATGCTGGAGACAAGGTGGTAATGAACCAAACTGAGCCTGGGGACACGACCCAAGCTGACAGCACATCCCAGAGAGGTCCCAACCTGCTGGTGACACAGTCAAAGCAGCCGACTCCCAGACAGGCAGTGCATGAGCTCCACCGTAACATCACATTTTGTGAACTCACCAGGGAAACAGGGAACTCCATCCCCTTTCTGAAAGCTCCACACAACAATGCTGCATGGCAGCCCAAGAATTCATCGCACTCCGAGGTGTAACCAAAGTAACTCCCCCACACTAGCACTGCAACACAAAACGGCACAGGGAAGGGCAAGATTTAAAAGTTGTTTAAATGTTTTCTCTAAAAGCCTAAGTTTGCAGAGTGCTGAAGACATTCCAGTAGACAGACAGACATCAGCTGTGAGGCCAAATGATGTCACTCAGAGTTAGCATGAGTCTGTTTTGAAGACATCACACCATGGCATTACTAAAACTGTCAAGTGCATGCTGCAACACTGAAGTCAGAAAAGTTCTGAGTTCAAGAGACAGTCTTAAAGAGCACTATTCTTCCTTAAAACTATTCATCTAAGACCAGTTCAGAGTCCCATTTTTGGTTTTCTATTTTTTTTGTATTTGCCTGATAAGCAGAATAGCACATTCTCCAAGTGTTTTGAGTCAGAACGTTACAGGGCAGGAAAGAGTACTCCAGAAACCGGAGCTCTGGAGTTTGCAGTTCTTCCACAATATTGTGAGAACATCTATTATAAGAGACAGGTCAAGAAATTCAGATCAAATTAAAAGGAGGCAAGTTTAAATGCATCATTCCTGGGTGTTGACTTTTTGAAGGGAATTCTGCCTTTAGAGAACATGCCTCTGTAATAAGCGTGGAAGATGACACACACACTTTCCCTCCCCCTTTTTAAAGTAGGTCCCAAACAGCCATTTTGCCTTCCCAGCATTTGGAAGAGTCCATCCTATAATTTTTCTCCACTGATATGTAAATTCCTGTTTACTTTTAGCTTATATTAGCATTGCTTCTATTGCTAGATTTCCATTAAGAAAAGTAACAGCCACTGAGCTGTAAAAAGAGTACTCAGAAAAATCTGAACAAGTAGGCCACCCTCACTCAAGGTTCACTTTGTTCTTTCCAAGATCATTGCAACATGTAGTCAGGACTCCTGCACTGACAAAGGTATAAAACCCCAATACTTTATGTTCACATGTAAGAATTCCAAACATCCCATTTAAGTGGGATATCCTGGTTTAGTTTTCTCCTTTGCTTTCTGAAGGTGAGTTTAAGCATTTACATCTGATTAATAGAAACTGAAATTCACTGTTATGCCTATAAAACAAAAATTTGGCATACACATATATTACACCAAAATGTATTCCCTAGCTTTGCTCTGAAAACCACGGGGGGATTTTTGCATTTTCACATGGAAAACACCCTTACAAGAGCTTCAATAAGCATCAGTGACACTAATATACAAAGTTCAAAATTTTATACTCATTTTACAAAGGCCAAAGTGCAACACAACCTACCTAGAGGAGGATCTTGTCACCATTAAACAAGAGTGATGCTCTTTAAAGTATGAAAGATATTCCTTCTGTAAGTTCACCCTTGGGCAACACCACATTTAACAGAACCTAGTGAAGCAGATGCTTTTTCTTCACTGGATTCTGATTACGTATGAAATCAAAGCAACACACTTTGTGAAACTGGTGTTATGTCTATTAGAGTAACACTTTATGGGGTAACAAGTTTATGAGCATAAATTCTTCTTCTAAAACTTTGCTTTCTGTTCCTCATGTACTATAACAGAATCCATGTGCTTGGCCTATTTCAAAACATTTTTTCTTCTGGTGATACTAATCAGGCCCCATTACAGTTTATTACTATCCAGTGTTCTGTTTTTAAGGCTCTGTTTTACACAGAACCAACTATTACAGGAGTGACGTCAGCCAGTTGGCCACTCAGCCTGCTAGCATTTGTGAAGCTGAAAGTACATTAGCAACTGAAAACAAAATGTAGAGAGAGCCTTCTGCAGCAAAGCCCTTAAAGCTAATTAAACAATTTTTCAAAAGCTCTTGGCAAATTTATTCAATACTACTAGAAAAATTCAAGACTTCTGAAATGCATCTCTACCTACACACGTCACAGAATCCAATGGCATCCCTAAGACACCTAACATTGTGCTGTTAAGTGTCTTCACAGACATTCTCCTGGAAATAATTTAAATATCTGTAGATAAACAGTGAGCTTTAGGTCCAACCCCTTTAAAGGCTAGGGCTGAAGTTACAGTTACTGCAGCGAACATATTATTTTGTTTAAGTGTGACAGGATGGACTCCACGGGCCCAGGAGGTGGCAGGAGAGTGGGCAGTGACAGGCCTGGGGGGTGACAGGAGGGACACCACAGAGCTGGGGGTGCGACGGGACACTGGGCAGGGACAGGCCCAGGCGGTGACAGGGCCTTTTGTCAAAACATGCTGGGGCACGTGAGGCACAGGGGGTGGGTGCAGTGGACGGGAGAGTCTCCAGAAGCCCTTACATAAAACCCATTCTAACACGCCACCACGCTGTAGATTTGTTCCTGAATGGAGTTTATCAGGCCCTGAAGACTCCAACATTATGTGGATATTTGCAGACAGATTAACTGGGTATTCTGCAGGAAGCCATAATCAAACTAAAGGTAATGATACAATTTTCATTCCCACTACAGGCCTCGAGGATCCTGATTGCTCTGGGTCATCTACCCTGGGTCTGAACCTTACTGGTTTACCTGAACAAGCAAACCCCGCACACGCTAACCCTTTTACAGGAAATAATTGACATGATTCAGATTTCTATGAAGGTTATAGTACTCATTGACACAACCAGGGCAATATTGGATAGGTGGAGGAATGACATTCAAGGATTTACCCTCAACCTGAGCTGAAAAGTGCATTCTAAGTGCATTAATACCATCCACACAGGTTAGAACCAGGATCTCTTCTGCCTCTGTGGCTCCTAACTACTGATATCTGGGGAAAAGTGTTACAGCCCTCTGAACGTGGCACTAAGCTCCACCTGTCTGTAACAGCTTTTATCCCACAGTTAGGGGTTGCAAAACTAGAAAGAGCTATTGCAAATATGCCAAGAGAATTAGAAAAAGCCATTCATGAAAGCACAGATAGTATTACAGCCCTACAGGAAGAAATCAAATTATTATCACAAATGGTGATACAGAATCGATCAGCTCTAGACCACCTTTCAGAAGTACAGGACAGAGTATGTGCAGTACTGAATAACAGCTGGTGGGTTTTTATGTAAATCAAGACCAGAAAAATGAAACTGATTGATAGAAACAAAGACTCATTTACAAATATTACATGAAGTAAGGCAGGGATGTCCCCTAAATCTATTTGGGTGGTTAGCCTCTTGGCTCCTGGACTTAGGTGAACTAAAAGGATTTGGGTTGTTGTATTCATGCTCTTGTTTTGCTTTGCAATTGTATAGGTGTGTTTACAGAGTTGTATTACCTTATGCGCTCGACTTACAACTAAAATAATGGATAGTGTAGTGTGACCCTGACAGTGAAAAGAAAAGGAGGGACTGTTAGGAAAATCTTATTTCTTAACTAACGTACCAATTAGTCTTCAGAGTATGAAACTGTATGAACTTTCTGAAGATATATATAGTTTACACTGTATACTGCATAGCCATGGTTCAGTCAGCATGACTAAAGGACCCTGGCTCATTGCAAGGAGAAGGACAGCCCCCACCCTGAAGAAGAAAGGATACCCCTGGATACCCAGTTCATGGCAGCATCCCAGCCCCTCTGACACCTTGGTGAAACCCTCCCCTCATCTGGCATCAGAGATAAGGAACTGCAGCAAGACCAACTCCAGGGACCTCTACATCAGGAAAGAAGCAGATGGATGATGATGCCATAGAATTAGAGTTGCTTTGTAAAACAGCAGTATATGTGTGTGTGTCCTGCTTTTGGCTGGGATAGAGTTAATTTTCTTCCTAGTAGCTGCTACAGTGCTGTGCTTTGGATTTAGTGTGAGAATAATGTTAATAACATGGTGATGTTTTAGTTGTTGCTAAGTAGTGCTTATCCTAAATTAAGGATTTTTCTGTTTCCCTTGTTCTGTCAGCAAGCAGATGCACAAGAAGGTGGGAGGGAGCTGTGACAGACGACTTATAAAAAACAGGTCCTGAAAGAAACAGGCCTGTGAGAAACAAGGACTGAGAAAAACAGCCTGGGAAAGAGATAAAAAGTTAGCAAGGGGAGCGTAGGCCCTCCGAGCTAAGGAATGTCTCAAACACTTGCAAGTAACGAAACTACAGTCCCGGGGTGGATGGTGTGGAGGTCAAAGCTGATAAGGCTGCCCCAGTAACACAGGATGCAGCTGAGGGGGGAGCCCTGTGGAGACAGGACGGTTCTGCTCTGGGGCACCTGGTCAAGTTTCAAGGGCCATCTGTCCGGTGAATGACCTCTGCTTCATTATCAACGAAATGCATATTAAAGTTAACACCCCTCAATATGCTAACGAAGGCTAACATGATCATGATAATTACATCATCCCATGAAACACCTTACCCCTCCCCATCCATGGGATACGTAGGTATGTGGGTCGACCTAGGGGACGGACCCAAGGAAAGTGGGTATAAATCGAGGGGGAGGAAGGGGCGGGGGGGGGGGGGGAGGGGTGCAGGCATGGACAGTGCAGTGAAGTGAAGAAGACGGCTGCCTCCTGGAACCCTCGCTGGTGGGATCGACGCAGGAACCCAGACTGGTGATCTCTGTTCCTCCATTCCCTCCATCTCCCTCCTTTCCTTTTTCCCCTTTTCCTTCACTACCATTAAGCAATGCAAGGCATACTTATTGCTTGCCACAACTCGTTACATACTTAGCCAATTAGCACATTGTGGGAAGTTAATAAATGTTTGGACTTTGAGACTTGTCTCACCGTTGTCCACTCTGCTGGGGATTTACAAATCTGAGTCACTTGTCTCCCTCATCTGAGCAGGATGTGACAGGAGCGTGGCCAGGAGAGCTCACTTGAACTACCCAAAGGGCTATTCCATACCATAGGAGGATGTCATGCTCAGTATATAAACAAGGAGGGGGGGGGGGGTGGCAGTCAGGAGGAGTGGATCACTCCTCAGGCATCGGTCAGCGGGTGGTGAGCAACTGCATTGTGCATCACTTGTCTTTTCTTGGGTTTTATTTCTCTCTTTGTTATATTCCTTTTCATGTTTTAAAAAATTATTATTATATTTTATTTTAGTTATTAAACTCTTCTTCTCTCTACCCACGAGTTTTACTTTTTTTTTGATTCTCCTCCCCATCCCAGTGGCAGGGGAGAGGAGTGAGCGAGTGGCTGCATGGTGCTTAGTTGCTGGCTGGGGTTAAACCATGACAGCGTGTTAAGTAATGATTGGACAAATCATGTTGTACCTGAATGCCTGAAAGGTGTAAGAACTGTGTGTAAAACTGCATTTGGGGTGCCCCAGTTTCACTGGGACACCTCATGCACATGAATAGAAAACTACTCTTGTAATTCTATACTCTGTGTCCTAGCCTCTCTTCTCGGACGGCATGGGCCAGTTGCAAAATTTTCGTGACAATACCTCTCTCCCCATTCTGAAAGTCATTCTCAAAGGCTGAGAATCACCCCTAGAGGTGGCCCAGAAGCCTACCATTCAGCACGGGACACTTCACCTCCATCATCGTGCTGTCCTCTCAGGAAACGATAGTTCCGGAAGGACTCCCACTGAAACTGTAACTCAAATCGGACTGCCTCAAGAATGTGAGAGCAATGTGCCATCATCCCCTGTGCAAGATGCTCCCCCTTTTGACCCCAGTAATACTTGAGGAGTATGGTTTACAGACAGAAATGAAAAATGGTGTTTGGTTTGGTAAATCCACAGCCATTTCTGCAGATGGAAAAGCAGAGTTAACTGAGGAAATACAAGGTTCTGCCCAATGAGCTGAGTCCCTGACTCTCACCCAAGCCTTTGAAGCTGCAGCCAGCACAGTTTATACTGACTCTGATGCTGTAATGGGCTGGAGCCACCCAGTGCCTTGGGAACGGGCAAGAGCTACTGCGCTCCCTTCAGATAAGCTGCAGGACGGAGACGTCTCCGCTTGTGTTTTGCCTGGGAGAAAGACGACAACAGCAGCGGCCTCGAGCCTATCCTGGTATTTGGGCCCCGCACTGCTGCCATCCCAGTACTTACGAAAGGCAATTAACAATTGCACTTGTGATGGATACCCCGTGCTCCTGATCCCTGACAATATGGTCAGCACAACCAATGCCATTTTCTGAGGCAAATGGCCATGCTCTGTGACGAAGCTGGTCATGTGTCAGTCCCCTTCCCCCTCCTCATCAGGTCCTGTGCACCAGGCAGATTTCTTCTCACCTTCCTTATCAGCCTCAAGGCTCCTGGGCACCAGGATGACATCTTCCCTCTTTACGGGCCAGGCTGTGATGACCCTGCCACAGAACAGGGAAACGCAGCAGCACACACAGCACCATCTATATAATCAAACAGCACGTTTTCCCTCTCCTCTTCCAAGGGCTAATTTGTGGAGAAAATGACAAATGGCACCTTTCCCTTCTGTGGGGCAGAGTTCTTCTGCCTTGATACAACACAAAATTGTACAGGAATGGTGTGAACCTCACAGAGTTGCTTGGGTCTTCCACCTGTCCTACAGACCCAAAGCTAACAGCACTTAAATAATGATGCTTTAACAGTGGGCAGGTACCCACTGGATGCCCAGTGAAATGAGCTCATTCTCCTGCTCTCTCCAACCCACAGACCCTTTAAAAGCCCCACTGTCAGCCTGTCATTTTTCTCACATTGACATGAGAAAAGGGCATATGGAAACCCACTTCTAAATGGGGAATCCCTTCATCTATCACTGAGTCCCAGACCCCAACCAACCAGGTTGTGATGACCCTGTCACAGAGAATTAACAAGACAAACGGGAGGGGGGTAAAAAGAAGGAAGACAAACAGGATGAACTGGTGGATGGCAGGAGAAGGAGGAGAGGGATGAAGAGGATGAGCAACACAGAAACAGAATGAGGACGGGGAAGAAGAGAAAGACAAGAAGAAAGAGGAGGAGCAAGAGGAGGAGAAAGAAGCAGTGGAGGAGGAACACAAGGAACAGTCAGAAGAGGAAAAGCTGGCCCAAGATGAGAAGCAGGAGGAAGAATAGGAAGAGAAGAAGGGTGAGCAGGAGGAGGAACAGAAGATAGAAGAACAAGATACAGAACAGGAGGAAGAGGACAAACATGAAAAAGAAGAGGAAGAAAGAGGAGGAAGAGGAGTAGGATGAGAAGGAGGAGGAGGTAGAAAGAGAAGGAGGAAGGAAAAGGAGACTGAAGAGGAGTGGGAATATGAGTAGGAAGAAGACAAGAAAGAGGAGGGTGGCATACAGGGTGAAGAGGAACAGAACAAAGAGGAGGCAGTGGAGGAGGCAGGGGAGAAAGAGGAGAAGAAGGAGAAAAAGCAAGAAGAGGATGAGCAAGAGGATGAACAGGAGAATAAGGATGACTAATGGGAGAAAGGGGATTAGGATGAAGTTGTGGAGGACGAGTGGAAAGGGAGTGGAAGAGGAGGAGGATGAGGACCACTACAGCAACAACAAGCATAACGACAGAAGGAGGAGGAGAAGGGTAAAAGAATGAAAATGAAGAGGAGTAGGAACAGCAGGTAGAGGAAGATGATCAAGAGGATAAGGAGGGGGAGGAGAGAAGGAAGTATTGCGAGCTAAATTTTTCAAGGCACACCTACAGCAATGTACAATGAGAAATTTCAAATAAACACACTTGATAACAAGTCCCCGTGGTCACCTTTTTATATTTTTCTCTTCCAGGTGACACTGGTCAAGCCCCAGGCATGTGCAGCCATTCCCTGTACACAACTCCCCTGATGCTGGGTACCTGATACACCTTTAATAAAACAACACATCCCCAGTGATTTTGTCTGTTCACCTTGAGCTGGGGAGAAGGTGTGTATGTGGGTGAGAGAGATTTGCTTTATCCCTTTAATTTTTACACCTCAGCAAAAAACCTGAAAGATTTGAACTAGAGGAGAGCACTGAAATCAAAGGGTAAGCGACCACGAAGGCTCCAACCGCACATTTCCACCTGATTGCCTTAAAAAAAAAAAAAAAGAATATGGATCCCGAAGCCTGGAATAGTCCCATTCCTTGTCCAAAAGCTACTGTGTGCATGGCTGAGGACAGACACAATCCACACAGAGAGCAATCCAAGCTCAATCCTGCACTTCCCTTGAGCACATTTCCTTACAATACTTCTTTGCTGGCTTGTTTGAAAACCTGCAACTGCAACAGCCAGGAAGGATGGAACTTCCCAGCTGTGGTAAAACCATCTGCCCTCAGTACCCCCATTTCCCAAAAGCTGGCAGCACAGCCTGGGTGGGGGAAGGCACAAATCAGGGACCAAAAGAGGGGAACAAGCATCTGCCAAGGGAGCTGCATCCAACCAGGATCACTCCCCACTTGCTTCTCTGACAGCAAAGCCCTGGTGCGTGCACCCACCAGGCAGGAGAAACAACTTTCACTTCTCCAAATCCCTGTTTAGGAAAGGCTGTCAACAGAGATGAGGCTGTCCATGAGCACCAGACACACCTGAGGGCCTGGGGACAGCAAAGGCACCTGGTCTGTGCCCACCAGAGCACGCCTGCTCCAACGCTTGCAGCCTCCTGTGGGAGAGGAGGCAAATCCACCTTCCCCTGCCCTGCTGGCATCCAACACCGGTCTGTGGATGTCAGGGCTCGGGCTGGTGACGCTTGGGGCAGCAGCAGGAACGCTTTGGCGTACGGGCAAAGTCTTCCCAGAGCTTTCTGCTGGCATTTGCACAGCTCACAGTCCAGGACAGAAGTGTCTGTGACCATCACGTGCTTTTCAGTTTGCCTTCCCAGACCAAGCCAGGCTGGGATACAAGAGCTTTGGTCCTCCCTGTCTCCCACAGAAAGCTATAAATGGCGTTATCACCATTGAGCTCCTGGGGGATATAAAGAAAACTTGCCAGGCAGCAGTTGTGTCCTGTTGTGTAGGCTTTGAAATAGTCCTGGTGAAAAAGCTGACCAGCAGAGTGTGGCACACAAGAAACAGCTCCTATATAAAGACGGCTTCGAAGACATGTGCAAGACAACTTGGCCAACTGTGACATCGCCTATACAAGTGGGTCTATTGTTAGAAGAAACCAGACAGAAATCGCTGAAAGTGGCAAAGATGCAACAAAACAGTGCAAACTGAGCTAACGTGCATTAAGCGTGCTTGCACGGGGGTTGTGTGGACAAATACTCAAAAGTGAATGGTAACAAGCAGTCTCATGGCTGAGGCCAATAGTTTTTTTAGACTCTAAAAATGAGTACGTGAGTAGCCTTAAGACTGCATATAAGGAATCAAGAATTGTAACACAGGGTCCTTCTTGGGCTCCCAGCCGAGAGGCACCTTTATTGCTGGCAACACAAAGGGGTTTTAGGTTGTGTGTATATCTGCTGCCTTCTTCTCTGTACCTACAGACAAACTAGAAGAGAAGTGCAAGCAAATCCATTTTGGTGAAAGCTCAGGTCAACATTTAAACAGCCAAAACTCTGAATAGTTACGCTGGACCTTACTTAGATATTTATTTTATCTTCCTTTGATATGTAACTAGGCACATTCCCTCCTACCCACAGTCTTTCCTCCCAGCCTCACAACTCTCCTACATAAGAAACATAAGCTACGTAAGCTACAAAAGAAAAAAAGCCTCCTTTAGTGAACACCAAAACACCCATGACTTTCTCAGACTCTCAATCCAAGAGTCAAGGGACGGGATCTCCTAAAGACTCTTTCACAGGCACTGCCCTGAAACCCCCGCACCGCTTCTCTACTTAGTGCACAAAGAGATTAGGAAGCTTTGTTTTTATGTAGATGGTTTCTGAAATTTGACAAGTAATTTCTAATGAGGAGAAGCCCTTTGCCTTGCATCTGGCAACCAACAGGGATGTGGACGCAGCAGCACAGACCAGTACCACACACAAACCACCACCCTATGTGCAGGGAAAGCATGACACGTCAGACACGGTACCCAGTAACGACAGAAAACGTCTCTGCACATCAGTTCTCTGTATGAGCAGGTGAGTTCTTTTAGTCAGACACAGAAATCAGAAGTGATTTCTTCTTCTTTCACTGAAGTAGACTTTTAAATAAATCCTGCCAAAGAATGCAAAAACAACCAAAAAAGCACATTTAAGCACATACTTCCATCCTCACTAGATGCACATCATTGAAGTGTTTCTCACATTCTCTCCTCTACTCTAAAGGGTCCCCACTTAAGATGCATTTGAGTTACACTGACCATTAAACAGACACCACTACGAGATACTTCTCTAGACTGAAGGCTGACAGCAGTGCACAAGGACAGTCTTTTCTGGACATCTCACTCCTGGGTAGAAATCCTAGAGACTTCCTGGAATGAGAGGAGTCCAAAGAGTTACAATAAGCTTTTTAAATCAAGCACTGCAAATAAAAAGTGAACGGGCAAACAAACAAAAAGTGACAGGTAAACCTCTGGGGCACTAATGAGGAACAAAAGGTCTCCTGTGAAGTCCCTCACAAAAGAGACAAGTGGCTTAAAGAGACGCCTGCAAAGAAACTGCGGAAGGAAGTTAACCCTGATAACTCCAGCACCAATGTGGAAATGGCAGCACTGACCCTTCTCCTGCTCCTCCTAAAAGCTCTTTGCCAGCTACTTGAAGAGGCAAAACCAAGGATGATCAAAACAGATCTGACAGGGAATTGTGCCATCCAAATCAAAATGATGAGGAAATCTATTTGAGATACAGATTCACATCCACTGTCATGGATGGTGAGCTCACCCTAAGCACATGTTGTGCCTTGAGACAGGAGCTAAGGGCTGCATGATCTCACCGCCACGAGCAGATGCTCAAACCTGAAGCATCCAGAAGACGCAGACAAACCTCCACCATTTTTTCAGCAATGTTTCAAGCCACGCAGTACTCAGTCCAGGACGTTACGAAATGTCACTAACCTTAACGATAGCAGCCTCTTTGCAGGTTTCTTACTGTTTTGCTGATTAAGGATACCAATTAAACTTGGACACCAGAGTGAAAAGAGTAGGTGTACTTTACTAGTGATAACCAAGTAATGTAACAGTGTAATACAGAGAACATGCAGTAAGAATAAGCAGAATAGTGCACTTAAAGCAACAAACAGAGTAATGCATCAAATCATTACTACACGAGAGAGAGAGAGAATAGTAATTAAGAGAAATACATCACCACTTGCATATATAATCATCATCATCCAGATCCGCAGACGCTGGGGAGCCCCGGTTACAGCGAGGATTTGGAGAGCCAGTCCCGGCAAGTGGGAAATCCTACGCGGTGCGTCCACCCATAGGTGAGGCATCCAAAGTCGCTGTGAACGGGCCCAGCCTTATATACCAGAGATCGACAAGCCAGAATAGCTGGCACCTTTGTTTTGAGCGGAAAGTTTCTGGTTTCATTCTCCTGT
Source organism: Strix uralensis (assembly GCF_047716275.1). Taxonomy (NCBI): domain Eukaryota; kingdom Metazoa; phylum Chordata; class Aves; order Strigiformes; family Strigidae; genus Strix; species Strix uralensis. The sequence goes on along the minus strand of NC_134012.1, from coordinate 26,316,009 downwards.
TGAATTCCACCCAAAGCTTGGCCAGGGCTCGGGGGGGAGACCAAGGGAGTTTCTAACAAGGCCAAATACTTAGGTTCTCAGCCTTGAAGAAGGCTGCAAAAGGAAAGTCGGATACATTCTCTCCTCTCTACTGATTATATTTTGTCTTTCACTAGCGAGTTTACATATTTTACTAATGACTACATGCTAAGTTAGCAGCTTCAGCTTGGGGCCTGTTGTTCAGGCTGCAGTATTTCAATACTTTAGCACTTTTTACACCAGCATAAATGGGTTGTTATAACTTAGTACAATACCTACTAGCACAATGGTTATCAGTTATAAAATATACAGGATTCATCTATAGGTCAACTCAGGCTTGGGCCTGTTGTCCAAGCCTTAGCACTTCACTTACTCAAAAGCAAAAATGAAAAAGCCATGTACCCTTGGGGAAACCCTCGCCCTTCCGTGTGGCTGGTGTCTTCCCATGGCTCTTCCTCAAGGCAGGAGAAATGACCGTGAATCTGGAAGTTCACATAAACTGAGAAGTACACGTAGTCCTCTGGCAGTTGTTACCCAGGGGCCACAAGTCCTCTCAGCCCTTCCCAGAATTGCCCATTAGTCATCCGGCAGTCACTCTCCATGAACCGCAAGTTCTCCACACCCACCCACCTACCAACTCACCAGAAATGAGCGGGACTGCACCAGAAGGGACACTGACTGACCTGCTGTAGACTTATTAGGCCAGAGATGATGGTTTCAAGACAGAAAGCAATACAATCCACCAAAACAGTAAAAAATCAACCAGAAGAAACATCATACACAAATCAAAGGTCCCTATCCAATCCCTAAAAAGGCAAGCTAAAAAAGGACTCTCCACAAAAAAAGACCACACAGAACACAAGATAAGGTAAAAATAACCTGTTGGGGTTACCATTAGCTGGGGTCCTTATTTCTCCATGCAGGAACAGGAACGACACACCACCAATGTGATGATCAGATCGTCCATCTTTATTTTTCCAGTCCTAGTTACATTTATATCCTACTAAGTTCCAAACATGCACTCATCTATCTTCTAATAGGCTACAGGTTATCTACATGCGCTGTTCATGCTCCTCTACAAGCATTCGCATTGGTTAATTGCAATTAGCACATAAAGCCCAAAACTTGCCAAAAACTCCCCTGTCTCATACCCTGTTTTGCTCAGACTTGTGTGCTTTTGCTGACCACAGACGTTTCTCACTTATCTATCTTGTGTGTTTTTGCCAGCCTTATTTTGCTGGCCTTGTCTTCATCCTTGCATTCTTCTGCCTGCGCTAACTTTCCCTCAGCGCGGCCCAGACTCCTACAATAACCTAAGCCCACGAACCCAGGGCCAACAAACCCAGATCTGGTCATAACGATAACACACTTTAATCCTAACTCGCTTAACCTCTGGCATACCATAACCCTGCCACCCCATAACCTATGCAAACTCTAACCCTAGCATCCCATAACCCTAGCACACTGTAGCCCCAAGATATCATAAAACTGAACTCAAACACCCTGGAAATCCCTGCCAGAGCCTCAGGTGGCCCAGGATTTCAGGCATCACAACTCTGAAGTGGGAGTGGGACAGAGCCACCAGGATGTCACCAACATCCATCATCCGTCACACCCTAAAAAAGGCCACATGTTAAACACTCCCAGGGGGAAAGGCTGAGGCACTCAGAGACTCTGAACTGGCCAGCCATGGCCACGGGGCTTCAGCTCATCATTTCTGTGCCAGAGTCACCAGGCAGATGACCCCGTCCTCCTGAGACACCCCTCTGGGCAGCCGAACCCAGCTCTGAGGGGCTGGATACGGCCTTTGCTCTACGGGGATGTGCTGCCCAGCAGCAGCATCTCTTACAGGGGCACTGGGAAGCCTCCTCAGGCCTGGATGCCTGAGAAACACCTCGGCGCTGCTCCATATCTCACCAAAACCAGGGGCGGCGGAAGGCAATTTTGCTGGCCTCCAAGAGAACCAGCTCGCCTGGGCTGCTCTGTGGCCAGCGGGCACCTTTGCTGTCAGGCGGGTCTCAGCGTTGCTCTGCACTTGGCTGTCACCTCCCTGCAGGATGCTTTCCAGCGCACGGGAAGGCTCCGCTTGGTCGCCCTGTGGACAGAGATGGAAAGGAGGGATGGGTTGCTTTGTCCCCATTCCCAGGGTGCCACAAGAGAGACCTGCCACCCCAAATGAGCTGTGTGACATGGACACCACATACCATCTGCAGACGTGGGCCAGGATGGCTCTGCGGTGTGGACAAGCCATTCTGCGGTGCCCCCGGCACTGGAGACAACGGGGGGAGACCTGGGGCAGCTGGCAGTTGGTGGTGGGGCCCGGAAGAGTGCAGGGCCCGCAGAAATGCCTGGGTCTGTCAGCCTCGGCGCTGGAACTGCAGCACAGGGCTGGCACCAGTTGGGGTTTTGCTGCAAAAAAACAGGCAGGGGTGACCCTGGAATCCCACACACGTACCCGGTCCTGGGACATGGCAACCTGCCCCTCTGCCCATCACCATCACGGGATCCAGAAAGCAGCACCGCCAGCCCTGGCGTGGACCTGAGCCGTCTCTTGACAGCTGAGTCTCTAACCCGCAGGCCTAGAAAGTGGACAAATTTCCCAGAATTAAGCTGTGCTCAAGTTTTTGCAGGCAGTATGTTTTTTTGAGCTGCCTGGTGGTGCTGTTCCCAGGGAACACTGAAGACACAGGGAGACTGCCTGTACCTGCAGGCAGGGGGTGGAATGTGCACAGCGAGAGCAAGCATGGTTTGTGCAGCTGTTGGATGTGTTCAGCTTTTAAATGTGTCCAGCCTGGTACGCCTGGTTCCTTTTTCCTTTGCAGGTTGTATTTAGAGCTTAAATAGTACTTTTTTACAAGCAAAACCAACAAGCAAACAAACAAAAAAAAAGCTGGGCAATTTTTCTTCCCCCCAGCTGGGCTTTTTTTCCCAAGTCCTGGCCACTTTGCAGCGTGATGATCTGCACCAATATTAGTGTGCAGGACTGGGCCCAGGGCAGGGCTTTTGCAGGCTGCACATTTCTTGAGGCTCCCAGTAATGCAGTTCCTGGAGAGCGCTCAAGAAATGGGGCCTTGCCCATAATTGCTCTTTTTGGTCTCTCCCCATTGCTCTCTGTCCAGATCCCTGCCCCCATTTTTTAGTTCCTCCCTCTCTGTCTTTAGCCCATTGCTATTTTGTCTTTTTCTTTCTCTGACTCCCTGTCTGTAGTTTCTCATTCCTCTCTGTCTGTCCTATAGCCTGTTGCTATTTTTTTCTTTCTCCACATCTCTCTCTCCCTCTCCCTGTCCTTCTCTTCTTTCTGTTGCCATGTCCTGCTTCCTGGCCTTATTTTTCCTCTCTCTCCTGCAGCCTGTCCCCTCTCTCCCACCTGTCTCCCCTGCTCAGCTGGCTGGGCCTTCTCTCTGGGCCTCTGTCCTGCTCCCTATCCGCTTTTGCTCTTCCTCCGTCTCCATCCTGGAGCCCATCGCTGTTCTGACCTTCTCCGCCTCCTTGTCCTGATCCACACCCTCTGTTTCTCAGTCTTTAGGGACTGTTTCCTGTCCTTCTCTTGCTCTGTGTCCTGCTCTCTGTCCCTGCCTCTCCCTTTCTCTTTCCCTTCCCTCTTCCCTCTCACCCTTTCCCCTCCGTCCCTCTCTCCTGCTCCCTGTCCCATGTCTCTGTCACTCCTCTCCTGGTGCCTTTGCTGTCTCTCACCCCCAGTCCCGTTCACTCGCCCTGCCTGTGTCTGTCCGTCCCTCTGTCCTCCTTCCTGCCCTTCTCCTCTCTCTGTCCCTGTGTCCTGATGCTTACCACTCTCTTTCTTCCTGCACCCACTGTCCCCTTCCCCTCCACCCTCTTCTTGCTCTGCCCCTCTGCCCCTCTGCCCGGCTCCTCACCAGTATTTTTCCTTCCCCCACTCCCTGCCCAGCTCCCCCCATTCTCCTCGTCCCACTGCCGGTTTCCCATCCCTCTGTCCACCTCCCGTCCCTCTCCAGCCAGTCCAATGCCCTGTCCCACCTCTCTCTGCTGCTCGCTCGCTCTGTCTGTCTGTCCATGTCTGTCCATCAGTCCCTCCACCAGCCACTGGCCCAGAGCAGTGGCCATGGGGCTGCGGGGGCGGGGCCGGGCCAGGGGACGGTGTCCCCACAGGGTCAGACCGCAGGAACTGGTGCCCCGGGGCATGCTGGGAGCTGTAGTCCTGGGGCCAGGGGCTGTGGGTGACCATGTTGGTTCCCAGGGCATGCTGGGAGCTGCAGTCCTGGGGCAGGGGGCTGCTGGCAGACATGTTGGTTCCCAGGGCATGCTGGGAGCTGTAGTTCTGGGGCAGGGCACTGACAGGTGGCCATGTTGGTCTCAGGAGGTGCAGCCTCTGCTCCAGCTGCGGCCCGGCTGAGGTGAGTACTGGGGTCACCCATGAGGAGTGAGGCCCTTGGGCAGGTGTTGGGGTTTCTCCTGCCCGCTGGATGCCTGGCGGTGGCGGGGGGGCGGCTCCTGGTCAGCTGGAGCCGGGCCCGGCCAGGGCAGGCCCGGGAGTGAGAGCTGGGGAGGGAAGGGGGAAGGAGACAGACCCCCCTGGGCACAGGCCCCCCTGGGCACAGGCACCAGGCATCCCTACTCCCAGAGCCCCCGTGAGCCACCCCAGCATAACATAGCATTACTGCAGTAACAGGAGTTGTGTTTTTCTCTTAACTCTTACAGGGCTTTTGTTCTCCTTCAAACAGGGTTCATTACCCTGTGTGCAAAAAAGCCACTCTTACACACAGAGCTGAGAGAGCAGTTTAATCTGCATTTGCGCAAAGATTGGGTTTAGGTGGTAATTCCACAAAGCTAGCATGCTACACAAAGGAACTACAGCCTATTTATCTTGTTACATGATTAGTAAAAACCTATCTAAGATTACACTCATGGGTCCGTAATTACCATTCCATCTGCTATTGGTTAGTTATATTTAAATTACCCTCGCTTGCTGTGTAAATTAGCACGCATACTCCTTACAGGTGTGGGGGGCCAAGTGTTTTTGGTCTTGAATTGAGTCAGTGGCCATGGTCTCCACGTGTGCCCCCCTCCCGCCCATGCCTTTACCTTTCCCCCCAGTTATTGCTGATTCTCCCTGAATTCATGCTTCTCAGACAATCATCCAAGCATCTGGCACCTTCTGGGACAGGATGTTCTGCTCTTATCACTCTTTCAGCTGCTCTTCAAAGGTATAGTTGTTAGCGAAGGCACACATTGTTTGTGCAAAGTTGGAGTAACTCACTCCCTTATCTCCTGGTTCCTTCTTTTCACTGCAACAGCCTTAAATCAGAAACTGCCCCTGTTATTCTTCTATTTACAAGTTCAGAATGAGCAGAGAACAAAATTTCCTAGAGACATCAGGGAGGCATGGCTGTGAGCTCTGCTGCTCCCCGGCTGCACCCTGGCTTTCAGCCTCAGGCTCCGGACCAACCAGCTCACAGCCTGTCGGGCAGCTCCTCGCCCAGGGGGTGGCAGATGGGGGTGTCTAAAACCAGCCCAGACAAACACCGCCGTGGCTGCAGAGCTGGGCTGTGCCCCAGTTTATGACCACCAGACTTACTGTGCTCCTGGGGCAGGGCTGAAGCAGAAATGGGGCTGTGAGAAGGGCCCAGGACCAGGGCTCTGGCCATCTAACCCCCAGAAAGGGATGGCACCCCCAAGCCCAGGACATAATCTGCCAGCCTGGTGCCACAAGAGGATCCCGTGGGAAGGAACAGAGGTTCTCCCAAAAGGGTACTGGTTCAAGGCTGATTTACAGCAGGGGCATTTCCAGCCAGCCCATGAGAGAGATCCCTGTGGGAGCTGGAGCTGGAGATGTAGGTGCCCAGCTCCCAGGACACAGGACCCCTTTTCATCCCAGACCCAGAACCCCAAGGGATACCAGCTCCCAGGGGAAGCTGGCCCTGGATGGCCCCCTCACGAGGGGAACAGGCTATGCCCACAGGAGCCTCAGGGCTCAGGGCAGCCCCAGCACCACAACCTGGGGGTCCTGGTTGCCACATTGTCCCCTGAGCCCGGTGGGACTCTCAGGCAGGGCTCTCGCAGCAGCCCCCAGCCCTGTTCAGCCACCCCCACAGCCCAGCAGCTGCAGCTTTTGACAGTGGACGGCCCCACTGTGTCACTGAAATCAGGAATAAACCTCTCAACACCAATGTAGCACTAAGAAGCAGACATTTCTTTATTCAGTGCTGGGTGCATGGGGGATCATGCACACACTAAAACAAAAGTTCAGTTTTTATATACCTTAAAGACATGAATATTCATACATTTCTCGAGAAGTTTCCGCCTTTCCACCTGTCTGTTGCATTTACATAATGCTGGTGTTGCAAAACTACACTACACATGCACAGGGGTCTTGGGTGGTCGTTTGGGTAGTTAGCCCCCTACTCCTTTTTCCCTTTTATGGTCACGAGTCTTTTGAGGACAATTTCTTCTCCTTGGATATTTCCTACCTCTGTTGTCCAGCCAAGCTGTTCTTTCTTATCCGCCTTGTTTGAGCAATTCTGCCAGGATGTGTTTATTCTCAAGGTTAGGATATCTTCTCTATACACTTTAATCACTCAGGCCTTGTTCCATGCAATGTTAAACACTGTTTGGTAAAACAGTTTCTCAACAACTGCAACCTTTCGGGAAAGAGCTCCTGAAAACCCTACCCATGCTGGAGAGCTGCAGGAGCGTGGGGAACAGACTGCACAACTCAAAGCTGACAGCGGCAGTGCAGCATCCCTCCATCACGCTTGCCGCCTCTTGCCCTCAGCTCAGAAAAAAAGATGCTCTTCACCAAGTGTCTCCTCTCCAACATGCCCCTGCCCCAGGGCTGTGGCTGTGGGGAAGAGGCTGCACTGTGAGTTCACAGAGCCCTGCGGTGCCACGCCGGGGTGTGCAGTGCTGTGCCCAGGCACCACATCAGATGTGCTGGCAGCAGTGGCGGCAGCAGCAGCAGCAGAGCAGCAGCGGCGGCGTTGTGCAGGTGCAGGTGCAGGTGACCATGGCCCCCACCCTCGTCCTCATCCTGCTTCTGGTGGCCCTGCGAGCCCAGGGTGCCGGGGCTGCGCTGTGGCAAGCATGGGGATTAGGTAGGTGGGCAGGTGAGGGCCAGCGCCCAGCCCTGGCAGCATGGGGCAGCACCCACTGCACCTCGGGCTGACAGCGGGGCTGGGGTCGTGGTGAGGCAGGGCCAGGAGAGCAGCGGGGCTGGGCTGGGCTGGGTGAGCTGTGTCCACTCCGCGGGCAGCGGGAGGCACATGCCCTGAACGGAGGCACAGGGGGCTGCATCCGCTGCGGGGGCATTTTCCAGGTGGACGGTGGGACTGGGAGCAGCAGTGAGAAACTGTCCCTGGAGCCGGCCCTGTGCTTCCTGCCCTGGGGCAGCCTTGCCCCTGTCTGTATGTCAGGGCCCGGCAGCATGGCAGGAGCTGGGCAATAGCCCGTGGGAGCACTTCTTCCCCGGGCCGGGCACAGCCACGTCTGGGTTTGTGGCTCTGCCGCTCCCCGGCTGGACCCCAGCTTTCAGCCTCGGGGACGTCCATCCTTGGGAGATGTCCACGCGGGAAAACAGGAGCATTCCTGCTCCAGCCCTGCAATGCTCTCCCCGGGCGAACCCAGGTCGCCATGGGACACACAGCCCCAGCCCACAGCCCCGGGAACAGACAGGGCAGCGCTGGGGCAGCCTCTCCCTGGCCAGTGGGCTCTTCTCCAACAGATACGTGAACAATAATGTTTTCACGTGGGCTCCTTTTCTGCCCAGAAAATGTGTCCCAGGAAGAAATCCCCAGGGGCCATACGTTTGTCCATCCAGTCCTTGGTTGCACAGGGCCTGGAAACAGTTATTTTGAAAGCCTCCAGGTGCAGCTAACAGGTCACCCCGGCCCCTCTGCACCTTTGGAAATCTCCACCCATGTCTGGGTCCCATGGCATTACCTGACCCCCTCCAGTCACTGCAGGTCACTGGGAAAGGAGGTCACAACCTCTAATGGGAACGTGCTTGATTACAGCTGTGCCCGAAGCCAACAGCCACCTAACTGCTCAGCCGGATCTTCTCTGGGAGGATCAGGGCGATCCCACAGGTATGTCCGTTGAATGAGTGAGCACTTTTTTAATATTCCATTCATGTGAAATTTCACTTAACGCTCTCTTGGCCCATGCTCAGCCATGCAGAAGAGGAGCAGAGAGGGAATGGGTGCTGTGAGCACTCTGCCTTGCGATGGTGTCCGTGCCAGCCTCTCCGGCCCTGCTCTGCTTCTAGTGCCTGCTGCAAGGCCAGTGGTGGGCTTGTTGGGGTTGAGTTTAGAGCTGGTGCGAGCTCCAGGGAGTCCTTTCTCCCAACACTTCTGTGCATGTCTTGTTTTAGATCCGCCTGGTCCAGGCACCCAGTACCTGTCTGCACAACGCTCCTGATGGAGCGGGGAGACGAGTGTCATGGAGAACTCACATGTTGGAACTGTCTTCATGGCCATTCAGACCTGCAGAGGTGTATTGAAATAGTTCATGGGAGCTTCTCTTTTCTGTCTGTTCACAGATGTGGCTGGAGGCGATGGCTATGCAGCTTCCCAGCTCGGTTCCAGGGCGGATGCTCAGGGAGATCGCATGAGTACGTCACGGCTTTTGACTTCCTTTGAGAGCCGCTGGCTCAAAGCCCAGATGCGAGCGAGGTGTCTCTCGCAGCTGTGAGAACATCGACCTGCACTGTGTGTGCAGTGTCATTGCGTGATCCGCTTGTATGTTCTGCTGCTCAGTCATGGTGGTGTGTATCACAGTGCGTGATGGAAATTCTCGTGGGTGTTTGGTTGCAGATGTGGGTACAGGGAGGACTTTTCCAGATTCTCGGCTGGATCCTGCACTGGAGCTTCCCTGGCATCGCAGGGGTGAGTAGTCAGTCTTGACTGATTTCACAGACGAAGCACTCGTTTTCAGTATTCTATTTGTGAGAAATTTAACTTTGGATGTTCCGTTCAGGTCCTCAAAGAGCAAAATATAACACTGATCAGGAAAACCCTCCCAGCAGTCCTCAGAAGTCCTCCAGGGAATCCTGAAGGAACTGGACCAGACCATGTCAGCCCACAGTGGGTGTCTGTCCCCGTTAAGCAGAAGCCTTGGGAAGCTGAGGTTTTAGATGCATGGATGGACAAGCCGTAGCCTGCACAGTAGGAAGGGGCGGCTCAGAGCCTCACTGTGGCGACGCTCAGTTTCACGCCTTGTGGGCGCTGGCGAGCTGCAGAGATGGTCGAGTCTCTGCTGGCAGTTAGGGTTCCAGCTGAGCCCCAGGAACAGCTGCTGCCCCAGTTACAGCCTTACTGGGGCCAGAGCTGTTCTGGGCAGACGGTGGTGTCCAGCTGGCAGGAGCTGGTGGGACTCACGCCTTGAGTGCGTGATGGACTTGCAAAGGAGCTGATTGCTGCTCAGTGCTGAGAGGGCAGCACCCTGCCAGTCGCTGGAGGGGAGAGCGCAGAGGTTGTGCAGGCAGCTGCAGGGCGCTGAGACCAGCAGACACTGCCGGAGCTGCGCCCTGGCCAGGATCAGAGCAGCCCCAGCTTCACAACCTGGTCCATCCCCCTTGTGTTCCTTGATGTCTGAGACCTCTTGGTGACAGCTTGGTGTCAGGGACAGGTGAAAGCTGGACACCTAGCATGAGGCCGGACACCTGACTTGAAGGCAGCGAAAAGGAAGGGCTGTGAATTCAGTCTCGGGTGGTTTAGCTCTCTGTTTCTAGTTGTGCTTTAGAAAACTGGCTGGTGGTTTTCCTCTTGTTTTGGGGGACTGTGGGAAGTGCTACTCAGAAAAGCTCTTTCCCCAGCTCAACTGGCTACCTCTTCCTGTCCTCTCTGAAGGACGTAATCTGGCATCACCTTGCAGTTTGCCAAAAATGCACTAAGTGGAATGTGAACAAGACCACATGTGGTCTCCTAGTCTCTGGGCAGGCATTTTGCTGATTAGGGATATCAGTTAAACTCAGACACCAGAGTGAAAAGAGCAGGCATATTTTACTAGAAATAACAATATAACAGAATAATACAGAAAACATACAGTAAGAAAAGACAGAACAGTGCACTTAAATAAATAGGAAAATACAGGGTAATGCATCAAATCATTACTACCTGAGAGAGAGAATAGTGATTAAGAGAGATCCATCACCACTTGCATACGTTACCATCATCCAGATCCGCAGTCGCTGGGGAGCCCCGGTTACAGCGAGGATTTGGAGAACCTTTCCCTGCAAGTGGGAAATCCTACGTGGTGCGTCCACCCGTAGGTGAGGCTTCCAAAGTCGCTGTGAGCAGGTCCATCCTTATATACCTAAAAATCAGTAAGCCAGAATAGCTGGCACCTTTGTTTTAAGCGGAAATATCTGGTTTAAATTTCACATTAGGTTCCCCCCAGAGCCTGGCCAGGGCTCAAGGAAGAAACTAAGGGAATTTCTCTGCTTATCTGATCGGATTATGCACAAGGTCTCACATCAGGCCTCGAGGACAGGCACCTGTCTCCATGACTCTGTTACTCTATTCATATACAAAGGAAGGGAAAGACACATTCATCACATCAGGTCTCGGAGACAGACACCTGCCTCCATGACTCTGTTACTCTATTCATATACAAAGGAAGGGAAAGATACATTCAAGATAGCTACATCCTCCATGCATTTTTCATTAGGGATTACATACTGAGTTAACAGTGTCGGTTCAGGGCCTGTTGCTCAGGCTTCAACACTTCCACCTTTTACATCAGACTAGGTAGTTTGTTATAACAGTATAATACCCATTAGCACAATGGTTATCAGTTATAAAATATACAGGATTCATCTATAGGTCAACTCTGGCTTGGGCCTGTTGTCCAAGCCTTAGCACTTCAGCAGGTCAGGATTTGCTGTCTACTGGTAAACTGGAGAGTGTCTAGTGCTGAAAGTTTTCTCGAGGAATGACACCTTCTTTGGACTAGTGACTAGGTGCACCCCCAAATGTCCAGGCCTTGTTTCTTAGCATTGTGAATGTATTTTGAGAAGTACTGCCCTCTGAAGGCATCATTATCCTGATAAGGAACAGTTATTTCGACTTAATCTGACCTTCTTTCTTTCTAAAGGGATGGACCGTGAGTCTGTGGAGAAGGAGGCTTTTTGGGAAGGAGGCAGTCAGGTGGTGCCAACCTCTTATGAAAGAACAGGGGCAATTCAATCAATGGGCATGCCAGGTAATTGCTGTCCTTCGGTCAGCCGGTGTCATACATCAAAACCTCTCCCTGTCTGCAGGCTCTTCCCCCAGTGCCCACTACTGCACACCCTGTCAGCAGCACAACCCAGAACTGTTAGCACAGAGCAAGTGTTTTAAAAGAAGCCAGGAACGGCTCTCTGAGGAGGACTGTCACCTCTGGGGTGTGGAGTTTTTTTGTTTCAGAAAGACGCTCACCTCCCAGCACACCCCATCACAGGAATTTCAGAACTTTGCCAGTTGGGGAACAAGACCATCTCAGCCACGCTCAGCAGACAGTGGGAAATGTGACTCTTAGTCGAATGGGCCTCCCACAACACCTGCGTCCCAGAGCTTGCTGTGGGTGCCTGGAGGCCCCAGGACGATCGGGCACAGGCTTAGAGGGAATCTGCACCATCCTTCCGCACCCTCTGTGCCTGAGCCATGACCTTTCTCTGAGGCATTACCTTTCTCTGACTCTTGGCAGTGCTGAAAACTGGAGGCATGCGAGCAGTGCCCACGCTGGGGGAAAGGCGAAGAGGGAGAGCAAGGTTCAGGCATCTCCTGAGAGGGCCCGAGTCTGTCCCCTCGGGGTGTGGGTGCTGGGCTGGGGAGGGAGAGCTGGGGGGGGCACTCCCTGATGCAGGGATGTTTTCTGTCCCTCTCACTCAAAGGGGCGATTGCTCTGCTCCCCCATGTGCTCTCCATCTGGCCCGGTGACTTCGGTAAGAGGGACAACTTGTCCCAAAGGGTCAGAGGGAGCCTCCATGCAGCAGTGCTAGCAAGCCTCGGAGACTGACTGTGGGCAAGCGCCAAAGGAATTGTGCGCAGATGGGAAGGGTGACCAAGAAAGGGGAGCAAACCCGTGGCACTGGGAAAACTCAGTTATGGCCACCCCAGAGAGTAAGCAAAGCTGAGAGGAGAAAGGGACGCTCCTGAGTGCATTGATGTGCAATGGCTTTGGGAGTTGCCTTTCTTCTGCTGAAACCAAGGTAACATTGCAGCCCCAGGACAGTCACTGGCTCAGAGTTGCTGACAAAGTGAGAAGGAACTGGCCCTGGCCATGTCAGACCTCCTGTGAGATTACCAGTAGTGTGCAGGACACACTAACGTACAGAATTGTTCCTCCAGGAATGGATGGCAAGAGAAGAGCAAATGCTGCGGATCCTACAGATTTCCGGAAGTACTGCATGGAAGGGGCCGCAGCAATTCTGGGCTCCATGCTGCTTGGGATGGTCTTCTGTGTGATCCATGTGTGGAGGAAGATAAAATGGTGAGTGTTGCCAAACTTCTGTATCAGATGGTGTTCTATTAGCCGTGAAACATTTAGAGGTAGGGTATTCTGGAGTGCCGAGTTAGTTGCTGGCCAAACTCTAGTGAGATTTCTGCTGCAAGAACTGCCCTCTCAATTCATGGGCACTCTTTTCTGAAACGCCTTCTTTCTGTTGCAAGTGTTACTTAAAAGCGACCCTGCCCCACCAAGAGCAGACCCAGTGACAGAGGTAGGCAGGGCAAGGTCAGGAAGAAGAACAGGGAGGAAGGGCACTGCCATGGAAAGGGAGCAGCGCAATAGTGACATCTCCCTCCCAGTGAACCTCCCAGCAGAAATCACCCTGTTAGGCGAAGCTGTAAACCCCACGTGTTCCCCTCGGCCAAGGTGTCCTGGCAACCCAAACTGTGATGATGAACCTTCCCAGCTCTCAGCCTGGCTTTGGAGCAGGAGAGTCAGTCTGTCCCATCTGCACCCAAATGCTGCTAGCATGTGTGTTCTCAGCACAGGCGGGGGTTTTGTCTGTGCAGAGGTCTGCATCTCTTTGGATAAGTGTTCTGAAGAGAGGATGGGGGGCCCCTCCCCTCCCCAAGAGCTGAGGCTGTCCCCTTGTCTGGGCAGGGATGGGCAGGGGAGCCGAGTGCTGGTCTCTGGCAGCACCAGGAGGCAGGAGAACAGGAGGCTCTCCTGACCCCGCAGGGCTGTGCCCAGCTCTGTTCCCTTTGGTCTGCTGGGGTCAGGTCTCTTTCCCAGCACGTGAAGAGCAGGCAGGTTGGGATGGTGATGAGGGCTGAGAGGAGACGAGCCCCAGCTGAGGGGTGAGGGGCACCCCATTTTCTGCGCAGAGCTCTCTGTGCCCACGGCTCCCACATGCAGCCGGGCACCCACACTCCATGGGGTGCCCAGCGCTGCCCCACACTCTCGCACCCACCCTCAGGGGGGCCTCAGCAGTGTCCTCTCTCTGCAGGTGCCTCGCTGAAGCTTTGAGATCCTAGCCTGATACCAGCAGCTGTCCGTCGCACCTGGACAGCCGGACCGTCCACCCCGGCACCCCTGAGAGCTGGGCCCAACACCAGCAGCCACCGTCACCTGTGCTGGAAACCTGTCCCCCTGCCACAGAGCCCCAGGGGTCTGGCCCTTGCCAGCCCGGACAAACGCCCGGCCTGCCCGCCTCCAGCCCGGCCTCCACGTCCGGCCAGCACAGCCAGCCAGCTGCTGTGGGACCAGCCCAGCACCCTCCAGCCCCTGGAATAACGGAATCCACAGCCCTGTCCCTGAGCCCATTGCCCCGGCCCTCCTGCAAGGGCTGGAGGCAGCCCCCCAGGGCACGGGTTTGGAGAGACGACAGACTCCTGACTGACAGCTCCAGAGGCCGACTGTTTCTTTAAAATAACCTCATAACAATAAATACAGACCAGGAGCACAGTTGTCCACGTCTTAACAGCAGCAAACCCAGAAATTCACCAATTCTGGGCCAAACTTCACCACGGGGCACAAGGGTCAGCGAGGGTCCCCCCAGTGCAGCCCCACAGCCCCCCGACTCCGCTCCTGGCCGTGGAGCAGCTCCGAAGGGCAGCACTGGGGAGCCCCTGAGCAGCGCCCAGCAGTGCTCAGGCCTTGCTGGGAAGTGCTGGCACCGCCGTGGCCTGGGAAACAGTAACCCCCTTCCCCTCTGCTGCGGTACCAGCATCTAGTGCAGGGAGGAAGAAAGAGAAGCGTGGGATCTTATGGACAGAGAGGAGGCAGAGAAGTCCCGCAGGCTTAGCTCCAGCCACCTGGAATGGGATCTGCTGGTGATGAAGGTGTCAAGACACCTCAAGGTGTCTGTGAGCCAGGAGAGACCCCTTGTGCCCAAGCCCTGAGCAGGTCCCAGGGGTGGCTGCTCAGCTTGGATCTGTATCAAGTGCAGCCAAGACCTTGGGTGTCCCGTGTAGGTGTCCTGCCTCGGGGCAAGGTGTCTTGGGGCAGGACTGTGCCAGGGAAGGACACACTCACAGGTTTGGAAAGGGGAGAGCCAGCCATCAGAGGGATCCCTCTGTCTGCAGCCAGGACTTTTACATCCCACATGGAAAGCCTGTTCTGGGTGCCCAGGCAGTCCCCCTTGGGTGTCAGGTTGTCCAGCCCAAAGCCAGCCTCCAGACCCTGCTTCTGTCTCATGAGGGGTGTCAGAGAAATCCCCTCTTTCCCCCAGGGCTGCCCTCAGTGGAGGGATGGGCCTTGTAGCCAGGGGAAGTGCAGCCCTTTTTAGAGACTGTTACCAGGGAAGCTGCCACTGCTGCTCTTGATGCCGCCTGTTGTTCTCAGAGATGTGGTTGAATATATTCCTCCATGTGTGATACGGCTCCAGCCTTCTGAGGACCTGGACCGCTTGTGGGGACAGGTGACTGCAACAACAGGGAACAACACCCCTCAGCCTCTGCCGGAGACCCCCCCTGTCTCTCCCCTCATCCAGCCCCTGCACCCCCCAGTCCCGCATGTACCCACCCTTTCACCCTGTGGTGAGTTTCGGGTCTTGGCTGGGGGTGTAACCCAGGTCACGGCCATGTTAGGAGACATCAGAGGGTCTCCTATGGAACCCCAAGACGCAGGGACAGGGGACCTGGCTGTCTCTGTGGGGTCACGGCTGCTCGACTGCCCCAGGCTGTGTCCAGAGCTGGTGCACTCTTACTCAGGCTGGAGTCTTCCCAGCTGGGCTGCTGCTGCCATCTGCTCTGCTGAGAGAGGGTTTTCAGTCTTTCTCCATCTCTTGTTCACCTCCTTTCTCCTGGGCTGGGCTGGAGGGTGAGCAGTCCAAGTGCCTCCAGTGCCGAGTGCCTGCCAAGGAGGAGACAGTCTCAGCAAACCAGATGGGAAACAGACGATCTGCTTCCCAGGGGACCTCCTGAAAGGAGCCTGCAGCAGGACCTGGAGCCAGGAGACTCAGCATCCTGTGCCTGCCATCATGGCTGACGGTTGCTTCTGCCTCTTGGATCCTGCCGCCAATCTCTCCCCCACGGGGGTGAGCAGGCAAAGCCCTGTCCTGCAGCTGTGTGTTAGTCCTGCTCCCGTCCCCTGGAGACCTGCTGCCCTGGGTGCCCCGACAAGAGAGAGTCGCTGCTGCTCTCAGCAGTGCCCATCACTGCCCGTACCCGGGGTGGCTGTTGGTCCTCCCCTGCAGAACAGGCTTCCCACGCCTCCCGTTCTGCCTGTGCTTGCTCTCGCCGCTCTTGCCACTGGATCTGCACTTGCTCCCACTCTGCAGGCAGCTGCCAGACCTCCTGGACGGGACAGAAATGCAGCAGCAGGCAGGATTAGTCTCAGCTCCTGGAGGGGCTTCCCTCGGGTCTGACCGGCGTTACTGCCCCTTGCCTCAGCCAGCTTTGCCCTTAACAGATCAGGGGCCCTGGAGCCATGCCAGACTCCTCAGCTCATGGCAAACACAGCTGACTGGCCAAAGACATCCGCTGGCATCACCCCAGACAGGACTTGCACATTTTCCATAGCCCCTGGCCTGAAGAAAGTGTTTCATGACAACCTAGGAGACAATAACAGGCAGGGAGGGTGTGCAGCATTCCTTTTTGTGAAGAAGGTCTGAAGAAGGTGACAGACAGGTTACAGTGAATGCAAGGGATCCTTTCAGGAGGGCTCTCTGCACAAAGAGGCTTTTGCCGAGTCTCAAACAGCACGGTAGTAATGGCAAGGCACGTACCTGCAGCGCTCTCTTGCAGCCTTCAGATGACGGGAGCACAGCAGTGGGCCTGGCTGGAGAAGCTGTCCCCTGCCTGACTGCCTCCTTTGTCCTGGGGGAGCTGCCTGGGCATGGGGGTAGCACACTGCAAAGAGACACTGGGAGGAGTCGGCACAAGCATGGGGCAGGTTGGTCTCCCATTTTCACTGGGCATCAAAGCTCCCCAGGCTGGCAGAAGCAGCAGGGGAGGTGTGGCCATTTCCCACGGCAAGGGAGAGCCTTTTCTGAGCCCCACTGGGCTTGGGATGGGAGAGAGGTGACCCTCAGCTCTGTTGTAAGGACGAGGGAGGTAGGGTGCACAAACATCCTCTGCTTTCCCCACTAAGGGGCCTGTGATGGGGCAAACAAGCTCTGAATAAACGTGGGGCACGTGCCAGGGACCTTCCGGAGTCCCTACAGCCAGAGCGTCCCAAGGGGATGTCTCTCCTATGTGAGTGCAGGGATCCCTTTCATCCCTAACCCAAGCGTCTCAGCTGGCAGAAGGCTTCTTCCCTGTGGCTTGCTGCCTGGTGCCTGGCCCCTGCATTGGCAGCACAGGCAGGGAAAGCTTCACTCATCTCTGCAGCAGCTTGCCAGGACACCCGTCTGCACCTGGGAGGAAGCTCTCTGGAGCAGCCCCATGGGGAGGGCATTTTAACCGGGCTGTGGTCACCCCTGGACAGCACGGACCCGTTCCTGTACTTCTTCTGGGCCTGGGCTTTTCTGCAGCCTTCTTCTGCCAGGTGGAGAAATCCTTGGCCACTGCTCCGCTGATAACAATGAACTGAAACCTGGAAAGCAAATGATGACACAGGCCTGAAGAAGGGTGACCCCCACCCTCTGCAGCTCCCCAGCACTAATCCTGTCGTGCCAGGCATGGCATCCCTTTCCCTTTGTGGGCACGCACAAGTTCTGCTGGCAACCTCCCCCCAGCACCAGAAAGTGTAGCTTTAACCCTGTGCAGTTGGTTCTGTCTGATGTGAACGATGTCAGGCTGGGCATGACAAACACTCGCCGTGCCCGATCACTCCAGGAGAACACAGGCCTCGCCCCAGCTCAACGTTAGCTAACCAGAAACAGTCACTGCAGGGCTGATCCCTGACTTGGTGCTGCGTGCCAAGCCCTGACAGCTCTGGAGTGGGAGCTGGGAAGCTGCCGGCTCAGTCTGCCAAGGGCTGCAGAGGAAACGCACTCACCTCGGGAGCGCGTGGGCAGGAGCATCCTGCATACCCCGAGCAGCGGTTGCTCCCCTGGAGAGAGCTGCGCCCGGCACCCACAGCCTCTGCAAAGCGGCACGGAGCTGTTAGAAGGTTTCCGAGGCAGTTTTCTCTTGGCTCCCAGAGAAAGCAGAGCTGTCTCCCACTCCAGAAGAGAGCCACTTCTCCAAACCTTTCTCCCAGATCCTCCCCCATGAACTTTAGCCCTTGCTCTGCTCTGGAGGAGCTGCACAGCAAACACTGAGACTGTGTTGTATATAAAAACACTGCAGGGCTTTTTGTCGGGCAAGGACACAGAAACTCGGGGGAGACTTTCTTTGCTCGTGGAGAGGACAGTGGGGCTGAGCACAGGGAAAGGCATTTGACTGGCCTGCCACATCCAGGCTGGTGAATGGTAACTGGGTGTCTCACCCTTCACCAGACTTCCCAGAGATGCTGAAGCAGCCCTCAAAACCTGAGCAACTTACAGTGTGAAGCAGTGCGATCAGGCTGACCTTGCTCTCCAGTCCCGTGACGCAGTCGTAATAAAACCGCACACACAGGATGTCATCTCTGCAGGACAGAACGCCGATGTCCTTGACGAAGGCGAGGCGCTGCCTGTTCGTCTGTTGGAAAGAGTAGAAGGATATGGTCTCTTGCACACAATCTTCCACCTTGGAGGAGGAGGATGAGGGCAACTATAGCAATGACAAACAGGAGGACAGACAGAATGAGGAGAAGAAACGTAAAGGAAAATGACAGGGAGTAGCAACAGGAGGTGGTAGAAGATGATCAGGAAGAGAAAGAGCGGAAGGAGGAAGTATTGTGAGCTAAATGTTCCAAGGCACACCTACAGCATTATCCAATGAGAAATTTAAAAAAAAACACACTTGGGAACCAGTCCCCATGGTCACCTTTTTTCCTTCTCCCCTTCCAGGTGACACTGGTCAAGCACAGGGCACCTGCACACAATCCCTGTACACAACTCCCCTGATGCTGGGTACCTGACACACCTTTAATAAACAACACACCCCCAGAGATTTTGTCTGTTCACCTTGAGCTGGGGAGAAGGTGTGTATATGGGTGAGAAAAATCTGCTTTATCCCTTCAGTTTTTACACCTCAGCAAAACCAGTGCAAGATTCGGACTAAGGGACAGCGAGAAAAGGACAGCTGAGAAAAGACTCAAAATGTTTTATTTAACATATAATTAATCTATGTCTAGCTTCTCCATTACCTAGCCTTTCTAAGTTACTTAAACACTCAGCCACACGCTCCGGCCGGCCCAGCTCCGGGGACTGTCCCCAGCTCCTCCCAGGGCACGAAGGAAGCCCTCCCCGACACCTTGGCTGGGCACAAAGGCCTCGCACACCTCCGCCCACCCCACCCCAAGGAGCTGCAAGATGCATCTCCCACTCTGCCGGCCAGCACCAGAGGCGCTGACGCTGCAGACCGCCACGCCGGCGGGACAAAAAGGAGCTGCCCCGTGGCCCTGCACCCATGGCCACCGTGCGGCCAATGGCCACCATGCGGCCAACGGCCACCTGGGGCGCCACGAGCCTCTCGAAGGAGGACCATGACCAAATCCAGGGCAAGCCAGGAAGGGGGAAAAAGCCCAGAGCGGAAAGAAAGGGGCGCAGGCCAAAAAGGGTGTCCCCGGGCGCTCTCTCATCCCGGTGGTAACCGGGGGCGCCCCTGCGGTCTCCCATCCAGCTACTGACCGGGGCCGCTCCTGCTTAGCTTCCCTGACACGCCCCTGCAGGGGAGGGTGGCTACACCCTGGCCCCCGCCAGCACCGGCCCCGGCGCGGCACTTAACTCCAGCGGCCCTTCCGCTCCAGCACCTCCACAGCTGCTTTCTACAACCTGCCACGCCTGACACTCTGCCCCCACAAACCCAGCCTAAACAAAAGCCTCTCACGCTGCCGCCACCCTCCTGGCACCCCAGGACACCACCTTCGCAGCCTCCCGCCTCCACACACACCACTGACGCCCACGGCGCACTTCACCTGACACCTTGCCGGCCACACGCACCCCAGCCTCGCTCCTCACATTCCCTCGGCAGAATGACCTGCAACAGACGGCCAAGGGCCGCCTTCTGCTGCAGGCCCTTGCTGCTGCGTGCCTTGATCAGCGTCGATCCTACCAGGGGCTGTGCGTGGGGCGATCGACGTCAATCGTGGGGGCATCCTCTCCCTCCCAAACACTGACAATTCATTACACCCACACGCCTCCCGTCAAACGCCTTGAGCCCCTGCTGCCAATCACGGCTCACCTCTCACGATGGCCAGAAGAAACCTTTCCCACCAGCAAAGCTGCTACTGCGCACGGGCTCAAGACGCTCTTGCCACAAATCAGGCCCACGTACACAACGCCCGAAACCAGAGGAGCCGGCAAGGACTCTCCTTCTGCAGCACCAATACTAAGCAACATTTATCCAAGTGGAAGAACACAGCCACAGCTAGAGCCTCCACACCATCCGCCGTCCGCAGGACAGACGGAAAGAAGGAATAAATAAAAGGTGATAAAAACACTCCAATGAAATGGCCAAAAACACGCAGTCTGGGAGGTTTGAAGTGGCCTGAAATCTTAGGGAGAGCGCTTTGGGGTATTCCAAGGAACCCTCGCCAACCTCTAGGCTTCTCACCAGCACAAATAGCGTTTGGCAGGCACTTAGCTCTACCTGGGACCTTCGTCCCCGCTGGCGCCAGCCTCCTCGACGGAGATGAACGGTTCACCCCATACGTCCCGTATCTACAGGGGAAGCTTCAGCAGAACAGGAAATACGCTCCAGGCTATCAGCCCGCACCCCCTGAAATACAGCTCCGTGACACACAGCCGGCACAGGACCTTCCCGTTCAAGTCTCTTCAGGGAAATCACAAGGAGAACCCAAACGGGAAGGGCCACATACGGTGCTAAAGGCTTTCACCACACTGTGGGTACCTCTAGGCTGCCTTTATTAACAACTCAGAGTTGGGCCATCACCTCGGTGAGTGGCAACAGCCAACAAAAAGCGCCCTCTCTACACATGAACTAACATACAATACAAAGAGTCTTTGGGGATTTTCCAGGAACTTTCAGCTCTCAATGCATCATCAGTTTCAAAAAGTCCATTGTATTCCACAGTTTCAGCTAGTTCTTCTCGTTCTCTTCTAACTCCCCTTCGGACACCGCTGTTCACTGATGCAGCCTTCGGTCATCGTGGTTACTTCTCTCCTGAACAATCTTCATCATAATTCACTTTTAGACTTCTGAGAAAAGACTCAAAATGTTTTATGTAACATATACTTAATCTATGTCTCGCTTCTCCATTACCTAGCCTGTCTAAGTTACTGAAACTCTCAGCGGTGTTCCTAGAGCATCGGTGCATACTGCATTGAACTGTCAAGTGTTGTTCCGAGAGCACCTGTGCTCTATTAAACCTGCAAAACAGTATCTATTTATCGATTATTCCTCCTATGAGTAATATCCTAAGAGAAAAGAGTTCTCTAAAGCTTGTGCCTTTTACATACGGTTTCACTACGTTCTTACTTGTACTGTTAAAGATTCAGGAAGAGAAAACTGGATGCCCCATTCTCCTCCCCACCGGCACCCACAGTGCTGGGGCTCTGCCATCAGTGCCCTGCCTGCCTGCCTGCCCGCTGCCTCCTCCTGCCCGCGCCTCCCACCGCCTCCCGCGACGCCACACGCTCCGGCCGGCCCAGCTCCGGGGACTGTCCCCAGCTCCTCCCAGGGCACGAAGGAAGCCCTCCCCGACACCTTGGCTGGGCACAAAGGCCTCGCACACCTCCGCCCACCCCACCCCAAGGAGCTGCAAGATGCATCTCCCACTCTGCCGGCCAGCACCAGAGGCGCTGACGCTGCAGACCGCCACGCCGGCGGGACAAAAAGGAGCTGCCCCGTGGCCCTGCACCCATGGCCACCGTGCGGCCAATGGCCACCATGCGGCCAACGGCCACCTGGGGCGCCACGAGCCTCTCGAAGGAGGACCATGACCAAATCCAGGGCAAGCCAGGAAGGGGGAAAAAGCCCAGAGCGGAAAGAAAGGGGCGCAGGCCAAAAAGGGTGTCCCCGGGCGCTCTCTCATCCCGGTGGTAACCGGGGGCGCCCCTGCGGTCTCCCATCCAGCTACTGACCGGGGCCGCTCCTGCTTAGCTTCCCTGACACGCCCCTGCAGGGGAGGGTGGCTACACCCTGGCCCCCGCCAGCACCGGCCCCGGCGCGGCACTTAACTCCAGCGGCCCTTCCGCTCCAGCACCTCCACAGCTGCTTTCTACAACCTGCCACGCCTGACACTCTGCCCCCACAAACCCAGCCTAAACAAAAGCCTCTCACGCTGCCGCCACCCTCCTGGCACCCCAGGACACCACCTTCGCAGCCTCCCGCCTCCACACACACCACTGACGCCCACGGCGCACTTCACCTGACACCTTGCCGGCCACACGCACCCCAGCCTCGCTCCTCACATTCCCTCGGCAGAATGACCTGCAACAGACGGCCAAGGGCCGCCTTCTGCTGCAGGCCCTTGCTGCTGCGTGCCTTGATCAGCGTCGATCCTACCAGGGGCTGTGCGTGGGGCGATCGACGTCAATCGTGGGGGCATCCTCTCCCTCCCAAACACTGACAATTCATTACACCCACACGCCTCCCGTCAAACGCCTTGAGCCCCTGCTGCCAATCACGGCTCACCTCTCACGATGGCCAGAAGAAACCTTTCCCACCAGCAAAGCTGCTACTGCGCACGGGCTCAAGACGCTCTTGCCACAAATCAGGCCCACGTACACAACGCCCGAAACCAGAGGAGCCGGCAAGGACTCTCCTTCTGCAGCACCAATACTAAGCAACATTTATCCAAGTGGAAGAACACAGCCACAGCTAGAGCCTCCACACCATCCGCCGTCCGCAGGACAGACGGAAAGAAGGAATAAATAAAAGGTGATAAAAACACTCCAATGAAATGGCCAAAAACACGCAGTCTGGGAGGTTTGAAGTGGCCTGAAATCTTAGGGAGAGCGCTTTGGGGTATTCCAAGGAACCCTCGCCAACCTCTAGGCTTCTCACCAGCACAAATAGCGTTTGGCAGGCACTTAGCTCTACCTGGGACCTTCGTCCCCGCTGGCGCCAGCCTCCTCGACGGAGATGAACGGTTCACCCCATACGTCCCGTATCTACAGGGGAAGCTTCAGCAGAACAGGAAATACGCTCCAGGCTATCAGCCCGCACCCCCTGAAATACAGCTCCGTGACACACAGCCGGCACAGGACCTTCCCGTTCAAGTCTCTTCAGGGAAATCACAAGGAGAACCCAAACGGGAAGGGCCACATACGGTGCTAAAGGCTTTCACCACACTGTGGGTACCTCTAGGCTGCCTTTATTAACAACTCAGAGTTGGGCCATCACCTCGGTGAGTGGCAACAGCCAACAAAAAGCGCCCTCTCTACACATGAACTAACATACAATACAAAGAGTCTTTGGGGATTTTCCAGGAACTTTCAGCTCTCAATGCATCATCAGTTTCAAAAAGTCCATTGTATTCCACAGTTTCAGCTAGTTCTTCTCGTTCTCTTCTAACTCCCCTTCGGACACCGCTGTTCACTGATGCAGCCTTCGGTCATCGTGGTTACTTCTCTCCTGAACAATCTTCATCATAATTCACTTTTAGACTTCTGAGAAAAGACTCAAAATGTTTTATGTAACATATACTTAATCTATGTCTAGCTTCTCCATTACCTAGCCTGTCTAAGTTACTGAAACTCTCAGCGGTGTTCCTAGAGCATCGGTGCATACTGCATTGAACTGTCAAGTGTTGTTCCGAGAGCACCTGTGCTCTATTAAACCTGCAAAACAGTATCTATTTATCGATTATTCCTCCTATGAGTAATATCCTAAGAGAAAAGAGTTCTCTAAAGCTTGTGCCTTTTACATACGGTTTCACTACGTTCTTACTTGTACTGTTAAAGATTCAGGAAGAGAAAACTGGATGCCCCATTCTCCTCCCCACCGGCACCCACAGTGCTGGGGCTCTGCCATCAGTGCCCTGCCTGCCTGCCTGCCCGCTGCCTCCTCCTGCCCGCGCCTCCCACCGCCTCCCGCGACGCCACACGCTCCGGCCGGCCCAGCTCCGGGGACTGTCCCCAGCTCCTCCCAGGGCACGAAGGAAGCCCTCCCCGACACCTTGGCTGGGCACAAAGGCCTCGCACACCTCCGCCCACCCCACCCCAAGGAGCTGCAAGATGCATCTCCCACTCTGCCGGCCAGCACCAGAGGCGCTGACGCTGCAGACCGCCACGCCGGCGGGACAAAAAGGAGCTGCCCCGTGGCCCTGCACCCATGGCCACCGTGCGGCCAATGGCCACCATGCGGCCAACGGCCACCTGGGGCGCCACGAGCCTCTCGAAGGAGGACCATGACCAAATCCAGGGCAAGCCAGGAAGGGGGAAAAAGCCCAGAGCGGAAAGAAAGGGGCGCAGGCCAAAAAGGGTGTCCCCGGGCGCTCTCTCATCCCGGTGGTAACCGGGGGCGCCC
The DNA here is from genome assembly GCF_047716275.1 of Strix uralensis. Taxonomy (NCBI): domain Eukaryota; kingdom Metazoa; phylum Chordata; class Aves; order Strigiformes; family Strigidae; genus Strix; species Strix uralensis. The sequence goes on along the minus strand of NC_134012.1, from coordinate 26,292,124 downwards.
CTGCGGTCTCCCATCCAGCTACTGACCGGGGCCGCTCCTGCTTAGCTTCCCTGACACGCCCCTGCAGGGGAGGGTGGCTACACCCTGGCCCCCGCCAGCACCGGCCCCGGCGCGGCACTTAACTCCAGCGGCCCTTCCGCTCCAGCACCTCCACAGCTGCTTTCTACAACCTGCCACGCCTGACACTCTGCCCCCACAAACCCAGCCTAAACAAAAGCCTCTCACGCTGCCGCCACCCTCCTGGCACCCCAGGACACCACCTTCGCAGCCTCCCGCCTCCACACACACCACTGACGCCCACGGCGCGCTTCACCTGACACCTTGCCGGCCACACGCACCCCAGCCTCGCTCCTCACATTCCCTCGGCAGAATGACCTGCAACAGACGGCCAAGGGCCGCCTTCTGCTGCAGGCCCTTGCTGCTGCGTG